>NC_081851.1:14929296-15239370 GCF_963259705.1 Myotis daubentonii | reverse complement strand
CCGCAGGCATCTGAACAGGCCTGGGCTCTGGCTCAGGGGGGATCCAGACTGAGGCAGCCAGAGGGTTCGCCTGGAGGGCCAGGCCTAGAGCCACACAGCCTGCTGGCAGGCCCAGGGGAGGGGGTGCTCCTGGCTCCTGCTGGAGCCCAGGCAGGGCTTCCGCTCTGCAGAGCCTGGGAGACTGGGCCGACTGCTGAGTGGCCACAAGGAACACAGAGCGAGCCCGTCCCAGCTGCACAGGGCACAGCACCCTGGCACCCAACAGTCGCTGGCTGCCGTTTCAGTGTCTGTCCAGGAGCACAGAGGGACTGCCTCCTGCCCTGTGCTCACTCACCTCACCTTCTACCAGGGGTTCTCCTGATTTGTAAACCAGGGGCCAGGTCCTGAAGCTGAGCCAGGGAGCGTTGAGAGCCGGGGCCCTGTCTGTCTTTGCTGGGCTTGTCAAATTACAGTTATGCTTGTCATAGCTCCCAGGGTCCAGTGGGAGGTAAGATGATGAAAAATCATAACCCCTTCTCTTCTTGTCAGTTTCTAACACCTCCGGGGCGGTCATTTCCAGCTCTTCTGCTGTCCTCAGATGCTGTCATCTCTAGGTCATAAGCAGAATGTCTTTTTAAGTTTTAAGCTGTATTTCTCCCATCTGTTGCACATTTTAAATTTCCCAGTGCTCATCCCCAGATGCTCCTTTTCATAGCATCCTGCCCTGGTTGCACTGTGCAAAGTGGTTTACTCTGCTGTCATGATGAGCATTTTAAAGCTTTTGTCTCTGCCCAATGCCTGCTGACCCTGTTGCTCTCACATTGGTTTGTCTCTGGTGTTGCAGACGCTCCTCAGGTGTCCGGGAACCCTGACCTCTCATGGGCTCCCCCTGGAACATATGACCCGACTACCCTGCTGGGAGAGTCTCCCGCTAATCAGATGCCTTGAAGAGGACCATAATTTCCCATGTAAGGTGCGAGCACGCAAGGCTACTGGCATCTGGGAGGCATCCAACCTGTCAATCCTCCCTGACTCCCCTTGTTTTTCAGTCTAGGACACCTGCCCTCCTCGCCATGGACTGGCCTCCAGGGCAGGGACCCTGTCAAGTCTCCTCCCGGAGAATAAACCTCCAATGTTGCCTGAAGTTAGCCCAAACTCTGGTTCACCTCCGTTCAGGAGCCACTTGTTGCTACCAATTTCTGAGCAGTGGTGTGGGTCCCAGGGCTCAGGCCCAGCCGTCCAGATGGCTGAGTTACCCTCCCAAAGTCGCACAGCTGTAGGCGGAGCTGAGTTCTGAACCTGTGTCTGTGGGATGCCAAACCTGTCCACAGCGTCACCCACCTGCTGATCACCTCTCAGTCTGGGAGGCGCCTCCTGCCCCTGTGAGCCGGGGTCTTTGGGAAGGACCTCAGGCCGAGATGCTCATCCCTCTTGGTTCTGGAGGGACCCGTGACTCACCGTGGGTGCGGCCTGGGTGTCGGGAGGTGGAGGTGGAGCTGGAAGGAGCTGTAGTGATGGCTGAGGATGAACAGGCCCCGGAGCCCAGCTCTGATGGCCGGGGCTTGGTGGCTGGGTCAGCGGAGGCATCTCCTCGAGTGTGGTCAAGGCTGCCTCTGTGTGGGGCCACTCCCTTTGGTATTGGGTCCCCAGGGCCTGGGGCAGAGAAGGACAGTGAGAAATGAGGCTGCAAAATCCCATGCCAAGTTGGGGTGATCACCTGAGGCCTAAAAGCAGAGGCAGCAGGGCCAGGGAGCCCAGGGACAAAAGCGGGGCTGTGTGCCTCACAGTCTGTGGTCTAAGGGGGGGCCCTGGCGGCAGCCTGAGTTGGAGGCCCCAGGATGCCGGCCCTGGCTCTAACCATGGCTCACAGTGTGAATCCCCAGCAGCCGGGAGGAAATAAAGGGTGAGCTCAGGAAGCTCAAAAAAATGCTGGTAAAAGTCCAACACATTCACCACTGGCCCCCCTGCCGTGTCCCTCAATCCCTGATCACTAGTGAGTAGACCTGGCCTGTGGCTGCTCAGGACCACTCCCGACCTGGGGCCAGGCCCTCAAGGTCCGGGATGTGCACCCTGCAAACGGGCTTCCCTTCTGATTTGAGAAAGAAGTTCACTGCCACCCTAATAATCATCTGTTTAAGAAGTTTTCATCTCTCATGGTGACTGATTGCAAGAATGAGTTTTACCTTGTATGTTTGGCAATCTCTGAGTTTTCTACTGTGAACATATACTCTTGTCCAAGTTAAATAAAACCCCAATGAAAACAGCAACATTTGGGAGCAAAAACAAACCTAAAAGACCTTGGACTACCTCGTAGTAGGAAAGGGGATGGCTCTCCAAATACAAATGAAAAACGAATGTGGTTGGAGTTCCTCAGAGCATCAGGACAAGGCTGTTTTGCACAGTGTCCTGCTCCAGGCAGCCGGAGGGCTATGGTCCCGGAGCCACGCCCACTGTGGGGATTCTGGGCTCTCCACTCTCCGAGGACCTGCTGCCCTTGCCCTTCAGCCACCCAGTGTCTGGACTCACGGGGAAGTTTTAAGCACCCAAGCCTTGCAATTGAAACCAAGGGGAGATTTGGATTCTGAAAGATAACCTTGATGAGAAGCAAGATTCAAGTCTGGTGGGATGAATCTGACAGGCGTCCACTGCGTGAAGTCAGAGTGAGCAGTAGCCGGGAGGCGGATGCGCCAGACAGCAGCCAGGGCAGAGAGTGCGCGTTTCCAACAGCATGCTGGGCAGGCAGGCAGGGGACCAGCACACAGCAGCCCAGGAATCAGAGGGATGCATGTGACAAAGTCAGTGCCACATCAACTGACAGGAGCAGTGTGAGAATCACCCGTTTACTTTTACGGTGACCTTGTGTTTATATGATAGTGGTTTTCCATTTATGGTACGGATAACAATCTTTTAAAATAAAGTGGAAACTGCAAGTCGATTCAAGGGGAAGTATGTAAGTATCACTCAGGTGAAATAGACTTTGCAAAATCATGGAGATGGTATGAGGATGGCTGAAGACAGAAAACAATGCAGTAGCTAAAGGCTTCTGTGGACCAGCGCTCCCAGCTGACGGTGACTTTGAGCTGATGTCCTGTTTGTCCACTGCTGCCCTCACAGTAGCATCCAAGACGTCAGAGGACCTCAGCACAGTCCTAAAACGTCACTTTGGGCTGAACCCCGGCTGAGCAACATCGATCCGATTATTTGAGATGCTGAGTGGAGCAGTAAATTCTTCAAAACACAGAACACATCTAAAAATGGACTGCTCTGCAAAAGCCAAGATTCTGTGCTCTGACTCAGAAGGTGGAGACAAGGGCAGCAGATTTAAAGTTAGCGGCCCAAAAATGAGTCTGAAAAATCTCACTTGACAGGAGGTGCGCAGTTTCGGAAGCATAGCGACCGCTGATGAGTTCTGCACTGCACAGGGGCATGGTCTACAAGCCTGCAGGTGCGAGAGAGGGGGCGGCACTGGGCCCGGGGCCTCACTTAGCACAGACACCCTGGCCATGGATACCCCAAACCTCCCCTAACACTGTGCTGCGCTGGAGTCAGGTCCAGAGTCTGAGACAACTGGTCTCCTTTAAAGTCAGAATCCAGGTTGGCTACTTTAAGCTTGGCTTGGAATTTGGGTCAGGAGGAAGGGTCCACTATGGGTCATCTGGCCTTTAGCTACTGTTTTTCTGTTTGTTTTTTGAATTTCAGACATGAAGGCAGGTACATTGTGAAGACACTGATGGATTTGAAATCCCCACTGTCTGAGAAATGGAGGGGCTAGTGAGAAGCAGGTTTGATGTCAGAGGAGGTCCAGAACCTCAGGCGTTTACAGAAAGCCGGCCGGGCTGATGAAGACTTGGCCTTGTCTTCACTTCCACTTCTGCAAAAGCGACTCTTTATGTGCCGAGTTGCTAAATTGTGATCCCCCGATAACCCAAGAGAGGAAGGAAAAACAAAACAAAACAGCAAATAAATGAAATGAATAACAAATGACTGCGTTAGCTAAATGTTCTTGGGAAATCAGAGTCCTGTCCTGCCCAGGAGAGTTGGAAACAATACCCACAGCACAATCAGAATCAGGACTCGATGAACCATTACGCTTTGACCCCACTTAATTAATTTAGTGGCATCCTTGTGCCCAGACTTTACTTAGCACGTGAGGAGGATTCTATATTGCTCTAGGAGCCAATGCCTTAGACTATTTTTCAATTTCAACGTGTTAAATTATTAAATAAGAATGTTTATTGGTTTAGGACCCAGTTTTTCTTAGTCCTCCACCCTAGTGACAAGATCCCTGGCAACTTGGCTCTCACACAACTAATTCCTGCTCCTTTTCGAACACCTTGGGACACTTCCTGGTGTGCTTCTGGCTGCTGCAATGGGACAGGCCACCTGAACTGCTCACTAATAGTCCTTGTGCATCTCAAACAGCCTCTATGGAAGGATGAGTTTGAAATTCATCTTTTTCAGACCAAAATACTGTCAACGTCAAGAATTATTCCCATTTAGATCCCTATGCATCTTCTACTGCAAACCTACACTTCATGACCTTTAAATTATGGAGTCTCATCAGAGCAGACAATTGGCCTAACTTCCTGAACATGTCATGTACATGAGCGTAACTGACTTATCTGATTTCTGACTTAGGATTCAAGTTCATAGCAGGTCCACCATTATTTCTCTCTCCACAGCACCACCTGGTGGCCACAGCTCACACCACAGGAGAAGGAACCCACTACCAGTGATGGTGAACCTTTTGGGCTCTGCCTGTCAGCATTTTGAAAAACCCTAACTTAACTCTGGTGCCGTGTCACATATAGAAATTTTTTTGATATTTGCAACCATAGTAAAACAAAGACTTATATTTTTGATATTTATTTTATATATTTAAATGCCATTTAACACAGAAAAATCAACCAAAAAAATGAGTTCGCGTGTCATGGTTTCGCCATCACTGCACTATGCAATGCTGGTGCCCCAGGCTTGGTCAGCACCTTCAGGCACCAAAGCAGCCTCAACTGCAGGCAGTGCTCACAGTGTTTAAGAGTTCAGGCTCTGTAATCTGTCAGGCACAGGTTCAGATGCCAGCACCACCCCTTATTCTCTGGGCAAGTGCTTAACCTTGTCAAGCCTCACTTTCCCAGCCCTGGAAAGGG
This sequence comes from Myotis daubentonii, assembly GCF_963259705.1. Lineage (NCBI taxonomy): Eukaryota > Metazoa > Chordata > Mammalia > Chiroptera > Vespertilionidae > Myotis > Myotis daubentonii. Next base: position 15,234,244 of record NC_081851.1, on the reverse strand, counting down.
GATAGGAATCGTACCTGCCTCACATGGCAGTTGGAACTAAAGGAGAGATGTAAAGTGTGAAACTAGCTAAAGGGTGCTGAGCCCAGAAAGAGCCCCCATTACATGGCTGCCGTTACTAATATCTACCACTGACCTGCTCATTCATGGATCCAAACAGTTGTTTCTTTATCTTTTTTTTAAAAAAAAAATTATTTTATTGCTTAAAGCCATGGTCGGCAAACCGAGGCTCTCGAGCCACATGCAGCTCCCTGCCCTTCCCCTCCAGCCCCCGAGTGTGCCTCCTCCACAAAACACCACGTGCGGGCATGCACATACAGTGCGATTGAGACTTTGTGGCCCATGCACAGAAGTCAGTTATTTTGTGAAAGAGCCGGTATTTTGTGGAAGAGCCACACCCAAGGGGCCAAAGAGCAACATGTGGCTCGTGAGCTGCGGCCCGCAGATCCGCAGTTTGCCGACCACTGGCTTAAAGTATTACAAAGAGTTCTACATGTTTCCTTTTTTCCCCATTGACCTTCCCCTGGCCTACCCTACCCCCCAGTATCTTGAGTCCATTGTTTATGCTTATATGCATGCATACAAGTCCTTCCGTTGATCCCTTACCTCCCCCACCAACCCTCCCCAGCCTTCCTGCTGTAGTTTGACAGTCTGTTCCATGCTGCTCTGCCTCTGTATCTATTTTTGTTCACCAGTTTATAATGCTCTTTATTATCCATAAATGAGTGAGATCATGTGGTATTTTTCTTTCATTGACTGGCTTATTTCACTTAGCATAATGCTCTCCAGGTCCATCCACACTGTTGCAAATGGTAAGAACTCCTCTTTTCTTTTTTTTTTTTTTTTTTTTTTACAGCAGCATAGTATTCCATTGTGCAGATGTACCACAGATTTCTAATCCATTCATCTGTTGATGGGAATTTAGGCTGTTTCTAAATCTTAGCTATGGTAAATTGTGCTGCTATGAACATAGGGGTACATGTATCCTTTCTGGTTGGTGGTTTTGGTTTCTTGGGATATATTCCTAGAAGTGGGATCACTGGGTCAAATGGGAGTTCCCTTTTTAACGTTTTGAGGAAACTCCATACTGTTATCCACAGTGGCTGCACCAGTCTGCATTCCCACCAGCAGTGCACGAGTGTTCCTTTTTCTCCACATCCTCGCCAGCATTTGTCCTTTGTTGAACTGTTGATGATAGCCATTCTGATAGGTGTGAGATGATACCTCATTGTCGTTTGAATTTGCATCTCTCTGATGATTAGTGACTTGGAGCATGTTTTCATATGTCTCTTGGTTTCTGAATGTCCCCTTCTGAAAAGTGTCTATTCAGGTACTTTGTCCACCTTTTATTGGATTGTTTATCTTCCTTTTGTTAAGCTGTATGAGTTCCCTGTAGATGTTGGAGATTAAACCATTATCGGTGATAACACTGGCAAATACTTTCTCCCATGCAGTGGGTTTTCATGTTGTTCTATTGATAGTTTTGTGTGTGTGTGTGTGTGTGTGTGTTTGCTATGCAGAAGCTTTTTATTTTGATGTAGTCCCATTTGTTTATTTTCTCTTTAGTTTCTATTGCCCTAGGTGCTGTATCAGTAAAGATATTGCTACCACAAATGTCTGCTATTTTGCTGCCTATTGCTTCTTCTAAGATTTTTATGGTTTCCTATCTTAAAGTCCTTTATCCATTTTGAGTTTACTTTTGTGTATGGTGGAAGTTGGTGGTCTATTTTCATTTTTTTTGCAAGTATCTGTCCAGTTTTCCCAACACCATTTATTGAAGGGATTCTCTTGTCTCCATTGTATGCTCTTGCCTCCTTTGTCAAACATTAATTGAGCATGCTGGCTTGTGTTGATTTCTGGGTTCTCTGTTCTGTTCCACTGGTCTTTATGTTTGTTCTGGTGCCAGTACCAGGCAGTTTTGAGAACAGTGGATTTGTAGTATAGCTTGCTATCTGGTATTGTGATCCCTCCTACATTGTTCTCTCTCAAGATCGCTGCAGCTATTTGGGGTCTTTTTTTATTCCAGATGAATTTTTGGAGAGTTTGTTCTAGATCTCTGAAGTGTGCCATTGGTATTTTAATGGTGATTGCATTGAATTTATAGATTGCTTTGGGTAGTAGGGGCATTTTAATGATGTTGATTCTACCAATCCATGAACATGGTATATTCTTCCATTTGTTCATATCTTCCTCTATCTCTTTTTTTTCAATGTTGTGTTGTTTTCTGAGTACAGGTCTTTTATGTCCTCAGTTAATTTTATTCCTAAGTATCTTAATTTTTTTTTTTTTTGGTGAAATGGTAAATGGGATTTTTTTTTTTCGCTTCTCTTTCTGTGAGTTCATTATTAGTGTATAAAAAGGCCATAGATTTCTGGGTGTTAACTTTATATCCTGCTACTTTATCAACTTCACTTATTAGGTCCAGTAGTTTTTTAATGGAGTCTTTGGGGTTTTTTATATATAGTAAGATGTCATCTGCTAATAAGGACAGTTTTACTTCTTCTTTTCCAATTGGATGCCTTTTATTTCCTTTTCTTGTCTGATCACTATGGCTAGCACTTCCAGTACTATTTCAAACAGGAGTGGTGAGAGTGGGCATCCCTGTCTTCTTCCCATTTGTAGGGGAAATGAGTTTAGTTTTTGCCCATTGAGTTTGATGTTGGCTGCAGGTTTGTCATTTAAGGCTTTTATTATGTTGAGGTATGGTCCCTTTATTCCCACTTTGCTGAGAGCTTTTATCAAGAAAGGGTGTTGGATTTTCGCAAATGCTTTTTCTGCATTGATTGATATGATTATGTGATTTTTGTCTCTCAGTTTGTTTATGTGATGTATCACATTTATTTATTTGTGGATATTGTACCATCTTTGCATCCTCGGAATAAATCCAACTTCGTCATGTTGTATGATCTTTATAATGTAATGCTCAATTTGATTTGCTAGAATTTTGTTGAGGATTTTTGCATCTATGTTCATCAAGGATATTGGCCTGTAGTTCTCTTTTTTGTGGTGTCTTTATCAGGTTTTGGAATTAGGGTAATGCTTGCTTCATAGGAAGAGCTTGGAAGTGTGCCTTCCTCTTGAATTTTTTGAAACAGTCTGTGGAAGACAGGTTGAAGTTCTTTGAATGCTTGGTAGAACACCCCTGTAAAGCCATCTTGACCAGGGCTTTTGTTTGCTGGAAGATTTTTGCTCACTGCTTCAATTTATTCGGGAGTCATTGGCCTATTCAGGTTTTTTGATTCTTCTTGATTGAGTTTTGGGAGCTTGTATTTTTCAAAGAATATGTCTATTTCATCTAGGTAGTCCACTTTGTTGGAATAGAGTTGTTCAAAGTACTTTTTCATAATCATTTGTATTTCTGTGGGATTGGTTGTTACTTCATTTCTTTCATTTCTAATTTTATTTGGGCTCTCTCTCTTATCTTCTTGGTGAGCCCGGCTAGAGGTTCATCAATCTTGTTTATCCTTTCAAAGAACTAGCTTTTGGTTTTGTTGAACTTTATTATTGTTTTTTTGGTCTCTATGTCACTTATCTCCATGATGATCTTTATTATTAGCTTCTTTCTGCTTACACTGGGATTTTCTTGTTGCTCTCCATCTAATTCTTTGAGTTGTAGGGTTAGATAATTTATTACCATTTTTTCTTGTTTTTTTGAGATAGGCCTGCAAAGCTATGAACGTCCCCCTCAAGACTGCTTTCACTGTGTCCTATAGATTTTGGATGTTGTGTTTTCATTGTCATTTGTTGCCATGATGCTTTTTACTTCTTCTTTGATCTCTTTGGTAACCCAATCATTACTAAAAAGCATTCTATTTAGCCTCCAGGTTTTGATTTTTTAATGGTTTTTATTGAGTTGATTTCTACTTTTTTGCCATTGTGATCTGAGAAGATGCTTGATATGAATTCTATCTTCTTGAATTTGAAAAAAAACTTTACCTGTGCCCCAATATGTGGTCTATCTTTGAAAATGACCCATGTGCACTTGAGAAGAATGTATTTTCTGTGGCTTTGGGGTGTAATGTTCTGAAGATGTCAATTCCATCTGATCTAGTGAGTCATTTAGGATTGCTGTTTCTTTGCTGACTTTTTGTTTAGGGGATTTGTCCAGTGGTGTTAATGGGGTACTAAAGTCCCCTACTATGACTGTATTCCTGTCAATCTCTCCCTTGATATCCTCCAGAAGTTTTGTTATGTATTTGGGTGCTCCTCTATTGAGAGCCTCTATGATTACGAGAGTTATATCTTCTTGTTGTATTGCTCCCTTTAGTATTATGAAGTGGCCTTCCTTATCTCTTGTTATGGCCTTCACTTTGAGATCTAATTTGTCTGATATAAGTATTGCTACCCCAGCTTTTTTTTTTTTTCATTTCCATTCGTCTGAAAAAACCTTTTCCAACCTTTCACCATCAGTCTGTGTGAGTTCTTTGTTCTAAGATGAGTTTCCTGTAGACAGGAGATATATGGGTCATGTTTTCTTATCCACTCAGCTACCCTATGTCTTTTGTTTGGGGCATTTGATCCATTTACATTTAAAGGTACTTGTTTGTCACCATTTTTATTCTTTATGCCTGTGTTCCTTCTTCCCTTCCTATTTCTTCTTTTTTATAGCACACCCTTTAGCATTTCTTGCATTGTTGGTTTGGGGGTAATAAACACCCTTAGTCCTTTTTTTGTCTGTAAAGATCCTGATTTCACCCTCAATTTTAATTGATAGCCTTGCTGGATACAGTATTCTTGGATTCAGACCCTTTCTTTGCATGACTTTGTATATTTCATTCCATTCCCTTCTGGCCGATGTGTTTCTGTTGGGAAATTAGTCAATAGTCTGATGGCAGATCCTTTGTAGGTAACTTTCTGTCTCTCTCTGGCAGCCTTTAAGATTCTTACTTTGTAGTTGGTGTTTGCCAAATTAATTATAATGTGTCTTGTTATCAATCTTTTGGGGTTCATCTTGTTTGGGACTGTGTGAGCTTTTTCTTACTGATATCAGGGAAGTTTTCTGTCATTATTTCTTCAAACAGATTTTCTATTCCTTGTTCAGTTTCCTCTTCTCCTGGCACCCCTATTACGCGAATGTTGTTTCTTTTTGTGTTGTCCCAAAGTTCCCTTAGGCTCTCATCCTGTTTTTTAAGTTTCTTGTATAGATGCTGCTCTGCTTGGGTATTTTTCCTATCTTGTCTTCTAGCACACTGATGTGGTCTTCCGCTTCTTCTAGTGTACTGTTGATGCTTTCTATTGAGTTCTTTATTGCAGCGATGTCATTTTTTCATTTCTTCTTGCTTCTTCTTCATTTCTTCTTGGTTCCTACACATATTGTTGAATGTGTCTTCCATCCTTTTAAGTGACCTTATGACCACTTCTCTGAATTCTTTCTCTGTCATACTGCTTGCCTTCATTTCATTTCCTTCCTTTTCTGGTTAGTCCGCCTTTCTTTTGTATGCGGGCTGTTTCTTTGTCTCCCCATGATCTCTCCTCTCAGTGCTTCTGGTTATGTAGCTCTCTGTCTCCTGCACTGACTTTCTTCAGGCAATGCCAGCTGTGTTTACTTTGCCAGTTCCAGGTGAGTGCTCTTTGATTCAGCTGTTCCTTCTGCTCTGTGACAAGGCACAGGGCTTGTCCGTGAGTTCGCACATGTGTCTCCCTCAGAGAAAACCTGCCAGGTGCCCGTGGTCGGGGAGGTTGGAGTTCTGGCATTCCTAGATTCGCAGCTGAGATAACTGGTCCCTGGAAGTCTTGGTTTTAAAGTCCCAGGAAGCATCCGAGATCTCCCCAGTTGAAGGTAAGACTGGGGTTCTGATCACAGTCCGTCTCTAATCACAGCCATCTCCCCTACAAGATGGCTTGGTCTCTACAGCAGAGCTGGCCACTCCAGAAGAGATTTCAGCTGCTGTAGAGTCTGCCCAATCATGGGCGGCCAGTCCGCCAGTCCCAACAGTCCCTTGGAGTATAGCTGTCCCTCACTCACAAATACTGATACTCCATGCACTCTCCTTTCGTTCTCTCACTCTCACACTATCTAGAAGCCTGCAGTCCTGTCAACAGCCATCTTACTTCTCCTATTTTTTTGTTTTGTTAATCCTCACCTGAGGATATTTTTTTCAGAGAGTGGAAGGGAGGCACAGAGTCAGAGAGAAAAACATCTTTGTGAGAGAGACACATTGATTGGGTGCCACCCACACACCTTGACCGGGCCAGGCATTGAGCTTGAAACCCAGGTACTTGCCCTTGAACAGACTCGAACCCTGGACTCTGTGATATGAGAGATGATGCTCTAACCACTGAGAAAAACCAGCCTGGGCAGTCAAGCATCTTTTCTCTGAAAGGGTTGCTAAGTCAATTCGGCTGATTATCATTAATTAACTCAACTTAGACAATAACACAAGGGGAGGTGTGAGTGTGAAAAAAAATATGTATCCTGTATGAAAACCAGAGGCAACAGATACCTCTAGATAAATGTTAATAAGTTTATCATCATTTCCCTGCATGTGAGGATTTTACCTAATTCACCTCCTGTAAAGACTTGGAATGCAAGCATTAGTCCCCAAACACTAGTATAGATGCATGTACACATTGTGTTTTATGAGTTTCGAGGGACACACCAGGTCCCGAAGTGGTGAATATCACCCAGAAAGGCGTGTGCACAGGTCACACTCAAGAGGCGGCTTGTCAGGGGCCCTGGTGCTGTCACAGCTGCCCCTGAAAGGGCATGAGTCTCAGGCCTGGGTTGGTCTTCAGGAAGTCCTGGTGTCCTTCATAAAATTTAAATGCTCAGGGTGCACGTTTGGCAGGTTTATAGGTAAGTCATGTAGAACATGATATTTAAAAGTAAATCGAAAACTAAGCCATGTTTAAGGCAAGTAAGATGCACTTTCCCCCTCTCCCAAACCTTAACATCTCTGAAATCAGGATGCAGCTTCGAGCCTGTCTCACAGTCACTGTCGACCAGGTGGCAACTGTGACAAAATCGTCACTGCCACAACCCATTTATCTTCTTCTTATGTGAGCACCCTTGTCTGACAGCCTCTTAGATTCGATGAAATACATACAGCACATGCAAGTAGGAATCCACTTCAAAAGCTCTGGAAATTCCACATGACAACCCTGAATGATGAGGTACAGTGCACACCGTGGTGGCAGGACTCAAGGCCAGATCAAGTCAGGGAAGAAAACTGGACCCGCTTGTCACAGTGACAGGAAGATCAGAGCCACAGGAGGCCTCGCTGAAGACCTTGCAGCTGTCCATCACATGTTAAATGCACCGGGGATCTCCCTACAGAAGTGGCCTGGAGGAAACATCCGCTGTGGAGCTATCTCTGCAGGAACTGTGTGGAGATCAGTTCTGGATATTCGAGTCCCTACCACAGTGTCCATGATTTGTGAGGCTCCTCATGCTGAAGGACCTGAATTGTTCTGGGAGAACATGCAGCCACACTGACGGGGGTTTATATTTCCTACTTGGGTGTTCACATACCAAAGGAGACAGATGTGGTGTGTGTAGCATGCCCCCTTCAGGCTCCTACACACACACACACACACACACACACACACACGCATGTACACACCTACCACGCAGTCTCCTTGGTTCTCCCATCCCTGAGGGAGACCTGAGATCCTCCCCCCTTCACTTCCCGCCTGCAGCCAGGTAAGCCCTTCCTACCTTTTCCCCTGGGCCCCCTGCAGGTGTCTTGCTCTTCTGTCACCTTTGAGCAGCATGGGGTGGCCTCGAGGGGTTCCAGCTGCGATTGAAGAGGCTGAGAAGTACTGGGCGAAGCCTGGTCTGAGGACCCCAGCGGCCAGGGAGGCCTCTGTGGGGTTGACTTTGGTCGTTCTCTGGATCCCCCTTTCTTTAGTTTGATGAGTTTGACTAAGACTTTGGCTCCAATCCAGTGCTTTTTCCTGTAAGAAGTAGGTTTTTAGGACACAACCAAGCTTCGCTGCCCCTCCAGCAGGTGTCTGGGTGCCCTACTCAAGCTGGGATTTCCATCACCAGCCTGAGAAGGTGGCGCTTAATTTGGTTCAGAATGAGGGTGCTTGTTTCCATCACCATGCTCATCCCACCTGAGGCTCAGGAGGTGGCACAAAATGTGCAGTTAATCTGCACAGACCCAGGGGTGGTGGAGGCCTTCAAATGGCAGGAACCCACACTAGCCCCTCGGGAAAACAGAACTTCACACCCAGCTCTCAGCTCTTGATTACTGTGCCAAGGGCAGGAAGTGGTGCCGTGCTGACCTAATCATGCTGGTTGGCAAAATTCCACCAAAACGCCATTTTCAGAAAGAGTCAGGGACCTCCTCATTTTCTGCTAGGTGTAATAATACATGAAATTGGCTGGCATACTCTGCCCATTCTCGTCATTGAGGAATCTGGGCGAGGGGAAGAGGGCAGGAGAGTGGGCCGTTTGAATTAAAAACAGTGAGCCCTGGGTGGTGTTGCCTGGTGGTTGAGCGTCGGCCTGAGCACTGATGGGTGGTGGGTTTGATCCCCCAACAAGGGCACATACCTGGGTTGCAGGTTTGATCCCCGGCCCCGGTCAAGGTGTATGAAGATGGACACCAATTGATGTGTCTCTCTCACATAGATGTCTCTCTCTCTCTCTCCTTCTCTCTCTCTCTATCTCTCTCTCTCTCTCCCTCCCTCCCTCCTACCCTGTCTCCCTCTCTCATTTCCCCTTTCCCTTCCTCCCACCCCTACTCTCTCTAAATCTCAATGGGAAATATATCCTCGGGTGAGGATTGGAAAAATAACTAAATAAATGAAAATAGTGAATGTAAAAGGTAATTCACTGCAGCTAACAGGAAATGAAGCATTCTAATGTAACAAGGACCACAGCTGGGTTCTGGTCCTGGCTCTGCCATGAAACAGCACTGTGCTTACACAAGCCACTCAATTTCCTCATCGGTGCCTCAATTTCCCTGTCGACAGAAGGGTCAGGCGGAGGTTCTGAAATTTTGTGATTTCTACAGAGAGGCCATGCGGGACTCATGGTGATTTGACCTCAAGCCTGGGCTGGGACAGGACAATGGGAAGGCCCTGCTCCTGGGCTCAGGCCCGGGCCCAGGGGGAAGCCCTGCTGGACGGAGGCTGGCAGTCCTGGGGGTCAAATTGGCCCACCACCGGGCTGCTGCTCTCTGGGGAAGGGAATGTGTTTGTGAACCTGCCCTGGGGAGGTCCAGTGAACCCAGAGGAATGGAGGGCAGAACAAAAGGTTCCTGTGCTTGAAGACAGGGGTGCTGGTCCAGGTATCCGCCCCAAGCTTCCTTCCCAAAACAGAAGCATGATTTTCTAGGTCCGGCAATCTTGAGACAAAAGCTGATATGCCTGCTTTAGTGGCTCTAAAAGCACCGATTCTGCCCTTAAACAGGCTCCTGGCCAGCAGCATTCACCATCCCTCATCGGATAACCCTGAGAACTGAGGGCGGGACTGAAAGAAACTCTAAATTCTTTCCATGCTGGGATGGACCTGCACACAGGGACCTGCCATACAGCGGAAGGTACGGGCCCAACAAACTGGCCACTGCTCTAGGTGCTACAGCTTCCCCCACTCGTGAAAAAGCAAGCTTTCTGTCCTGGGTGTAAGCTACTGACGCTTAAATCAACTCACTTCTTTGGCGCTGGATCATGGAACTTGTGCTGAGCCATGCTTTTTTCTTCCAGTTTTTCATTTTGTCTCTGTAAGGCATTGAATTTGTCTCTAACAGAGGAGAGAGAAAAACAGTCTGTTTTTTAAAATAAAACACATAAATTGACGCATCACCCTGCCTGGGACCTGGCCCAGAAGGAGCCAGTGTGTTTCTGGGACTCAGACATCACGGTGCTCATGACCACCATGACCCCTGAGCTGGGAATACGGGGAAGGAAGCATGTGACGTGGGTCCAGGAGCCTAACACGTCGAGGAGACGACTGAACACCGAGGGTCAGGCTGGACGTCACCTCAGGAGAGAGACACCGAACCATCTGACACTCAAGCTGGGAAACCCCGAGGGTTCCTGCCATGTCAGCTCAGGACGTTGGGCACTCGGGTCAGACGCAGGGCTAGGCTAGCTCCTGCGGGTGCAGCCCAACGATACCTTTAGTGGTGGGGAGGGGTCTGCCCTCGGTGACTTAGACGCACATCAGATTAAAAAGGTCAGTTTAGCAAAGTCAGACCTCCGACCAGGGCCCACTCCAATGTTGGGCTTCTGCTAACACTTCTAGTGAAGCAAACTCAAAGCCTTTTGGGAGCCAAACAGATATGATCAGGAGCAAAGCGGCCTGGGAGGACCTGAGGGAGGAGTGGGGGCTACGGCGAGGCTGAGCGCTTGGTGCCACCTGGGACCTAACGCGGGGCCTGCAAACGAAGCGCCGCTCTCCATGTGGCGGAGCTTCTGACAGCTTTTCCAGAAGGATCCAGAAGCCCCGGCTCTGAAGCACAATCTCTTAATTCCTAAACGTGAGAAGTCAGTTCACATTTTTAAAAACACAGAAAGGACCAGAGAGACACCTCTTAAACCTTGGGCTGCCAGAGGGCACCCCTGCTCCTGGGAGAGGGAGCCTGGCCTTCCTGAAGCAGAGGGCATGGCATGCTTTCCTGTTGTCTGTCTAGGACAGTGATGGCGAACCTATGACACGCGTGTCAGAGGTGACACGCGAACTCATTTTTTGGTTGATTTTTCTTTGTTAAATGGCATTCAAATATATGAAATAAATATCAACAATATAAGTCTTTGTTTTACTATGGTTGTAAATATCAAAAAATTTCTACATGTGGGAGAACCAAGATGGCGGCATAGGTTAATGCCGGAGTTTGCTGCTTTGAACAACTACTTCAAAAGTGAAACTAAAAGACGGAACCGACATCACCCAGAACCACAGGAACGCTGGCTGAGTGGAAGTCCTACAACTAGGAGGAAAGAGAAATGCATACGGACACTCAGAGGAGGCGCAGTGCTGAAGTCAAATTCTGAGGTGCGGAGTGCGTGGAGCCCGCTCGTGGCGGAGGGCACGGTTGGCGTTTTCAATCGGGAGGGAGTCGCAGACTCTGAGCTCCAGATACAGGCGAGTCTTTAGGGACCCAGACTCAAACGGGAGAAGCGGGACTGTCTGGCTTCAGTCAGAGCGAGTGCAGCTTTCTCTCCCAGCTTTGTAGCGGGTGCTGGGACTCAGAGAGGCAGAGCCCCTGGGGACAGGACTGAGAGCCCCCATAATTGCTCTCTCCGGCCCACCCTGTTGATCCTGTGCGACCCGCCCTGCCCAAGCCCTGCACAGAGGCATTTGCCGGATAGCCTCAGGCAAAGGCTAGATTAGCACCTCCCTAGAGGACAGAAGTTCTCTCACTGCTGACACAGCTGATTCTCATAGCCACTTGGCCTGGAGGTCAAACTCTCCCTGGTATTAGCTACAACAATCAAGGTTTAACTATAAGACTGCGAACAAAGACCACTAGGGGGTGCACCAAGGAAGCATAACAAAATGTGGAGACAAAGAAACAGGACAAAATTGTCAATGGTAGATATAGAGTTCAGAACCACACTTTTAAGGTCTCTCAAGAACTGTTTAGAAGCCGCCGATAAACTTAATGAGATCTACAAGAAAACTAATGAGACCCTCGATGTTATATTGGGGAACCAACTAGAAATTAAGCATATACGGACTGAAATAACGAATATTATACAGACTCCCGACAGCAGACCAGAGGAGCGCAAGAATCAAGTCAATGATTTGAAATGAGAGGAAGCAAAAAACACCCAACCGGAAAAGCAAAATGAAAAAAGAATCCAAAAATGCGAGGATAGTGTAAGGAGCCTCTGGGACAGCTTCAAGCGTACCAACATCAGAATTATAGGGGTTCCAGAAGATGAGAGAGAGCAAGATATTGAAAACCTATTTGAAGAAATAATGACAGAAAACTTCCCCTACCTGGTGAAAGAAATAGACTTACAGGTCCAAGAAGCGCGGAGAACCCCAAACAAAAGGAATCCAAAGAGGACCACACCAAGACACATCATAATTAAAATGCCAAGAGCAAAAGATAAAGAGAGAATCTTAAAAACAGCAAGAGAAAGAAACTCAGTTACCTACAAGGGAATACCCATAGGACTGTCAGCTGATTTCTCAACAGAAACTTTGCAGGCCAGAAGGGAGTGGCAAGAAATATTCAAAGTGATGAATACCAAGAACCTACAACCAAGATTACTTTATCCAGAAAAGTTATCATTCAGAATTGAAGGTCAGATAAAGAGCTTCACAGATAAGGAAAAGCTAAAGGAGTTCATCACCACCAAACCAGGATTATATGAAATGCTGAAAGGTATCCTTTAAGAAGAGGAAGGGGAAGAAAAAGGAAAAGATACAAATTATGAACAACAAATATGCATCTATCAACAAGTGAATCTAAGAATCAAGTGAATAAATAATCTGATGAACAGAATGAACTGGTGATTATAATAGAATCAGGGACATAGAAAGGGAATGGACTGACTATTCTTGGGGGGGAAAGTGGTGTGGGAGATGGGGGAAGAGACTGGACAAAAATCGTGCACCTATGGATGAGGACAGTGGGTGGGGAGTGAGGGCGGAGGGTGGGGCGGGAACTGGGAGGAGGGGAGTTATGGGGGGGAAAAAAGAGGAACAAATGTAATAATCTGAACAATAAAGATTTAATTAAAAAAAAATTTCTACATGTGACACAGCACCAGAGTAAAGTTAGGGTTTTTCAAAATGCTGACACGCCGAGCTCTAAAGGTACGCCATCACTGGTCCAGGAGCCATGCACGCAGTGCTCGCTATACAGCGCCCCCCACTGGGCCGCCGGCGCCTGTCCAGTTCCTGCCTCTCCTCACCCATGTGGCCTTGACATCTCAGACCCCAGCTTTCCCTGCTTGAAAATGAGTCCTCGGCATCCAGGCAGCTGCTCAGGCTCCTTCAGTCAAGAAGGTGCCCAGGCCCCCTAATCCAAGGGCTTTCCCGCGAGTTCACCGCAAAGTGAGCACCCGCGAGAAGTGATCACTTGCAAACCACTGGGTCCCTGGCCACGAACCTGCTCTGCTCCCAGCGCCCTCATTTCGGACTCTGTTCTTCTAGTCTGTGTTATTCTGTTCCCACAGCCGTCCCCTAGCCCCACAAACTCATGGCCTAGCTATCCCAGGGCTGGGGAAGACTCCGCTTGGAGCAGGCTCAGGAAGCCTGCCCACTCTCTGACCTCCTACAGACACTTTCTAATGCAAACCCATCACCAGATCATCCCCCAGGGTACCAGGTCCCTACTCTTCTAGTTTGCACCTGCCCAAGCTCTGCTGGTAATTTTTAGCAGCTGCGTTATAGAGAGCCCACTTCAGGGTACAAACTCTCACTTCTACCCCAAAAGTACAGTGAGGTTTTCCATGTCAACCATCCTTGGTAGGTGTTGAGCCCCCTGTAGATGAGCAGACGAATCTGGGAGAACAGTGAGCAGAATCGTCACCCTGGGGAGCTGGGACAGTGCCCCAGTGGTCACTGTGGCCATGTCCCTCTGTCCCACACTGGCCAGCCATTCCCGATCACAAGGAAGGACAGTCCCAGCAGCACAGCACCGAGGGGTGAAGACCACCCTGGACCCACAAGATGCATCTCAGATGACTTGACTTCCAAACCACAAGGTTTCCAGCACCAAGGCTCTTCCTCCTGCCCTCATTTCTGGCAGCTTCCTAGGCCCTGTACACCAGCATCCCTTAATCACCCACTTCCCAGTGAATCCGACTCATTAGCCAGGCATGGAAGCCTTCCACAGCTGAGCACTGCCTCCCCCAGCCTTCCTTCTTGCCCCATCTTCTTGCCCCTATCCCCCCACAAACACACTGGCCAGCCTTCTTCCCATCCACGTCAGCAGCAGAACCCCAACTCCTACCACTATGCTTCCTTCTACCTCCATGGTGCTCCTCAACGTCTGTGTGCACATAGCTCTGCTCACATCCCATCACTCCTACTGGTTCATGGAGACCAGGTAACTGGTTCTGTGCACTTTGCAGGGCCAGGCCTGTTGTCAAACACAATGTCCGCAGAGGGAGGACAGCCACTGCGCACCAACAACCCACTCTGCAGCCCATTAAGGGAAAAACCGACGCAGAAAGGACTCAGCCTGCGATCTGAAGTCCTTCCCTAGGGACCTCTCTTCATCACTGTTGTATTTTTCAAAGTGAACTTGATCCCAAAAGAAGATTAAGAAGCGTCTGGCAGGGGGCAGTGTCTCTGAAAAGCCAACAAAGCCAACCGCCCCTATGTGCAGAAATCTAGAACCATTCCCGGGAAAACGAGAGAAGGATGTGCTGGTAGAATGGTCCGTCCCCTTGCCTGGGACACCAATGCACCCAGGGGTTCTCTGCTGCCCAGAATGGTGCGGTCTAGTCGTGGAGCTGGAAGCCACGACCCCTCTGTTGACGGGCGTCCGTCAGCCCACACCCCTCACACGTACAGCTGCTGCTCCTCCTGGTGCTGGTCCTTGTCCTCCACGTCCTCCTGGAGAAGCCTCTGGTTCTGCTCTTTCAGCCTTTGGATTTGGCTCTGCAGGTGACGGTTTTCTCCCTCCAAGTTGCCCTTGAGGCGGGAGACCAGCTAAAACACAGATGGACAATGTCTCAAACACCACACGCTCCCGTGATTCCACTGCTGGGAATCGACATCCAAAAGGAGAAAAAGGCCACGTGCACAAAGGTGGTCATTTTGGTATGATCTACGTCAGCTGGCATGACCAATACGGCCAATGCCATGGGGATGGCCAAGCCTTCTGCCGCTGCACCATCCAATCAGGCAGCCACTGGCCACGTGTGGCTGCTGAGCACTGAAAACGCAGCCAGTCTGAGCTGAGCCATAAGTGCAAAATATATAATAGGTTCTGAGGACTTAATAACAATTAAAAATAATGTAAAGTATCTCATTAATAAGCTGCCCGGTGTGTGTGTTTCTCAGTAGGTTGAGTGTCCCATTCACTAAGAAATCACCAGTGTAATTTCTGAGTTGTGGTGAGCCGGCACGGCCATGGCATACTCAGCCCCAGGCTGCCTTATGTGCCAGGCCAGCTCAGCCTGGTTCAGTGACCCTGAGAGGGGTCAGTGAAGGATTAAGAAAAGACAGCAAGAGAATGAAAGCTGGGTCTCAGTGGGATGCTGCTCCTCTGACATAGAGACAGCGCCAGCGTCCACAAGCCGTGTCTTTATTTTATAGCAGATGCCACGAGGCAAAGGAAGGGCGTGATCAAGATGTTGACAACATTCTCGTGGGTTTCAGTCCTACTCAACTACATGCACATGAACTCTATCACTCAGGCATGTGGGGCCACGTGTTCGGACCACAGGTTCAAGCTTACCACTGTAGCTGTTGGCTATAATTGTGCTGGGAAGGCTCTGCCCTCCAAGCTGGGCCTTGCACGTCGCAATGAGAGGACTGTGCCCTTTCATCAGTCCAAGGCTTGAACCTGTCCAAACACTGTAGCTGCGCCCCACACTGATCAAGGCACATGCCTGGGTTACTGGCTCCACTCCCCAGTAGAGGGCATGCAGGAGGCAGCTGATGGATGTTTCTCTCAAAAAATCAATAAAAAATCATATTATTTTAAAAAATCTCATTAATAAGCTTTTGGGGTTACATGTGATATTTTAGATATAAGGGTTAAATAAAACAGACCCCTACATTAATCCCACCTGATTCCTCTTACTTTTTGAATATGGCTACTAGAAAGTTGTCTGAACACAAACACGCATGAAGCTGGACCTGAATTTTGGGCTGAGGCTGGCCAGCTCCTGCTCTAGAATATCATCGTGGTTGGTGTAGCAGGAAAGTCCCAAGCTTTGGCTTCAGACAAACGGGGTTCCAACCCGCTACTTCAGAGGGACAAGGATGGGAACCCCGGCTCACAAGATCATTGTGAGAATTAAATGAGATGACACAGAGAGCAGAGTGCTCAGTCGAGAGGATGGAGATGAAACGGTACTTGGATGCTTCCATGCACCTCCCCGACAAAAAGCAAATATCAGGTGAAAGGTGTTCTGTAGCACACCCCTTCCAGTCATGGTGTTCATCCCAGTCAACTGCCTCTGGCTTCCTCTCTGCCTCTGCGTGACATTCACACACACCCTTTGAGCAGAGATGCCAATGAGGACCCATTCCCACCTGGCTGAGCCCAAGGCGTCAGCCCAGGGAACAGGCCCACCCAGGGCCCTGAGGCCCTCCAGCCCCAGGCCTCACCTGGCAGCGGTTGTCCAGCTCGGTCAGCGAGATGTCCGTGCTCTGGAGCTCCTCCCTCAGCCAGTTGCACTGGTTCTGCCAGCAGTTCACCTGCAGCTGCGTGTCGTTCAGGGAGGTTCGCAGCTTCTTGTTGTCTGTGAGCAGCTCGTCTTGCTCCCCCTTCAGCTCCTCATACCGGCCCTGCCAGCTGTTCACTTCCTGCTGCGTGTCATTCAGGGACAGTTGCAGCTCCTTGTTGTCTGTGAGCAGCTCCTTGGTGAGGGCATACAGCACCTTGGTGAGGGTGTACAGCTCCTTGTTGAGGGCGTACAGCTCCTCTTGCTCTGCCTTCAGCCCCTCGTACTGGGCCTGCCAGTGGTTCACCTCCAGCTGCGTGTTGTCCAGGGAGGTTTGCAGCTTCTTGCTGTGAGTCTGCAGCTCCTCCTGCTGCCCCTTCAGCTCCTCGTACCAGGCCTGCCAGCTGTTCACTTCCCGCTGCGTGTCATTCAGGGACAGTTGCAGCTCCTTGTTGTCTGTGAGCAGCTCCTTGTATTCTGTGAGCAGCTCATTGGCATCGGCCTGCAGCTCCTTGTTGAGAGCGTACAGCTCCTCTAGCTCCGCCTTCAGCCCCTCACACTGGGCCTGCCAGTGGTTCAATTCCAGCTCCCTTTCATGAAGGGAGGTTTGCAGCTCACTGGCGTGGGTCTGCAGCTCCTTGGTGAGTGTGTGCATCTCCTCTTGCTCCCCCTTGAGCCTCTCGTACTGGGCCTGCCAGTGGTTCACCTCCAGCTCCCTTTCATGAAGGGAGGTTTGCAGCTCACTGGCGTGGGTCTGCAGCTCCTTGGTGAGTGTGTGCATCTCCTCTTGCTCCCCCTTCAGCCCATCGTACCGGGCCTGCCAGTGGTTTACCTCCAGCTGCCTTTCATGAAGGGAGGTTTGCAGCTCCTTGTTGTCTGTGAGCAGCTCTTCCTGCTCCTTCCTCAGGCAGTTGCACTGGGCCTGCCAGCGGTTCACCTGCAGCTGGGTGTCGTTCAGGGAGGTCTGCAGCTTCTTAGTGTGGGTCTGCAGCTCCTCCTGCTCCCCTTTCAGCTGCTGGTGCAGGGAATTGGCCCTAGGGGTAGAGAGACACAAGGCCAAGGGCTGAGGCGCACTCCCAGGCACTGTCCCAGTTGTGCAACCTTAATCAAAACTGCAACCTTTCTGGGCCTCAGTTTTTTTCATGTGTTAATGAAGGGTTGAACAAAATCAGCGGTTTTCAAACTCTGTTCATTGGGGTTCGAGGAGGCTACCCCAGGTACCCCACTGCCAGCTGGGGTAGAAGGACAGGCAGGCTCGGACACCACGGCAACAGAGCATCCCTGTTAAAGTCCTTTCTATCTGAGGCTTTGGCACATCTGCCTACTTGGAAAAAGGGTTCTTTGATTCAAACATTTAAACACTGAATCAGAACATTACTGCTCTAAGACTCTATGTCTATATCCAGCTCTTCTCCCCAATTCCAAGCCCCTTTCTAATTTCAACTACTGAGATAAATAAAATAGAAGATTCTGGAGTGTTACCTATATCCACGTAAATCATCATCATCATCATCATCATCATCATCATCATTACCTGGGATTCCTTGGGGTAGATTATACCAAAAAAGATCATATGACCAGAGGCTCATGGACTCAATGTGAACACAGGTGTGTGAAGTTTGGCCCACACAGCTTTTTAATATTTTTTTAACATTTACTTATTTTATTCTATTTTATTTCATTTTAAAGTGTGTATGATTTTATTCATTGATGTCTCTCCAATAAAGACAACTAAAAAAAATCTAAACTAATAAAAGAGAAAAATGGTAATTGGCGTTCGACGATACCCTTTTCATTGGCTAATCAGGGCTATATGCAAATTAACTGCCAACTAAGATTGGCAGTTAACTGCCAACAAGATGGAGGCTAATTTGCATATGTAGGCACAATGCAGGGAGGCGAAAGGGAAAGCAGGAAGAAGCCCCCTGCCACTGACAGTGATAAGAAACCCAGCGGGGAGCTAAGACCTGGGGGGCAGGGCAAAGGCGGCCCTGGGGCTGCCTTTGCCCTGCCCCCCAGCCATGATCAGAGAATCAGGCGCCTTTGCCGCCCTGGCCAGTGATAGCAGGAAGTAGGGGTGGAGCCAGCGATGGGAGCTGGGCACGGTCGAAGCTGGCAGTCCCGGGAGCTAGCGGTCCCTTGCCTGGGCCTAAAGCGGAGCCCACGATCGCGGGGCTGCTGCAGCTGCGGGTCCCCGCTGCCGGAGCCGGACGCCTCAGGCCTGTTCAAGGGGCCAATCCGGTGATTGGTGATTGGAGGGTGATGAGGGTCAACTCCTCTGGCTGAGGCATCAGGCCTGGGCGGGGGGCTGAGCCAGGGATTGGGGGGATATGGTGGTCCCCTTGCCCAGGCCTGAAGCCTGGGTCAGAGGCGTCAGGCTTGGGCGGGGGCTAGAGCAAGCGATCAGAGGGAGATGGGGGTCCCCTGCCCAGGCATGATTCCTGGGCCAGAGGCCTCAGGCCTGGGCAGGGGCCAGAGCCAGTGATCAGGGGGAGATGGGGGTCCCCTGTCCAAGCCTGACACCTCTGGTGGAGGCGTCAGGCCTGGGCAAGGGGCCGATCAGGTGATCAGAGGGTGATGGTGGCCTACGCCTCTGGCTGAGGCATCAGGCCTGGGCAAGGGGCAGAGCCAGCAATCGGAGGGGCCTGGGGGTCCCCTGCCCAGGCCTGATGCCTGGGCCAGAGGCATCAGGCCTGGGCTGGGGGCAGAACCAGTGATGGGGGGAAATGAGGGTCCCCTGCCCAGGCCTGACGCCTCTGTCAGAGGCGTCAGGCCTGGGCAAGGGGCCAATCCTGCGATTGGAGGGTGATGGGGGTCAACGCCTGAGGGCTCCCAGTATGTGAGAGGGGGAAGGCTGGGCTGAGGGACACTCCCCCCCCCACACACACCCAGTGCACGAATTTCATGCACCGAGGCCCCTAGTAAAATAACATAAAAAAGAAACAGAACAAGATAAAAAGATTCGCCATTGTGGTCCTGTGAATACTCGCGGGTTAGGTTTAAGGGTCCCTGGCCTCAAATATGTCTCCAGGTCCTCCCATTCCTCTGTCCTCCCCAAAAAAGCAGATTTAATAAAAAACACAAACAAAACAAAAAAATAATTACTGTATCAGCATTCCAAACTTTTAAGGTACCCATCAACATTCAGATATCTTTTAAGGTACTCATCAACATTCAGATATCTTCTTCTCAGGGAAAAAAAACAACAAAAAAACAAACAAACAAACAAAAAAAACCAACAACAAACATACAGAAGGAAGACCTGGCAGCCCCGCCTGCCTCCCAGCTGACAGCCTCTATAGCTGGGCTGTATTCT
This sequence comes from Myotis daubentonii, assembly GCF_963259705.1. NCBI lineage: Eukaryota > Metazoa > Chordata > Mammalia > Chiroptera > Vespertilionidae > Myotis > Myotis daubentonii. Next base: position 15,214,680 of record NC_081851.1, on the reverse strand, counting down.
CCACCAGGGCCTGGTCTATTGCTGACTCTCCTGCCCCACCTGCTGGACCTGCCCGGCCACTGCAGGCAGCTGAGTTTACTCAGGGCTGTAGGAAGGAAGGGTTCATATGGTCACGCCTCTGGGTTGAGGCAAGACTTGGATTCGAATCCTGCCTGTGTCACTAACTAGGAGCATTGACCTTGAACAAGTTGTTTAATCTCCCTGAGCCTGTTTCCTCCTCTGTTGCTGTGGATTTTTTAAAGGATAACAATAGCTCAGTCAACTCTTGTGATTCACAGTATAATGTTCTGCCCAACCACGTGAACCCTGAATTAGTGAGTACTGAAACTATTCCCACCGGTTCCTGGGAGTCTCTGGTCACATTTTGTCAGCTCATCAAGACATAAAGACGCCTCGTGTAATACACTCAGAGCCAACAGCACCATACCTGGGCCCGAATGACCCTTGTGTGCCACTCGAATATTCCCCGTGAGGCCCAGCGCAGCCTTGCACTGGGGAACACTAGACAACACTTCAACACTCCATTTGGGGGCCATTTCAAACAGCGAAATCGCCTCCAAAGCACACAAAATAGAACACCATGGCACTCAGTGGCCCATGAAGAGGACGCTGGTAGGTGAGAGCTGAAACAAGTCTGGGGTCAAAGGCCTTGTTGAACCTCAGCTGCAAATGTGCACATCAGGCAACTCCAGTATCTCCCACTCTGGGCACGTCCATGACAGGCCACGGGCACTGATTTGGGGGTCACCAGTGCATTTCAGCCAGGATGTGAATTCACAAATGGGAATGCGTGAATGCTGAGGACCACGCCCCCTCCCTCATGGGATCGCTGGTGTGAGAGGATGCAGGTACCCCTGCCCGACAGTCATCAGCATCATAACTGTGGGAGGGGAGACTGTCCAAACCGAGACAATGCCCCATCCCAGCTGCCGAGTCCTTCCTTCCAGCCACCAGCTGGAGGCCCCTTTACCTTGTTCCCACCAGCTGCTTCCAGGGCAGGGTTGGTAAAAATGCACCATCACCAGGGGTCTCACTTGAGCTCAGCTCAGCGGGTGCTGAGTGAGTGGGTCTGAATGACATCCCGGCAGAGGCGCTGCAGGGGGCCTGGTGGTTACCTGTCCAGCTCTCGCTGCAGCCTCTGGTTCTCCTCGGAGGCCATGGTGCTTGTCCTCTGCTCCTGCTGCAGAGCCTCCCGCTCGGTGGTCAAGAGCGTCCCCAGCTGCTCCAGCGCCGCCTTATGTTGGAGCTGGTCCTTGTATCTGTTGAAGGGAAACACACCCGCTAAGAATGGAAACCCAGGGAGACCTCAAAGCCTGGGTGAGCGGCTTCTCTCTGCAGAGCTGAGGGAGAGGGGGATCCGCGTGGGACAGGGCTGGACAGAGAGAGGGGACAGTCACTGGGCCACCTCCGGGGGTCTCCTCCAGCACAGGAGGCAAGTCCTCCCTCCTCCCACCCGACGTGTCTCCATGGTCCCTTCCAGTCCCTGTCAAAGCAGCCTCCCTCCTTCATCCCACTGGGAACAAAACCACTGTTTTATGAACTCCACGCCCTTCTCAAAGAAACCACTGCAAACACAGCAGAATTCCACCGCCCATAACAGCTGATCCCCCTCAATGGGCCCTGGGTGAGCCCTCCGCCCCAGCTCAGGAACACGACTCTTCTTGCTCTGATCCAGGCAGCTTGGGGGACAGAGTCTTGCCTGGTGGGGCCCAAGCAGCCATCATGGGCAACTGCACACCCTCATGGCTCCTCAAGGCACCCCCAGTCCAGCCCTTGCCCTTGCTCTCCCACAGCCTCCCCCTCAGCTCGGGCTTTTATTTCCTTCCTGTCTCAGTCTGCAGAGGGTCCCACACAGCCTCTCCGGAGGGCAGCAGAGCACAAGAGGGAGCCCCTGACCAGCCCCAGGCTGTTCCTCCTCCTGCAGGAACCTTCCCTGTTCAGGTGACTCAGGGGCCTCCCCAGGTCCTAGGTGGAGACTGAGTCATCACCTTTCAATCTTCCCCAGGCAGGCAAAACCCTTTCCAGACCCCCTTCCTGAGGTGTCCACACCCAGAGACAGGCTGACAGAGTCCACCCAAGTTCCAGGGTTTCAGCCCCTGCCTGCAGCCCTCCATCCAAGCCCACCCCATATCAGCTGTACTTGTACCATCTGCCTGGAGCCAAGACTTGTGCGGACTCAGACACACACACACACCTGCTTGGTCGGCTGTTGGAAGACAAACATTCCTTCCTGTGGCCTTTAGCCACAAGTGGAGGCTGCCCAGACATGGGTAATGGAAGGTGGGGGTGATGGCTCTGCTGGGCTTTCAGGGCGGCGATCTTTCTAATCCAGGTTTGACAAACAGGGCTATGGACCATTAGGGTCCCCACCTCCTGCTTCCCTGTTGTGTCTTGGAAAAGCACAGGATCAAGCATATCGCAACCATCAGTAACCACCCTCCTGCAGGGCAGAAACTGCGAGTGCTTCTCCCCACTGAATCCCGGGTACGAGGCTTGACACCCAGTGCATGTGCACCAGGGGAAGGAAGGAGCGAGTGTCTCAGTTAAGTGTCAGGTGAAATGAATACAGAGCCCCCGGCCTGTGTTCCAGGCACCTCCACCTCTAACCTGCAGCCCTGCTGCAGACACACCAAGGGCCTCCAGCTATCTGTCCAACCAGCAAAAACCACTGAATCACACAGTAGGTCCACCAAGCAAGGAGTCATAGGCAGAGCAATGAACTCCTCCCTCAGACCAGTCAAATGCCACCTGTACAAACCTTCCCATGTTAACAGCCATAAGAATATATCCACACGGTTATCATTGAGGGGAGGGCCCGCAGCACCTGGTGAGGGGTGGGCACCACAGGAGGCTCCCATCAGTAGTCAGCTGGGTGCATTCAAACCATGTTAGACAGCACCAGGCGCCCAGTGGGTGCTCACTAAGCATCTCGTGAACACAGGATGGGTGCGGAGGAGGCAGAGATGGAGATGCCAAGAGGCAGAAGATGCTCATTCTGGCTGGAAGAAACGAGAGTCTGATAGGAGCAGACATCTCGGCACCCCCGAAGGATGGGCATCTGGGTGGAGAAAGGGGTGGAAGGCTCTGGGGAGAGTCCACAGGAAGCACTGGGTGAGTGTGTAAATGTATGTCATCTCCCCCAAGTTCATGCAGCAGCAGGCGCCCTCTGCAGGCTCTGCAGGCTCAGTGCCCTCCTGGTCCCTGTGATGCCAAATCCCTGCACCTCAGCTGCTCCCAGGGAGCCCCAGCCTTTGCCTAGCATCTTGCTGAGGCAGAGGCCTGGGAAGAACTCAGCAGGGACAACTCACAAGCACAGGAAGTGGACAGCTCCCTCCTGGGCTGCTCCAAGTGTGGGAGAGCCTCTCTTTAGTGCATCTCTCCCTCTCTCTCCCCACCACATTGGAGTCCTCTGTACATCTCACTTCCCCCAGGCTCTGGGTCCCGGTGCACCTGCTGGGGCCATTGCAATCAGGGATCTGCCTGGCAGGAGCTCAGACGAAGTTGGCTGACAACATGCACACAAAGCCCTGATTTTGAAAAAGTGCAAAGTTAAGATTTATGCATTTAAGGTACATCAATTTTACCTTAAAAAGGTATATGGAGAGTCAGAGGTAAAGGTGACATGAGAATGGCAGAGTACTGATAATGCTGCTGCAGGTGAGGGGAACACGGGGTTTTCACTATACTAGTCTGTACACGTCCATATATTCAAAACTTTCCAAAATTAAAAGTAAAAAAAGAAAATCAGAAGTGCAGACTTTGAGACTTGGACAGGGAAAAGGCCTGGGGAGCTAGATAAGGCACGCCCCTGAAAATTGGCAGCTGTGGTGACTTCTCCTCCTGGTCCTTGGTTTGGAGAGGAAAGGAAGAGGGGGTAGGAATCCCCCAGGAGCTGGGACCCCAATGCTGACACCTGGTTTCCCTGAGCCGGGATTAGTGGGCACACCCTTCTCCCCTGGGGGACCCTCCTGCCCCTCAGTCTCCAGCCACACCAACTCCACATCGCTGAGGGTGAAGGTGGATTTACTTCTCTTCACTGTGAAGCAGCGGGACCAGAGGAAACATGAGGGGCCAGAGTGAAGGGGGGACAGGAGCCCGGGGAGCCTGTCCATCACCCCCAGCCGCAGGCACCCACCTGTCACTGAGAGCCTTGCTCTCCAGCTTCAGGGTCCGACTCAGCAGTGTCTTCTGGCGGCGGTACTTGTCCAGAAGGGCCTCGTGCTCCCTAGTCAGGTGCTCGTGGAGCGTGCCCAGGCACGCGTGTTCCTGCTGCAGGGCCTTGTGGGCTGCCGCCAGCTGCTGGTGCTGGAGCTGCGTGTTCTGCTCTGTGAGCGCAGTGAGCGAGGCGCTCTGGGAGCTCAGAGTGGAATTTTCCACCTGCTGGGAGGGAGAAGGGGATGATGCCTCACCAGGTGCAGGCCCAGGGGGACCACAGACTCCGGATCCCCACGTCCCCACACGGAGTGAGGGGCCAAGAGCAGGTCAAGTGTCGACACCAAAATAGCAGGACCCTCAGGAGAGGCAGCACCCAGCCATGCTGAGGACAGTTCTCCCTGCACTCAAGGAGCTGCTCTGGGAAGGCCCACGGCAGAAACGGACTGCCCCATGGGCCTAAGCTTAGTCCTGGGCCCCTCTCTGCACATGTGACCTTTCTTGGCAATTTGTGCCCTTTCTCTGGATAAGCTCCATGTGTACCCTCTCTGATCACTTTGAAAAGTGCATGGAAAATCAGTGAGGACATAGAGAACCTGAACAGCACTACCAACCCATTTCTCCGATATTTACACAACACCCATCCAACCGAATTCAAGCCACCAGAAAGTTGACCGGGGAGGAATCCGTCCTAACTCATTCTGAGGCCAGAATTACCCTGGTGTCCAGCTGCTTGTCCTGCTCCAGGTCCTCGGGCTGCAGGGTGTCCAGAGACGTCTGCAGCCTCTGGTTCTCCAGCAACAGGTCCGGGCTCTCCCGCTCGAGGGCGTGGACCCTCTCGGGGGCTGTCATCAGGGCGCTGACCTCCATGGCCAGCTTCTCGATCTCCTCCTGCAGGCGATGCAGCTCCTGCTCCAGCTTCTGTGTCCGCACCACGTGCTCCTTCACCCGCACCTTCCTGTGCTCCAGCTCCTGTGCCTGCGCCGCCTGCGCCTTCACCTGCTCCAGGTCCCGGCACAGCTGCCGCCGCTCCCACTCCATCATGGTCACTTTCCTTTTGGTGTCCGTCACCGTCTGGAGGAGCACTTTTTTCTCAGTCTTCTGGCCCTTCATGCGGGCCTTGCTGCTGGTCTGTGAACTATCCCGCAGTGAACGCACCAGTTGTTTAAGATCCTTGAACTGCAGGAAAACACAATGGAAATGACACAGGCGTGATTTCGGTCCAAATTGGAGACCTAAAGTGTAGGCCTGAAATGCCCATTTCATCATGGACCCAAAGGACGTCTTAACGTTTCCCAAAGGCCTAATATGGACAGAAGGTGAAGGCACGGAGATCCCCACCCAGACAGTTCCAGTCTAAACACTTTCACAGAAGCCAAATGACTTAGAAACAAAAACCACATCTTCTTTTAAACAATGAAAGTGATTTCCTTGGTGCTTTTTACCCTGGTTCACAGTGGCTCGAGAGCTGACCGCCCACCTCTGTGGCCGCCCCTCACGCCACTCTCCCTGCAGACATTGCACATGATCTTCCCTCTGCTGTGAATGCTCACCTGCCTCCACCCGCGGCCTCCAGCATCACTGGCTCCTTCTCATCCTCCAGGGCTCAGTGTGATTGACAGCTCCTCAGGGAAGCCCTGCACCATGATTCTAAATGTCCTCCACCTAATAAGACTCTCCCTGGACCCACGTATATTCCCTCAATAGCACACATCTCAAGTCACCTGTCGTTCCACCTCCTAGACTGGAAGCCATATTGGGGGAGGGTAGATGCATGCCTCTTAAGTCTACACAGCACCTCCCCAAGCCCCTTTTCTGCAATACTAGAGAGGCTGAAGAACTCAAGTACCTGATACCCAGCCTCCCTTGCAGCTAGGGTTAGTCATGTGTCAGGTGTGGCCAATGAGATGTCCACAGAGGATCCCGGGAGGTCTTCCCTCTGTCTCTTCACACTCCACATTCTTCCTGCCCACTTCTTGGTGAGGTACTACAGTCACTGCCAAGACTGGCAGAGCAGGAAGACAGAAGCCTGGTTTCTGGGTGGCGTCCCTGAGCCGCTGCCCCAGCACTGAGCTGCCTACCCTAGGACTTCCTGTGGGGTGAGGCAGGTCGACCCTGGAGGTTATCCAGGGCTCTGAGTGTGAAGCTGGACATTTGAAGGGGGATATTTTTCCTACGGGCTGTCCCATGAGCTGCAGGACATTTAGCAGCATTCTGGCCTCTCCCACCACAGCCTGGAGCACAGCCAGGAGCACCTCCCCTCTCTTCCCCCAAGTCATGACAATCATAAACAAGATGGCCAGTGATCTCCAGCCAGTGTGGGTCAATGCTTGAGCATCAACCTATGAACCAGGAGGTCACGGTTCGATTACCGGTCAGGGCACATGTTCAGGTTGCTGGTTCAATCCCAGTAGGTGGCATGCAGGAGGCAGCCGATCAATGATTCTCTCTCATCATTGATGTATTTATCCCTCTCTCCTTCTCCCTTCCCCTCTGAAATAAATAAAAAATAGATTGAAAAAACAAAAAGATTGCCAGTGTCCCTGGGAAGCAATATCTGTCCCCGCGCCCCTGCTGTGGCTGGAATTGCTGGTGTGAGCTGCAGCTGAGGGAAGAGACTGGTAACCCGGGAATCACTGCTGGATTCCCAGGACAGCCTATGGTCCTGGACTCTCCCTCTTGTAGGCAGGGGCGCCAGGGGAGGCATGGCACGGGAGGGCCTACCTCCTGGGCTTCCTCAGCCTTCAGGGTCTCGATGTCACGGAGCAGCTGTTCTCTCTCCTCCACCAGCTCCTCACAGAGAGTCGCCAGATCCCGGCTGGTCTGCTTTTCTCTTTCCATCTGGACTTGCCAGTCTTCAATCTGCGGAGCCAAAGACCCAGCCCGTGCAAAAGTCCGTTTCAAGGAGTGAACTGTGTTTTAAAGCAAACCCGAAACCTGTCAGCCCCACGGAACACTTTATCAGGCCTTTTCTCAAGGGAAACCTTCTTGCCCCACTTCCTGGGGAGGTACATCAGCCACTGCCAAGGCTGCAGAGCAGGAAGGGAGAAGCCTGGCTCCTGGGTGGCGTCCCTGAGCCGCTGCCCAGGTCAGGTCTAGTTGTGCAGTGAGCTCCCCATACCCTGGACCATCACCTCTCAGCCCATGGTGTACACTTCCAGCTCATGGTAGAGAAAAAGGCCATGGACACCCATCGGTCAGCTTCCCTCCCAGCTTTCCACTGCTCACTCTCAATGCTTCCGTCTTAGGCCGTGTCCACTACTGTCCTGAGGGTTAGGCCACATTCCTGGGCCAGCAGCCACCACTGGATGTCCTACAGGGACTTCACCCAGTTGGTGACATTCCTATTCATCCAGCTGCTCTCAGGGGTCCTCTGCTATCTCTCTCCCTCCTCTCCCCTCCAAGTAAATGGACCACCAAGGCCTGTCCTCATTCCCCATGTGGCTCCCCCTCCACACCCCACTGCTGCCCAGGCCAGACCAGCTCCGTCCTGCCTGGACGACTGCCCAATCAGCGGCCCAACATGGAGCTCTTCTGCGGGAACCACCAGTGCCCACTCCCTGAACATGAACTGCCTGGACCTGCACGTCCCACACTCTGTGCCTGACACCTGAACACCGTGATGGATGCAGATTCAGACTCAGGGTGGGCCCTGAGGTGCGACTCTCAGGCGAGGCCCGTGCTGCTGTCCCTTCACACTGACAACAAACTCATGACCACAGGGGACAGGAAGAGGGTCATTCCCTGCTAACGATGTGACTGTGAGCAGGTGTCCTTAACTGACAGTGCCAGCAAGCAGCAGGCATGGGCGCCAGCTTCTGTCAGGGTGACATGCTCAGCTCACACCTGGCAGGGGGCAGGTACAACAAGAGCTGACCCCTCCTGAGAGCGCCAGGCCCCTCCCACCCTCAGAGCTTCTGACATGGTCATTCTGGGCTGGGGCCCAAGAGCCTGCATTTGACTTTTGACCCTGATGCTGGTTTGGGATGATGGCTCTAAAGCTAAAACAGAGGAGCCCCACGATCCAGATCAGGTGGCTCTCAGAGCTTTTAGACACCTGAGACCTCAGGCCACTGACTAGAACCTCTGGGGGCAGGACCTTCAGACACCCTGCAACCCAGTGGGCAGCAGGACCGAGAGCTGGCTCCATTCACCGGGCTGGGGGTGGCCTGGTACAGGCAGGTTGACAAACTCCTGGAAGGATCGCTGCTCTAATGCCAGCTCTGCCTACTTTTCCTGGGCTGAGGCCGCCCTGCCTTTATCTCACAGGTCTGGGCACTGTCTCCAGACTCCTAGGAAGTATCAGGCAGGGAGCTTCTTCCCCATGAGGGGGAGGGCCAGGCACAGTGGGGCTCATATCCGTGCCCTCACAGCACCCTGTGGGCACACCCAGCCCCCTGTCCCAACATGGGGAACCGAGGACGGGGCAGCCCCACCCAGCCAGGGTCAACAGCAAAAGGCGCTGCAAGGAGCTATGTGTCTGAGTCTTTCTCACAAGTGAGAACACCTTTCTTCTCCTTCCTGATCGCTGCCTCACTTCCTAGCACCAGGTCTGGGCTCAGCAGGAAGCAGGCATCTGCCCTGATGGCAGCGCCTGCTCTGGAGCTGGCCCTGAGGGGGAAGGCCCTGCACAGCTGTCAATCCCCCTCATTCAGAGAAGGACACCAGCCCAGGGAGTCCAGTGATCTGCCCAGAGCCCCACAGTGAGGATGCGGCAGAGCCAAACGCACCGCAGTGGGCCGACCCCAGGCCTGCTCTCTCAGACGGGGCCTGGGGTGTGTGCCCCCCAACCTCCTGCCTTGTTCACCCCCCACCCTGTCTTACTGTTAATCCTTCTCCCTGCTGCCCCCCATCTGTCCCAGTGAAAGGAATGTTATGTCCAACCTTTGCATATCTGGCATGGCTGCTTCTTGTCTGAAGCTGTGATTGCCCCATGCCCCCCCAGCACCCCCCACCCGCTGGACACCCCCATCTTTCTCTGCTTCTGTTTGCCATGGAACTGGAACTCTCACTCCTGTCCTTCCCTGAAGGCCCTCCCTTCCCCTAGGGCAGTGGTTCTCAACCTGTGGGTCGCGCACAATGAAAATACATCCTGCATATCAGATATTTACATTACGATTCATAACAGTAGAAGAACTACAGTTATGAAGTAGCAATGAACATGATTTTATGGTTGGGGGTCACCACAACATGAGGAGCTGTATTAAAGGGTCACGGCATTAGGAAGGTTGAGAACCACTCTGAGAGCTCACTGGGCGGAGATGGTTTCCTGTCTTCCTCAAAGCACCAGGCTTGGGCCGCGGGCTCCTGTGTGGAGGCTCCAGGTCCCCAGAGCACACGGGTGCCAGGGGCCTGCCATCAGCCCCTGTGCTGCGCTTGTGTTCCCACGATAGGCCCCAAAGGGCTGCCCTCTTCCTAAGAGGAATGCAGTCTGAGGATGTCAGTGCCAAGTGAGGGTGGGGGGCGCACCCTCTCTAAGGTCCACAGAAAGGTCATGAGTTACAGGGAAGGACGTGAACTTCGGGAACTAAGGTTTACACAGACCGAAGGGAGCCTACATCCTGGGCGACACTGGGTGGTGGGAGAGCCGAGCTGGCACTGGGGGCCTGGGACTCCAAGCCGCCTGTCCTGGCTGACCCTGGTCCCTTCTTCTCAGACACCTCCCAGAGGGCCACGTTGTCTGGACGTGTCCAAGATGGGCCTGTCCTGGCTCCAGGGAGGTCAATGTCAGGCCACGTCCCCTGTGGTTTTTAGCTGATGGCCCAGATGCACCATCGATCCAACATTAGGGAGGACCCATGATGCAGCCAGGCCCCAGCGGGCTGAGCAGGACAGGGAGGAGAGCAGAAGGGCCGCCTTCGCAGGGCTCCTGGCAGCAAACAAGGGACAGTGCTAGTCTGGGAACTGTGGCCCCTCCCTCCCACCAGGGGCTCAGAGCCAAGACAGGTCTCTGAGGGCTGTGGCAGGACTGCCCTGGGGTCCTACAGGGAACTGATCAGGAGAGGAAGTGGGGATGGGACCCGAGAGACAGGGCTAAGGAGTCATGTGGGGAGGCGGCAGCCACCACCTGTCCTGTGTGTGCGGAGGAGGGACCAGAGTCGACGCCGAGGGCAGGAGAAGCATCAGAGATCATTTCTCAGCCCTGCGGGGAGCTGGGCCAGAGGCTACAGCGCAGGCCTCTGCAGCTCACCCCTGAGGACCCGCCCCATTGGAGGTTCTCATCTTTCTAAAGGTCAAGCCTTTCTATGTCGGCAGAGGTTGAGCTGCCATTTACAGAGGCATTCACTGTGCCCGCCCACATGAATCTAAAACCCAGGCTGTCTGGTGGCTTTCCCTGAGCTGCGCTGCACAGAGTGACGCGGTACGAGGAGGGCCTTCCTCCGGGCCCCCAGGGAGAGGACACGCTGCTTGGCCGCTGCTCTGCTGCTAGGCGCACGGAGCCTCAAAGGACGAGAAGCCTGAGTCACGGAACCTCGGACGCCCCACGAGGGGCCTGGAGAAACCACTGCACAGGAGGAGGGGCGGTCCCAGCCTCACCCAGAGATGAAGTTCCAGCAGAGTTGTGACCAGCGGCACCCAGGTCTCCGGTCTGCAGCCCACGTCCCTTCCATTGCCAGGGCAGCCTCAGCAAATGACGCTGGCAGGACCCCTGGGCCGGTCGGGACAGACACCCAGACACCTGAAAGCACCAGTCCTGCCAGGTGGTCAGCAAGCAAGAGTGACCTTGCGCCTTCCTCACCCGGAATCCGGGCACCCGTCAAGGTGTGCTCAGAGCCCGTGACGCAGCTGTGTCACCCGTGTTGGCTACATGGACTGAGGCCCTCTGACCCAGAATGAGCAGCACAGGGAGGCCGTCACTAGCTTCTCAGGGCCCTTCTTGCCATGTGAATGGGGTCCTGGTAACTGTAGGATGAACCTGGCTGGTAAGCCTGTCTGTCCTCCCAGATGTCTGTTCTACTGTGCTACTGGGAAGACCTGGTTTGTCCAGAAAGGCAATGCAGTCCAGCCATCTCCTCTTCCTCATCCTCTCGACCGAAAGGAGAGAGTGGGCACTGCGCTCCTGTCACCAGCAGCCAAGCCCTGAAACGGCCCATCCATGGTCTCCACACGGGAGCGAGTCTTCCATCGCTGCTTCTCTCCCGGGCCCGCCTGATGGTTTCTAACAGGGCGCTGCTCTCCTTCCATGAGGCATTCACCACGGGATGGACCCTCTGCCTGCACTAACTCACACCATCCTCACCACACCTACTGGTGGGTGCATCACTAACCCCATTTCACAGATGAGGGCAACGAGGCACACAGAGGTCCATCGTGTGCGGTCTCACTGCTGCAGGGACTCCTCATGCTGCCTCGTGACGCCTCTCCAGGAGGCCTCCTGTCCCCCTACCATAACAGTGGCTGCACTGGACTTTGCCTGTCCCCCAACTGTGCATGCTCACCGACACCTGGGTGCTCCCCCTGGCCACTTTCATGCCTGTATGTTCTGGACACCACCCACGGGTACCTGCTTTCTGAGCTGCTGGTTCTCCTTCTCCAGCTCCTGGCGCTGGAGGCTGCTCTCCTGCAGGGCCAGGGAGGCGTGGCGCAGCCCCTGGACGGTGTCATGGAGGCTCTGCTTCTCCTTGTCCAGCTTCAGGAAGCAGCTGGAGGCTGAAGAGCAAAGTGGAGTCAGAGCCCATATTCCAGGGGCCTCAGCTTCTGCTCTCTGCCCCCGGCGCTGAGAAAGCCATTACCCTGAGCCCTAGGCTTGAGGGTCTGGGATGGTCAGCTGGGTGCCCTTCCTTTTTCCCAGGGCGCTGTTGCTGTCTGCACCTGAGGGTTCCTCGGGCGGTTATGGCCCCTCTGCTGGCTCAGCTGGGTTTGTTAGGGGAGCAAGCAGAGCTTAAGAAGAAAGCAGGTGATGGTAGAGAGGAGCCAATGCAAACGTTCAAGACAGTGGAATTGCTGGCACCACTTTCTGCCACATTTTAACCTGACCGTCAAGCCAAGGATTTCAGAGACTAACGGAGATGGCAAAGAGAGTGAGCTCTCTGTGCCAGACTCAGAGTGGTGGGAATCCAGGTGGCTCAGCCGAGGGTGTAGCGGGGACACGATCATTGACCGCATGTCTGTGGGTGGAAGAGGCTATGGGGCGCATATGCCCAGTACTCGCCATCTCTGGGTAAGGTCCTTCAGTCAGAGATTTCATTTTGTACTTTCACAGTTGCATTGAAAGAGAATGAGACAGTGTATCCAAATTGCTTTTAAAATTCTAAGTGGGATGAAAACATAAGGTAGAAAAAGGCAATGTCCTCCTTTGCTTTTAAACAGCTTCAATGCGGAACAGAAAGGGAGCACAGACCTGAGAAGAATGGGAGTTCGCGGCCCCTCCCTGCCGCCAGCAGGTGTGTGACTTTGGGAAAGTCCCGGGGCTTGTTCAGGAGGAAAACATGACTGTCTGAGGGGTCAGGGTTGTTCCCTCGCCTGTCCCTCCAGGCCACACACTCAGCTCTGGGAGCCTTATCACACTGTACTGCTAGTAGGGCTGCTCACGAGCACCCCAAGAATCAGAGCAATGGGTATCTTTGGATAAGACAAGGGAGAGGAGAACAGCGATCCTTTGTTGGCGCCCCGTGGGCCAGGCACAGCCTAATGCTTCACTGCCTCCTCTCACAAGATACCCATAGCAATCCTGTGAGGCAGCTTCATTACCCCCATTTTTCAGATAAGAAAACTGAGGTGCAGAAGAGGTCACCTGGCTAACACGTATAGGAGCCAGGACTTTAAACCAGGCCTTTCTGACTCAAGAAGCCACCACCCCAACCACACAAAGTATGTTCACGCTTTGTTCGTGAGCTGCCAGCTGAGCAGTAGGAGTTGGGAACACGAAGAAGAAGTCAGTCAGTGAAAGGCCTCACAAGCTGCACTGAGCATCTGGATCAGGGAGGCTTTCCAACCCCATCAGCCACCTTGGTCTCTAACAAGCACATCTGGTCTGAGCCAGGCCCAGCCAGCTGGCACCACTTCTGTGTCCCACCAGGGGGCAGTGTGCTCCCCAGGAACCTGAACTCCCAGAGCCTGGATTCCCAGGACTGGGGAGACACCAAACCAAGGAAAGAACTAACTTCTCACACAGACTCGCAGTTCAGTGAACTGATTTTAGGTTTGGAGTGGATGGGACGCCTTGAAGAGAAGGAATACCCAGCTGCTTTCAACAGCCTTTCCATGACGCTGAGGAATGTTGCTCAGAATTGAAAAAGCAGCCCCTCCCCAAACCAACCTAAGGCCCTCCTGGCTCTGCAGAGCTCTAAGCAAACCCTAACCTGCACTCTCAGGTGCACGTGTGCTATTATTGGACACAGGAACTGGCTTGTTGTTTGCCGGGTGCTGAGGCTCCTGCTGCACTGCCAGCCACCACACCCACGTTTCCTGGCCACCCCCTCACCTCCTCTGGGGGCTGGGAGGGGGCCAACACCAGAGGGAGTGGAAGAGGCCTGGGTCCCCTGAACAGCAGCCACTGAGCAGCCCCAGCCCAGGAAGACGGAGAGCAGACCATACCCATCTGTCCGATGATGAAATCAACGGAGGAAACCATGCCCCGGGTACAACTATCATGGAGGCGAGTGACCACTGGGGACACCTCCTGCATCCCGAGCTTCCACTCCTCCCCCGACAGATCGAAGACCCCCCTGGGCATCAGCGTGCTGTCATCTGGAAGCTCCTGGCACTGGCTGAATGGAAGCTGAGAAAACTGGCAGCACTTCCTTCGCATTTCGCGGCCTGACTCAAGGTGGCCAGGCCCTTCATGTTCTTGGGGAGAATTGCAATGACACAGTTCCAAATGGCCCTTCAATAAAACCCTATTTACTTGGGTAGAGGAAGGGCTGACACATGAGTTTCAGAGCCAAGGGCTCAGCTCCCTGGGTAAGAGAGAATCCACAGCCAGGCTGGCTCTCAGCCACCAGGGGCTGCTGCTTACCCTCTGACAGCTGCTCCAGCTCCCAGTGCAGGTGGGCGGACTCCTCCACACTCTGCCCTTGTGCAGTCTTGAGGGCCATGATCTCTTCCCGCAGCTCCTCAAGGCATTTCTGGTCTGTGTCCCGGGCCTAGTGCAGGAAGTGGGGGTGGGGGGTGAGGATGTGGACTGGGGCACGCTCTGGAAAAGCCCCGGCCCCCGTGCATCTGTCCTCATTCCCTCAGGATGAAGGTCCTCCATGCCCCTGCTCAATTCCAAAAACACAGCTGCACAGAAATGACTCCAGTACATGGCCCAGCTGTGAGACTTACAGCCACTAAAAGGTATGCTGACCCAGTGACCTAGGGGATGAAGACACCCGAGGTCTCTGAGGGGTGTCTGAACAAAGTGACGTACAGCGCAGGACTTTAGAGCAAGTGCTATGGTGTGGCCCCTTAGCAGGCCTAATGCCTTGGAAAGGCCGTAGGGACTCACATCACAGCTCAACCCACATCATAAACGCCAGGGAGACCCTTTTTTGCAACAGAGGCCCAACCCCTCCATCCTCACAGGAAAGCAACACAGCATCAGGCCCTCTCTGTGTTGGAGGCTTCAGTGGTGCCCACTCAAGCCACTGAGCTTAGCAAGCGACTCTCCGCCCTCAGAGCGTCACTGTGTTGGCAGCAGCACCGACCCAGTAGCTGAACATCAGAGACGGGCACAACATGAACCTAAAACTGCCCCCATCTCTGCTATACGTGGTGACCACAGCTTGTCCTACCAATTGTAGGTGGTGCAGCCTAGATTTCAGCTGCACATTCTCCTCCTCCCGCTCGAATAGCTTATCAATCCAATACCAAATCCAATGGTCCTGGAGATGGCTCTCAGTGTCCATGGAAAAATAATCGTCTCCAGTCGGCACCTGGTCAGCAAGAACACACATGAGAGCCATCAGGTTAAGGCCCCTGATCATGACAACAGTTCTTCCAGTCACTGGGCCCAAACCAACAACCTAGGGATGACCCTGCTGCCTCGGGAAGCTCTGTCTCCACTTTTGAGCCCCTGCCCTTCTCCATTAGGCCAGGCCAGATGGAAAAATCCCCGCAGCAAGACACTATTTAAATTCGGGAAGGGAACACTGTGGGAGTGTCTGACATGTACAGCCGCCGTGGTTGGACGCGTGCACCTGCTGACAGGTGTGGGACGTGGCTGAGCCACTTTCTTAAACAAGGAAGGGGTGGGGCTGAGAGTCTGTCCTGGCTTTGAGGGCCGAGTCTAGGCCTCTCTCAGTCACTCCACTGATCTGGGTCATGGAACAAAATTCAGAGGAGCTTTTGTTCAATAGCAGGTCCTATTTGAACATGTCACACACCTACTCTTAGAGAAACAACAGCTCTGGGCAGTTTCCCGGCAATGAGGGTCTGTAAGACACAACAAGCAAACCAGTACTATGGCCTCTGTGTGCCAGGCACATGCTGGGGGTGGAACACAATGGTGGGGCCCCTACAGGCAACCTCACGGGAGGCGTCCACTGCACTCACTCCTGTCCCAGTGCCCAGCACACACCAGGGAGCTGTTCAGCTCATCCCCCTCATCTCTGGTCCCACCCCACCCCCACAAGCCCTCCCAGCGCCACTCAGTCTCAGGGCGACTGAGTCTCCCCTGAATGCACTCAGAGTCTGCAAGCATGCATCCACGGGGACATGCCCATTTCTCTTGGCGGGCTGTTTTCCAAGGCTTGCCCCACTCACGGGTTCGAATACCTGGGAGCGGGCCAGTAGCTCCTGCTTATCCATCACGTGTTCATTTCCCTGCACGGGCCAGAACCCCGGATTCTCGGTAGAGGGGAAACCATGCACCTACCACCAGTGGACACGGTTCTGGTCAAAGCCTGGCAGCTGGAAGGGTTTGGTCAGTGACTCTGGCTTAACCTCGCAGCCCCCTTCCTGCCTGTTCCTGGCCCTGCACTAGGTGCACTCTGTCTCTGCCACATTCACTCTTCACAACAGCCCCCAGAGGCAGGCAGGGACAGTCCCTTCTTACACACGAAGAGGCTGACGGGTCAATTAAGGAATGAACCCCAAGTCACAAAGCCAGCCAGGTGTGAAGCTGGGCTTGTATTCAGGCAGGAGAGGTCCAGTCCTGTTTCTTCACTGCCCTCAGCAGCCTTGCACCTTATCCTTAAGGAGCCCGCGTGGGTAAGGAGCCCCAACCACTATCAGAGCTGTGAGCCAGAGCTCATGGAGGGGCTTCTACAGGAAGGAGGCCCATCTCTCCCCGCTTGGCCACTGCCCCCAGAATTCTCATCTTGTGTCTACCCACCAGTACTTACCAGTCTCACCATATTCTCAGGCCCTGAAGGATCCCATAGCACAGCCTCTCAGTCATCCTTACAACCAACTCCTACTCAGCCTTCAAAACCCAGCCGGAATTGCCCACTCTGAGGACTTCAACTCCACTCTATCCCACCCACTGAGTCAGATGCTGGGCACCCAGAGTGCCCACTATGAGGCAACACTGAACTGGCCTGTGAGCCCGCCCCCCGCAAGGCTATTCCTGCAGGGCAGGACTATGCCACTCCTCTTCTCATGGGCCCCCAGAAGTGTTCAAAGACACTTGTCAGCTGAATCATACCATGAGGGGGAGTCAGAGGTGCCATGTGAGTTGGGCCCTGAAGGACCTGGGGAAAGGCAGGATGGACAAGTGTCCAGAAGCAGAGTACAGCATGGAACGAAATGATTTATAGCTATTCTTCCAATGGGCCTCAGTTTTCTGGGGGTGTCAGCCTTCCCCATGTATCAGGCAGCAGAAACATCTAAACCTGCTTTGCACACCCCACCACCGCAGAAGTGAGAGACCAGACCCCGAGAAGCTGTGCCCAAGTCCTAAAGTGGCAAAGGCTGGGCCTGGAGGAGGCAGAGAGTGTGAGACCACCTGCCCCGGGGCCCGATCTTAAACCCAGCTCCTACCTGCCTTACCACCACCCGCCCTGCCCCTCCCTGCAAGATCGGATCCAGGGGCCCCATCTGTGGACAGAACGTCACGTTATAAGCTCACTAGAAACGTGTTCCTATCGACGCCACCCGCTGCCAGGGCACGAGGGGCTCAGAGGTGCCTCGACCACCTCTTCTGTGCTGGATGGGGACAAGGCTTGCTCCACACCCAGCAAGTGGAGTGAGAGCTGGGACTCCCCTGCGGAGCCTCCGCCGCCTCTGGGAGCAAGACCTGCCCAGGAAGCTCAGTGCCTATCCCTCTCTGAGGGGCAGAGACAGGCCCAGCTGGCCCTCAGCTGCTCAGGACCCTCAAGGCACCCGCACGTCTGCGCTCTGGAAGTGGGAATTTCAGCCAAGGACAAAGCATGGGACCAGCGGGACCTTCCAGGCACTGTCTCTCTGCCTCTGTCCTCCACCCCAGGCCCTGGCAGCAGAGGTGGGATGAGCGTTTGCAGACGGAAGTCAAGGATCCCCTGGTGCACCCCCACTTCCCAGCTGTGCCTAGGGGCGCCCAGGCCTGTCTCCTCAGGTTGTGGCACTGACACCCTCCCCTTTTATGTTTCTCAGTGGCAACACTGGACGGCCACCCGGGCCGTCTGTGGCTCCCCCTACACCCATAGGAGGGCCCAGAGTGGTGGGTGTCCACGTGACAGTCGTGTTTGGCTCTCTGCTCTGCTGCCCATCACACCCGACACTGTCACCGTCCGAAGGAGACAACACCTCTGATTCCTCCGTCCTTCTCCCCAGGTTGCAAGTCTTTTCATGCTGAGATGTGTTTTTACTTGGCCTGTGAGGTCACTACCAAGTGACTTGTGTGTGCCAGGCCCAGGCATGCAGTCAGACAGGCCCTGCCCCTGCCCTCAGGGGCTCGAGCTGCACACAGGAAACCTGGCCCAGCAGGGCTGACGGGAGGCTCTCTGCACAGCCTGCAGGGCTGTTGGCACCACTGTGATGTAAGCATGTGGGTGCAAGCTCTGTCTTCGCTGCTCCCTGGGCCCTGGCACACGGGCCTTGGAGAACAGTGTGACTCATCCTCTATGTGGCCTGGTCTCCATGGACCTCTCTATTTCTCTTGTAATTCATTTACTAATGGAAAGTGTAAGGCATTACTAGTTTCACAGCAAAATGATTAATTGACTAGAGGCCCGGTGCATGAAATTCCTGCTGGGTTGGTCCCTAGGCCTGGCTGGAGATCGAAGTGTGAGCGCCTGGTGTGGAAGGGCAGGTCACAGCTGACCTCTGGGCCCCTGGCCCCTATGCACCCCCCTCCCCCCCATACCTGAGTCATGGTGCCCAAGTCTCCATACGGAGATGTGGTGAGCAAGGCCAGACACTGTGGGCCGGAGAGCAGTGTAGGCCTCTGGTCCACCCAGTGGTTTCCCACGGAAGCACGGCGGGCAGCACGCTCTCTCCTGGCCGGCCTTGCAGACCAGCTCCTGCTCGAACCCACCAGGAGCCCCACAGGCCCCTGTGGTCCCGGCTGCTATGGCCTGGCTCACCTTAAAGAGGTTGTGCGGGTGCAGGGTGGGCTCCTCCTGGGCACCCAGCACCTGAGCTCAGGGGCTTCCCTGGTGGGCGAGCCCTGGCATCCTGGGGGAGGGTTGCAGGGGGAGTGAGAACGAGCTCGCATTCTTACAGCACTTCCATCCCTGTCACCCCAGCTCCAGGTTAGCCAGCAAGAGGTCGCAGCGCATTGCCAATGCCAGCAATGTTCCACGCCGTCCCCTGGTGGTCAGCGCATGTCATAGCAAGCAGTCGGACTCCTGGCCTCCCTGTGGAACTCCCATCCAAGGGGACAATTTGCATATTAGGCTCTTATTAAATAGGATATTAAAAATGTTGCTGCTGTTATCCAGAGGCATGCACCTTGAGAACACGGAACAGGGGTTCCCACAGGAAACCCTGCAAAAGCCCAGAAGCTCCCCAGTGCCAGGAGTGAGTCTCGCTTTGTGTTAGATCCCCTGCTCCTGGCGCAGGGCTTGGCGCCACACAGGCCTTCAGTCACTGCGTCTGCATGACTGAGCGAGGCTGCTTGGACAGACCCGGAAAAGACACGGAGACAGAGGCTGAGCCCTGAAACCTACCCCCATCCACGGGGCAGAGTGTTGGCTGAGATGTGGGCCTGCCTTAGGTTCCCCGTGTGCAGGAGGCTGCGGAGGCGGCAGCCTGGGGAAGCTTGCACATGACCTTCCGCAACCCTCCTACCTGTGAGTGAGGGTGCCCGTGCCCCACACCTGTCTGTGCTGCAGATTGATGCCCTTCATCACCAGTAGGGCCAGGGGACCATTTCCAGAACAAAGCCGAGAGCTGGCCTCCCACCCAAACCCGTCCTGGGCTGGGCTGCTTGGGCACAGCACCAAGGGTGCCTTCTCCCCAGGGGGCAGAGCAGTGAGCCACCAACATTCCTGCGGGAACAACCATTCCCTGAGTAGGTGGGAGGAGCAAACAAGACTGGAAGAGAGGGTCCTGAACCCACTGCTCACATGAGGCAGCTGGGTGCATGGTCAGAGCATCAGTAACCCTGCCTGGGTCTTGGTCTCCATCCCCCCTCAGCCCTGACACCCTACCCTGAACAGGCCCATAACCTCGGGATCTGAGTAGGCTACACCACGGAGAGCTTCATATGGGACTTGCCCAAATACCAGGTATTTTACCTCTTTTATTGTATAAACCTCACAGACTAGTACATTTATCTCTGTTTTATAGATGAGGAAACAGTCCTGGTAAGATTTAGCCATAGAGATTACAAGGAGTCTTAAAGAAAAAGATCAGTGAATAGAAAGTCATCACTATAGCATGAAGGAGGAGAAGGGAAAGTCCTAGAAGAATCAGGGCCTTTCAGCCACAATCCCAATCCTATTCCTTCCACTACCAGAGGGAGCCCAGGGGACTGGCAGACCGTCTGGGGTGCAGGGAGAGGGCCAACTGGGGAGGCATCACGGCCCCTCTCCCCTCTACCAGGAAACAAGTGCCCGCGGGCTGCCTGACCCTGCTGGGCTCACTTCCATGGGGCTGCATAGAAGTCTATGTCTTTCTCCTTCTGCCTGAGGCCCATCGCTTCCATCTCCAGCCTCTCCACGTGCCTCGCCTTCTCCCTCAGGGAGTCCAGCTCAGGGAGGGGGGCACGGGCAGCCTGGGCGCTGGCTGCCAACTCCATGTTCTGGGAGGTGGGCAAAGGCAGGGGACCTGGCTCAGGGCACTCTCGGGGCTGGGGAAAGGCCCAAGTCCCTGCAGCCCTAGGAGAAGCCAGGGGCGGCCAAGCTGGTCCATGTGCAGGCCCCTGTGTGGGGGCCCCACATGCTGTCACTGCAGCATGTCACCCCCCAGAAGCTCCCAGGACAGCTGGCTCTCAGGCAGCGCTGCTTTGAGCGGGAGGGAGAGGTGTCCCAGGTCACGTTCCTGGACCTGGGGCCCCGGTGACTGGGGCGTCGAAGCCCCCTACCCCCGGCCCATATGATAGGCCTCCTGCTCACATTGCGCCGGGCCTCCTGCAGCTCCAGCACCAGCTGGTACAACTGATGCCTGGCGTCCGCCAGCTGCTTCGTCTTCTCCTCCCTGCGGGCGATGAGAACACCTGGTGAGGGCTCCTCAGAAGCACCCGGAAAGCCCACCACCTGGGAGACCACAGCGGGGAAGGAGGGGGTCCTGGCTTCTAGGAGTGAGGAGGGCGTCTGCACGTGGGGCTGCAATAACGCTCTGGAGTCCAAGGTGAGCTTTAAGTTGTCACTGCAGCGCTCAGACTACACCACAGACCTGAGCTTTACTCTGGGGGTGCGGACAGGGAAGGAGCCCCCAGAGCCACTGCTCCCTCCACAGTCAGGGAGGCAGGGAGGCCCCCTGGCAGGGAGGTGAAGGGGGCAGCTTCCCAGGAAGTGGGCATGGTGCCATCACCAGCTGCAGGAAAGGGGGAGCAGGCCCACCGGACGGGATGGGAGAGACACATCCTCCCTCCAGCCAAGAGCACCCACACTGGGCCCGAGGCTGAGCGGCAGGCTGCTGCTCTGAGTCTGCCAGGTCTGGACTGGCCGGAACCCTACAGGCCCAGCAGAACCCTGCTGTGCAGGCCCGGGGAGGGGAGGGAGCGGGCTAGCCCAGGGCTCAACAGGGACCCAGCTCACAGCAGAGCCCCATCACCCCAGGGCACTGTGAGAGCTGCCCCGTTTGCTGCACCGCATGGCAGTGAACCACATGTGCGAGCAACGTGGGTGACACAGGGCACAAGAGCAGAAAGACCGGGTCACTGGGGGACTCACAGCTCCTGCCTGACGCCGCGCAGTGTGGCCTTGGTGTCCGCCAGCTCCACGGCCAGGGGCTGCGTGTCCTCGCTGGGGCGGCTGCTGGTGTTCCACTCCTGGGTCAGGGTCACGACCAGCTACAGCAGGGCAGACAGAGGGGTCTCACCGGCGAGCTCCTGTGCCCGGCACAGTGCCCGCACTAGAACGTGGTGAAGAATGACCAAAAGACGGAAGAAAGTAAAAGAGAAGATGGCAGCCAAGACTGCAAAGCCAGGAGGGAGGCAGGAGAAAGTGGGGAGTTTTTAAGAAGCGAAGATATATTTAGTGAGAAAGAAGGGCCGAGGGAATGGAGCAG
This sequence comes from Myotis daubentonii, assembly GCF_963259705.1. Classification (NCBI taxonomy): domain Eukaryota; kingdom Metazoa; phylum Chordata; class Mammalia; order Chiroptera; family Vespertilionidae; genus Myotis; species Myotis daubentonii. Next base: position 15,193,011 of record NC_081851.1, on the reverse strand, counting down.
GCTCCCCAAGCTCAACCTCTGAGCTCACACAGTTGTCTCAGGGGACTGTGCCCTGCAGGGAAAGTGCCCACACCCTGCCCCCTCGGAAATGGGCCAGGAGGACAGACAGTGCGCAAGCTTGAGGGGAAGTCAGGATGAGGAGCGCGGCCATAACTAGGGCCCCAGACCCAGGCCCCTCCCCACTGTCCCCCAGGCTGTTGAGCCACCCGCAAATGCAAACACACCTCCCTGTAACTGTCTTGCTCAATTAAGAGCCTCCTGAGGCGACAGGTCATGTTGCTGGAGAGAGACTCCAGCTCCTCCAGGGCCATGTCTGGGACCTCCAACCTCTGCAAGTTAAACAGGGTCTCCTGGTGGCGGGTCACCTGAGGGCACACAAGGGTAAGGTGCTGCAGAGGTCGGGCAGGGAGCAGCGCTGGGGTCCCCGAGAGCACCCACCTCCCAAGGCCACGCCCCCTGGGACCTAGGCCCACTCTCCCACAGTTGACCCACCTCACTGACATTATTAACCCTCAGCCACCAAGTTCCTGTGGGGGCGGGCAGGCTCCTCAGCAAGTGCAGCCACACTCTGCAGCCCAGCTCTTTCCTCACACACCACTGCTGCTGTCACACTAGCTCGAGGAGGACACTGACTTCCCACCAGACAGCACTCCTCCCAGTGTGGGAGCTCCCTCAACTGTCCAGGGATTGCAGTCACACACCACCCATGTGTCACACAAAGCGGGTAAGCCTGGGAGGGGAGGGTCAGGAGGGATGGCATCTTATTCTGCAAATAAAATCTAACGCGAAGATGGCAAAATATCAGAGCGCTTATGTCAGAAGTTTGGGTCCATGACAATCTTATATTTTGAGGAAACCATTCATAACCTGAAATACTTCTCAGGAGAGCCTGTATCTCATCCCCACTGGCCACACAGGACCACCTGGTTCCTCTTTCTGCCGGGTGTGAGCGCAGGCCCATGGCCTCATCCTCACTGGGCAGCCTCTCCTCCACCTGCCGACATCACCTCCTTCAACCCAGGGACATGCCCTTGACGGGGAATCAAACCTGTGACCCTTTGGTCGGCAGTCCAACAATCTAAACCACTGAGCGAAACCATCTAGAGCCTGGACCCGCAGCCTAGCCCGCTGGCAGGAGCAGTGAACTCATCTCAGTCCAGGGCTGGAAGCGCCAGGGGGTCCTGCACCTGGTGCATGGGCTCCAGAGTAGGAAACCCCTCAGGTTCTCAGGCCAGGACCCCCGCCCCCAGTTTGGAAACCTGTGAAGACCCCTGAGTCCCAGGACTGCTAGGGTCCAGGAGGGTGGGGTCTGTGGAGACCCCAGGGGGGCGGGAGAGGAGCCAGGGCACCAGCAATGGGACAGGGAGGCAGGTGCACTCACCCCCGCCACCAGCGTGCTCTGCAGAAAGAGCTCCATGAGCTCTCGTACAGTAACGTCCATCCTGAGGCTGTGTCCACCGTCCATCGCTATGCACACAGGCTCTGGGCCCACCGTCTCTGAGCCCACCAGCTCTGCGCCAAGCAGTGCCAACGGCTACTCGCCCCACATTCCAAATGGCTCATCACCCCACATTCTAAACTGCTGTTTGCACCACATTCTAAACTGCTATTTGCTCCACATTCGAAAAAGGCTCTTTTCCCCAAATTCTAAACGGCTCTTGAGCCTGTATTCCTAACAGCTCTAGGACCCATATTCCAAAGGGCTCTAGCAGGGAACACAGCTGGGTCATAGGCTGTGGCAGCTCCCGGCCAATGCTAAGTGCTTTGGAATACACAAAAATTATGACACACTCCCTGTGAAATTTAAAATCATTCTGGGCACATAAAATATGAGGAAATATAAAAGGTCTATGTCTACATCCTATGTACTTATAAATGTAAATTAACCACTTCAACATAATTTTGCCAATCTCCATTTTTAATTATTTTTTCCATCAGCCAAATTGCAGAAATTTGATCAGTTCCTTTGAAGTAACCATTCGTTTTATTTTGTTAAGTCTGACCTAGTAGCTCAGCTTGGGAGTTCTCTTTCCCATCACAGTGAACGGAGACCCTCCAGTTGGTAGTTCATACATTACAACACCTAAACCCACCAATTAGCTGCCTACAAAACGATTTGATACAATATTAACTAGTAAGTAATTTAGAGGAAAGAAAAATGAACAAAATAAAGCTGCATATTTGGGAAATATTTTAACAAAAAGAGCCTGTGCATAGCTTTCTGTGCAAGGAGCATTAAACTAGCACATGCAAGAAAGACATTTAGAGAACAGATATGCAGGTATGTCAGAACAAATTTAAACATCTAGGTTGTCAATCAATGAACTAGAAGTGTTTTAATTACTTTCTAAACTAGTAATCGTTTTATTTTGGTTAACTAAAAATTTTATTTTGATTTAAAATAAATTTAATTTTTTAAGTAAATGAAATCTTTGGACTTATGATAGAGGGGGGACAAAGTACCAGTTAGCATTTTTAGTAACTACCCAGCTCCAATAAATATTACAAATTCCCTAAAGTCAACGAAAAAAAATGAAAAAAAAAAGCCCACCTACAGGTGTTATTTTTTCATACTCACCTAAATCAATTCCTCTTATAAAACCTACCAAAAGTCTAACAGCCTTCATTTGTGAGAAGCATGATGAGATTTAAAATAATGCAAAACAAAATGTGACCGAAATGGGAAACAAATTTATAAATGTAGTTACCTGAACTGAGAACACAGCACATTACATATAACTTAGAGATTCTTGATAAATTTATTTAATGAATATGCAAATCAAGATTTGAATAACGGTTGATTATATGAGCTTATGCCAATGAGATATTAACTGGATACTAAAATTTTAAACTCTCTGCTTCCAAATTTCAGGGCCAAGGTTTCAGAGAAATGCAGCACAATTTATGGGACAAGAACTGTTTTAAAGAAAACACATAACAGTGACATAGAAAACAGGGTCAGGCAGACTGAAACCACAAGAGTGAGTGCAAGCCAGGCACAGTGATGAGCACGTTGCACACATTATAGCTCATTCAATCAACTCAAAGGCCTCCAGGTGTTCCATCAACTCCCACTGACTTAGCTGAACGTTGGACCTCAGGTATGCAAAAATTCTAGGAGTAATATAAGGTTTTCTATCCTGAAAACCGGTTCCATGCCATGGCTGCTATGGCTCAGTTGGCTGGAGCAGCATTCCATACACTGAAAGGTTGTGGGTTTGATTCCAGTCAGGCCATATACCTAGGTTGTGGGTTCAATCCCCAGTCAGGGTGTATATGGGAGGCAACCGATCAATGTTGCTCTCTTACCTAAATGATTCTCTCTCTCTCTCTCTCTCTCTCTCTCTCTCTCTCTCTCTGTCTCTCTCTATCTCTGTCTCTCTCTCTCTCTCTTCCCCCTCCTCTCTCTCTCTCTCTCTCCATCTCTGTCTCTCTATCTCTTCCCCCTCCTCTCTCTCTCTCTCTCTCTCTCTCTCTCTCTCTCTCTTCTCTCCATCTCTGTCTCTCTCTCTCTCTCCATCTCTGTCTCTGTCTCTCTATCTCTTCCCCCTCCCCTCTAAAATCAATAAGCATATCCTCGGGTGAGGATGAAAAGAAAATGGTTCTATTAAATCTTAGAAAACTTAGAAAGTAATTTTCAAATTTTAATAGTTATAAATTCCTATCAAAATTCCCAATAGTTTCAAAGAATACCTTGACTCGAACTAAACCAACAATTCAATTATTTTATTATACAAGCAGTTTTACTGCCATCTGAGTCAGACCCTCAGAACGTTCTGCCGTTGGATTGGAAATCAATAGATACAGCTCTACAATCAGATTCCTAGTTGGGAAAAGTTTAATAATAGTCTTTAAACATACGATGAGACATTAGCAAACACCTCTACACTTAAGATATGTGGACTGTACATGTGGGATTTTGCAAGGGAATGAGGAAGAGGGGAGGTGAGAAACAAAAAAGTCAGAATCCCTTACTTGGAGAAAGTTATTAATAAAGCAAAAGTGTTAACAACTGGACAGCCCTAACTGGTTTGGCTCAGTGGATGGAAGTCGGCCTGCGGACTAAAGGATCCCTCTCTGGTTAGTTTCCAGTCAAGGGCATATATCTTGGTCGCAGGCTCGATCCCCAGTAGGGGACATGCAGGAGGCAGCTGGTTGATGTTTTTCTCTCGTCGATGTTTCTAACTCTCTGTCCCTTTCCCTTCCTCTTTGCAATATCCATAAAATATATACTTTTTTAAAAAGATAAAGAAATGGACAGGTGTGTACCTTTTCATTCATGAAATAAAAATATGTGACCTAGATTTTATAACATAATTACTTAGAAAGCCTCTTCCCAGCCTTCATTTTGCAAATACAAAGAAAGTGGGAAGGAAAAAATTGAGCTCTTTAGAGCAGCGGTCGCCAACCTTTTGGACCTCACGGACCACCAGTGGTCTGCGGGCCACTGGTTGGTGACTGTTGCTTTAGAGGGCTTAGGAGAACAGAGACTATCTTGGATTTTCTTTCTCCAAGGAGTGTTCCAATGATTATTTCTGTGGGAGAGATAATCAACAAAGTCTCCAGTATGTCTACAAAGTTAAAAGCACAATTGGAAATGAAAAATAGGAAAGATTCCTTTTTCAATGCCCTCTTACAAAGCAAATATCAACCTAAGGTGACACAGCCAACGATATGTCCCGTGTATTTTTCTAACAAAAATCAATAATGCCAAAAAGCGCTGTCCAAAATCATCACGCGCGACTCAGACAGGAGCAGTGGACAGTCTGCGCATTCAGTGACTCCTCTGCCCTGTGCTGTGGCTCAGCTGAGTCCTAAAAGAGCAGGCCCCATGCAACAGAAAATGAATGATTTTGGTTTTATATAGAGTTACCACTGGTACTTTGCTCAAGATACAGATTCTTTTCATGGAGATAACGTAAAAATTATTATATGAAGAATTAGTTGCTTTTGAAGTTTCCTTTAACAAAGTGTTACTCTATAAAACAAAAGATGATCCTCAGCAGTAACCCTTGAAAAAAGGGAAATCCAGAATGTCCTAACTTTTCTATTATCTTTTCCCTCACAACCCTAGATACCATAATGTGTTCATGTATACATGTATACAAAGCAAAGGAGAGAAAAAGTAAAGATAAGGCAACACCAGAAAGAGGACTCTGTTAAAAACTCTACCTAAGTTATTAGCTACGATTCTTATTATACAGTTTATAGCGATATATAAAGATGTGTCAAAAACCGAACATACCTTGTCATGTCCTGAATCTCCGCCTCTGACAGTATCTGGTGCCATGTGTTCAATAGTGCCACAGAACAAACACAACAAATCGAAAAGGTATGACAGGCAACAGTTTCTGGTGGGAGACAGGAAATTTTGTAGGTCATATTTTATGAACTACTAGAGGCCTGAGCCAGGCCTGCACCCTCTCACAGTCTGGGGCTCCCTGTGGGCAGCTGGACAGCCTTAGCTTTGCTGCAAAGGCAGGCTCCTGCCACTGCCACTGCCCCTGCACTCGCCAGCTGTGAGCCAGGCTTCTGGCTGAGCTGCTCCCCCTGTGGTAGCCCACTGACCACCAGAGGGCAGCTCCTGTGTTGAGCATTTGCCCCCTGGTGGTCAGTGCGGGACACAGCATCATAGCTTGGTCTTTCTGCCATTAGGTCGATTTGCATATTAGCCTTTTATTAGATAGGATGATATAATAGACTAGGATAACATAGCTAAATTCTATTGTGATTACTGTTTATTGTAGCACCTAAAAAGAAATAAATGAAACACAGACCATATTTTATTTTTATTTATATATGTATATATCATAATTAAGTAGTTTTAATATACTTATTAGCATCTACCTATGACACCAGGAGGTCTCAGTTTGATTACAGTCAGGGCACATCTAAATATCCTTTTTTTTAGGAAAATCTTTATTGCTGAGAGCATTACAGATGCCCCCCTTTGCTCTCCAGGGCCCCCATCCACCCAGATCCCACCCCACGCCAGACCTTCACCACCCTATTGTCTGTGTCCTTAGGTAATGCATATATGCATATAAGATTTTTCCTGAATATCTTCCCATACCCCTCTCACTCCTTTCCTCTGAGATTTGTCAGTCTGTTCTGTTTTCATGCCTCTGATGCTATTTTATTCATCAGTTTATTTTGTTCGTAAGATTTCTTGTTCATTTATTTTGATTTTTAAATTCAGTTGCTGATAGATACGTATTTATTGTCATTTTGTTGTTCATATTTTTTCTTTTTTTCTTCTGCCTCTTCTTCTTCTTCTTTAAGAATACCCTTCAACATTTCATGTAATACTGGCTTGGTGGGGATGAATACCTTTAGCTTCTTCTTGTCTGTGAAGCTGTTTATCTGATGTTCAATTTTAAATGATAGCTTTGCTGGGTAGAGTAATCTTGGTTATAGGTTCTTGCTATTCATCTCTTTCGTTATTTCTTGCCACTCCCTTCTGGCCTGCAAAGTTTCTGTTGAGAAATCAGCTGACAGTCATATGAGTGCTCCCTTGTAGGTAACTAATTGTTTTTCTCTTGCTGCTTTTAAAACCCTCTGTTTTACTTTAACAGTTGCCACTTTAATTATGATGTGGACCTCTTTGGATTCATCTTGTTTGGGACTTACTGTGTTTCCTGAACTTGTAAGACGATTTCTTTTACCATGTGGGGGAAGTTTTCTGTCATTATTTATTCAAATAAGTTTTCAAGATCTTGCTCTCTCTTTCTTCTCCTTCTAGAACCCCCATAATGGGAATGTTGGTGCACTGGAAGTTGTCCCAGAGGCTCCTTACATTATCTCCATACCTTTTTATTCTTTTCCCTTTTATTCTTCTTATTAGGTGTCTTTTGCTTCCTCATGTTCCAAATCATTTATTTGATTCTCAGAATCCTCTACTCTACTGTTGAATTCCTGTAAATTATTCTTTATTTCAGTTAGTATATGCTTAATTTCTCACTGGTCCTATTTTTATGTCTTTGGCATTCTCACCAAGATCCTTGAACATCTTAGTAAGTCCCTTGAATCTCTCATTAATTCCCTTGAAGCTCTCATTAAGTCCCTTGAACCTCTCATTAAGATCCTTGAGTGACCTTAGAACCATTGTTTTGAACACTGTCTCCAGGAGTTTGCTTACTTCCATTTCTTTCATTTGTGACATGTTTCATTGTCTCTGTATTTTGGCAGCTTCCCTGTATCTGTATTTGTTTCTATGTATTAGGTAGAACTACTATGTCTCCTGGAATCGGTAGAGAGAACTTGTATATTAGGTTTCCTGTAGGGCCTAGTCACGGTTCAGACTCCCCAGTCACCTGAGCAGGGCACTCTGTGTGTGCTCCTGTGTGGGCTGTGTGCACAGTCTTGTTGTAGTTGAGAATTGACTGCTGTTGGCATCACTGGGAGGAATTGATTTCCAGGCTGATGGGCTGTGAGGACCAGCTGCATCCCAAATGGAAGAGCTTCTGTGCAGGAGACACCCATATGGAACAGGACTTGTTTCAGTGGGGCTTTGGTGCTCACTGAGTCAGCTCCTTGAGTGTGTTGCTTGTGGATGTGCAGAGCTGTAATCTGTTATGATATGAAGCGGTCCACCAGATTCATTGGCTTTGGGGCCTCCAGGAGATGCAAAGTCAGCCACTGCCTGGGGCCGCCTAGCAGGAGCTACAGAGGGATCTGCAGATGGCTGCTATTTGTTTTGGGCTAGGAAGTGCCCAGGCAAGACCCAGCTGTAAAGCCAAACAGGCTGGTGATAGTACAGAGTCTTCGGCCTTTTATTGATAGGTTCGATGCCAGCTGTTGCTTGTTTGAGATTCTAGCAAAGTCTGAAGCCTGAGCCATGATAGGCCACTCATATGGAAAATTGGCTACAAACAGCTTGGGTAGGGCTGCAAATTGGATGGGGTGAGGTCTCAGGGAATAACCAGGGTGGAGAAAACAGTGAGAGCCACGCTGATGGAAACTCAGATATGGCTGCCAGTCAGCTTTGTGACTGGGGAGGTCCCAGCACAGGAACAATGAACCTTGCAAGCACACACTTGACAATCATGCTGGCAAGTTACTCTCAGGGATCCTTCTTTTCAACAAAATTGTATGTTTATGTTGAAAGAGTCAGTACTTTAAAAATTAATGCATAAGTCGGGCCAGTGTCGCTCAGTGGTTGAACATTCCACTATAAACCAGGAGGTCACAGTTCAATTTCAGTCAGGGCACATGCCCAGGGTTTCTGGCTCAATTGCCAATAGGGGGCATGCAGGAGGTAACCCATCAGGTATTCTTTCTCATCATTGATGTTTCTATCTCCCTCTCCCTTTCTCTCTGAAGTCAACAAAAATATATTAAAATTAACACATAGATATACATATGATAGGGTGTACACTACCACAGGGCATAATCTTTGCAAACCAGCCTGAGGGTACAGTATTGATGCACAACAGCATGGACTGGTGAATGAAGCACAGAGCAATTTGCCACAGCTCTCAAATCTCCCCTGTAAGTACACCCCCTCGTCTCCTACAAGGTGGTGTGCTTTGGCCAGCAGCCATCTGGTCCCCTGGCAAAATAGCCCTGTTAGAAGTGTTCAAACGCATCTGTCTGTAACGCTGCACAACAATGCATATCTAATAGCACTCATTCTGAAATGCAGGCTGAGACTGGAGGAGGAAGAGGTAGAAGTAGGATGACTTGGATGGATGTCAACGGTCTAGTCAGGAAGTGAGACCTAGACCTGGAGGAACACAGCTGTGCCGGACAACTAGCAGGTGTGACCAGCCACTCAGACACTTGATGGGAAAGGTTTGAACATTGGGGAACAAAAGCTGGAAAAAGAAAATGGGGGGAGAGCAGATTAGTAGGGGCTAGTTAAAGTGTGGGTGCAGGTGAGCTCAACAGGATATACATGTGTCACTGACAAAATGCAAACACTAAATGTTAGAAGACCCCAGAGAAAGGCACCGATGGGCAGGATGGTACAATGACTTCGAAGAGTCCAGCTCCTATAGACTTGGAATATTCTTTAGTTAATAAATAAATGTAACCAGTAAACTCCCCATTTGAGCCCCTTCACTAAAGATAAACCTTAAGTGCCACTATATTATGTTCAAATATAACTTAAAAAAGAGAAATTAGAATTCTTTAGATATCAAGAAAAAATCATGCATAAAAGCCACTCAGGTTGGACGTTTTAAACACAGGAATGGTATTATTTTATTATATCAAATTTTATCAAATTTTAAATTCATTTGATGTCTTCAAAATAAATATAACTTAATATAGCATTTAAAAATAGCAATGCCGTTTATGTTAGTGAAGTTATTTAAGCACATACATTCATTCGATGGGATTTTAACCCAAATCAGCAGAGACCTGGTTTTATTTTTAAGTGACTCAAGGGCCACTCAGTGACTGGCGCCAAGGGCTTCGTGCCCCTCTCATCCCGGGAGGCCCTTCCTGGCCCCACAGAACTGGAGTTCTATGGGCGCAGCGTCGGGAGAGCTCCTCGCTGGGCACAGGCTTCAGGGGCTGCCCTGGGCTGAGGCGCCGCAATGGCTTCCCTGGAACCGTCATTGCTGGTGCCCTTCACGCCACGAGTGAAGGTGAAGTGAGGAGTGGCCATCACCTCCCGTGTTCCCGTCAGTGAACTGACCTGCTAGGTGGTCAGGCCCATGGCTGTCCCCGCATCTCCCTGCCATCCTGTCCTGGTCAGAACCGTGTGGCTGTGGGGGGTCCCAGTCTGACAAGGGGGGGGGGGGCGGGGCTGGGAAACTCTGGATCCACATGGGCTGGAGGAAGGCCCTGGCTCCTTTACACCCTGCAGGGAGCAGCGGGCCTGGCGAGGTGAGGAGGGAGGGAATCCCGACCTTAGAAGGTGGCTCCCTACGCAGCTGGTGCCCACAGAGCGGGGGCTCAGCTGGGAGGACCAAGCCCGGCCTGCCCTGCCCTGCCTGGCCCTGGCCACCTTCTGGGGAAGGAACGGACCACCTGCAATGGGCGCTGCTCCCCCGCGGGGCTGGCTTCTGAGGCCCCAGCACAGACTCCTCACCAAGGGCTTAGCTGCTCCAGGGCCCCGCCCGCTGCCCTCTGTGCTCCAGCCCATGCCTGCCTGAGGCCATGAGCACTGGAAAGCCACCATCTTCCAGAGACAGGAACTCCAACTTCCAGCAGGGGCGGGACTTCCCTGGGAGAGCAGTCAGCAGGGAGGGGCGGAGCTTCCTGGGAGAGCAGGGATCAGGGAGGGGCGGGACTTCCTGGGGAGAGCAGGCAGCAGGGAGGGGCGGAGCTTCCTGGGGAGAGCAGGGATCAGGGAGGGGCGGGACTTCCTGGGGAGAGCAGGGAGCAGGGAGGGCCGGGGTAACGCCCCCTGCTGGCCGGAGGGCCGCAGCCCCGGAAACGCGGCCAGAGTGTGTCCACTCTCAGAAGCCTGGTCCCCTGATGGCAGTGAATGCAGAGCTAGGCTCTCACTTCAAGTCAGGCGGGTCTGGCTTCTCCTATGGTAACTGGCACTTAGGGAATGTCTACTTCACATCTTAATAAGGTATGACTTTCAAAATACTGTCTTGTTAATTCTGTGTTAGCACTCAAAAGCTGAATTCCAAATGTGTTTCCTTCTTTTCTGCTCTCAGAATCCTAACCACACACATTCCTCTTGCCCAGGTAAGAAAACCACCCCCTTCCTTGCCATGAGATGGGTGCCTGTGGATGGTCAGGGTTGGTCACATACACAGCAATGAAAAGATAAAGGCACCTGAGCATCAAAAATACCACCCCCATTCTGGTAATGTCTCCAGGAAAAGGGTAACATTTCACTTTCTCTGTGTACTTTCTCACGCTGCCTAGCACATAGTAGGTGCACTTGGGGGTGACCAACGTCCCACCGTCAGGCACTTTGGTCTTTGGCCGGAACAACTACTGGATTTCAGAAGGCTAGAGAAATGGCTGACTGTGGTACAAAGGTGAAAGAAAGATCTGCTCTTTAACAAAATCTTGTATTCATAGTTCCAAACTGTAAGTCATTGCTCCGTGTGAGAAACACCAGGACAGAGGACTGAGGGAGGGGTTATCTTCTAATAATGTGCAATGAAGGACATCTGGGCCATGGTTCTGGGCTCAAAGTGGTGGCGGGCACGCGATGGAGATGTCCCTCAGGAGACAAGGGGTTGTGCCCTCGACCTCTGTCAGCACCACACCTCAGTGACTTGCTCAGATGTCCCCACCACTTGGCTGGGGCCCTCAGAGTTGGGCGCTGTGTCACTGGCACCTGCCTCATAACATAACTTCCATCCTGGCAGTCCTCTGGGAGTGACACCCTTTTCTGTGTCCTTCACAACCAGAGCCAAACTCCTCACTGACCTCTCTATACCATTTTGGGGGGACACCTTATATTTACATTCCATTGGTATCATTGTCCATCATGTGTCTGACCTCTTATACCTGTTTTGGGGGGACACCTTATATTTACATTCTGTTGGTGTCATTTTCCATCATGTGTCTGACCTCTTATACCTGTTTAAGGGGGACACCTTATATTTACATTCTGTTGGTGTCATTTTCTATCACGTGTCTGACCTCTTTGTATCTGTTTTGGGGGACAAACTATATTTACATTCAATGGGGACTCATTGTCCATCAACAGCCTGCCCTCTCTATATCTTTTTGGGAAACAGCCTATATTGACATCAACTGACATCAATCTTTCTCCTGGGGTTTCACCTATAGTGTGAATTTGGCTGGTTTCCTGACACATGGGTTCGTGTTTACTAAGGTGCTCTCCTGGGATGGGCTAAGCCTGGGGACTGGGGTTCTATAAAGAGGTTTTCCTTTGGAGTTAATGTGCTGAGTAAGAACTGGGTGTGCTAATGTGTTCTGTGTCTGAGTGTTTTGACACATATATTAAATACGTATTGATTCTGGAACACAAGGAAGGGTTTTTAATAAAATGAGTTGGAGTAGAATTGAGTCCTGGATTTCCTCACCGCTCCACACTGGCAGTGATGTCCGGGCTCCGGGCTCCCCACGTCCGCCCCCGGGTCCTGGGCCCCTGGAACACAGACATCCCTTGGCTAGGAGGCCAGAGAATGGGAAGCCAGGTTTCCTGTTTCCCAGGCAGCCGATCTTCCCAGGCCTTGGTGTATTTTAAGTCCCTCTAAGTTGAATCCCATTTTGATTTGGGATTTATATCACAGCAGGAGCTCAGCTTAAAATGATCCTTGGGTTTTCCAAGGCCACTCAACTAGGAAGAGGCTGAGGAGGGAGGAGGACGGCAGGGGAAGATCCCCCCTGACCTGACCTCATGGCGGCCCATCCAGCTGCCGCCTGCGTGTCCCTGCTCCCTCACCAGCCTCTTCTGTAAGGTGCCTCCTGTGGCCTCCTTTCCCCTTCTTTCCAAGGCCCTGCCCCTGGGGGAGCTGCCCCCTCCGCGAGCTGCCTTCCCCAAAGCTGGGAGCCAGACTGAGCATGTGGACCCCTGCAGGCCGCCTCCCCTGCGCCATTGCTTGTTGCAGGGTCTGAACCTGACCGGTCACCCCTGGGAGCTCTCAGCCTCTGTCCCCTGATTCTCTCCCGTCTGGGACATCTCTTCAGGGCGCAACTGGCTGGTCCCTGGGTCGCCCCTCATCCTTTCCACAAACACTCATTGAAGCTCCCTGTGTGCTCGCTCCTGGGTTCCATCGTGGAGGCAGCCCCCTCCCTGCCCCTCTGCAGGGCTGAGCCCACTGCTCCCCAGCACTGACCGCTCCTGAGCTTCAGGCCTGAGGTCGCTGCCTTAGACCCCCTGCCCGGGCTGCAGGCTTCTCCACTCTCCCTGACTCCTCTGGGCTGCCTTCTTATTCAAGGCCACCAGCTGTCAATCACAGAAGCCAAAACCTGGGGTGCAGGCTGGACCCCTCCTCTCTCCACTTCCCACAGGTGGTCGCTCCCCTGAACCTGGGTCTGGATCTGGAATGTGCCAGCCCCTCTTAGCTGACTGTCCTCATCCCAGGTCCCCCCAACACCCTTGTCCCTGGGTCTTGGCAGGGCCTGGCCAACTGGTCTGCCTGCCTCCCACAAGTTGTCAGCTCCCTGGCACCTCTGGCATCCACCCCGCTCACCTACCTTTGTGAACCTGTTATGGGTTGACTTAGCAAGATAGACCACAGACTCAGAATTTAAATTTAGGAAGCTTTATTAAGCTGGCCAGCTGTCTGCAGTCCCAGCACTCCGCCAAAGCAAAGGCTGAACTGCAGCAATGACTGCAAGCGTTACAACCTATTTATTTGCAAAAACTACAAAGTTACAAAGCCTTGTTTATGCAATTTGTTTCCGATACAGTATAGCATTATCACCTTCCTATTTATGTTCTCTGGGAACAGAGAGCACAGTATATTGAGGAGGGACCATGAGACCATATCTCAAGACCTGACCTGATGTCAGTACCTTCCTATCTGTCTGTTCCAGGAACAGATAGTACAGCGCGCCCCGATATGCAGCCCAGTACATTCCCTACTGGTTTTATTGGGAATCAAATCTTTGCTTCAGCGTCCTCCTGTAAGATTCTGGAGTATTGGGTGTATAAAACCATTAACTTTACAGCCTGTATTTGATTTTGTATGAAATTGAGGAGGCATCTGGCAATGCAGGGGCCAAAGATGAGCCCTCAGAGGAGCAGAACGACTGGTCCTGCCAAGTAGGAGAGCAGGGTGGTTAGCCGGCGGGACCAGGAAAATGAATTCTCATACCAATGGCCTTTAGCCTTTCTAGCCTCTTTTTGGTCAGCCAGCCGTTTTCGCAGCTGGCTAAGGCTTTTCCTGATCACCCCCGAGTGGTTGGTGTAGAAACAGCAAGACTCCCCTAGGGCCAGACAGAGGCCTCCCTGCTTCAGGAAAAGCAGATCTAGGCCTCGTCTGTTTTGTAGTGCTACCTCTACGAGTGAACCAAGGGAGTCCTCCAGTTGGCTAACAGAATTTTCGAGAGAGTTTAAATCTTGATCTATCTGTTTATTTAATTTTTTATAATTCTGGTGGCCAGTTGCTAGGGCTGCTGTTCCGATGGCCGTGGATCCTGCTAGTCCTATTCCCATAAGGAGGGGGACTAGGATGGGGGCCCTTTTAACTTTTCTGGGTTCGAGGTTTAAATGTTCTCGGCCCCCTTCTCCCGAATAGTAATATACCTGTGGGAGGATATGAGTTAGAATGCATAGTCCAGGGTTCATCGGATTCTGGAGGACTGGAGAGAAGATGCAAGGGGTTATACCAGTTGTACATGGCCACCAAGTCCCCTTAGGAGCTACTAAGTAGGTGGGGGTCTGTCCTGTATAATTCTTTGGAAGTACGATAGATGGATTACATAGATCTGTATAGGTGGAACTGCTAAGGGGGTAGTTCATAGGGTACACACAAGTCCCGGGGTTTAAGATGTCCCCAAGAGTAAGTCCTTGGTGTTTGTGTCCCCACATACACAGTCCGTCTGGCAGACTTTCTGCCGAAAGGTTCCTGATGGCAGAAGCGTCCTTCCCGAGCTGGGCCCCTGCCCCTATCCTAACATAAGGGGGTTCAGGGTTGAAGCACAGCCAGCAATCCGCGGTCAGGTTTGGGGAGGTGCGATTTAGGAAAGAAAACATTAAGTCCAAGGTTCCCAGTAGCTTCCGGTTTGGTTTTCCTGCGCCTGTATTTAAAAGCTGTTGTAGGTCCCCAAGGGCTGGCGAGGTCATGGCTGCAGGTGGAGTAGGGCTGGGGCTCCCAGAGCTTTGTGCCCCAGGGGAACCAGGAGGTTTAGCTGGGGCTGGGTACTGTGGCTGGCTCAGCCTCTCTGGCTTGTCTAGGGGACGCAAGGGGCCAATTGGGTTGAACCACCGGGGAAGAGTCCGGCGTTGAATGGTGAAGAGCTGGCCAGGGTCTCGGCCGCTTACATAGAGTCTTAGTCCCCACGTCTTTCCTCCTTCCCATTGGTCAGTCCACCAGGCGAGAGGCATGAGGAGGACCGGGTTACAATTTCCGATCCTGCAGTTCTTCTTCGGGGCCCCAGGTCGAACCTCTCTGTTCGGACGGAGGGGCTTGTTGGTGGGAGGTTTTTTCCATGGGGCTAGGGTCTCACAACCCCAAGAGGCACAATAGAAGGCACCCTCTCCTCCACAGTTACTACCCCCTTCCCGGGGGCAGACATAATGTCGAGTGTGCCACAATTCTTGCTCTAGGGTTATTTCTCCGCACCCGTAACCCCTGGCTTTGGTGACCTGGGGATGGCCCCAGGAGCCATACCCAGTGGATGCAGTTTTGCTACGGGAATTTCCCCAGTTTTTTCCAAAGAGTTTACAGAGATCTGTCGGGATGACAGGTGCCCCTATTCCAACAACAGAGCCTATAACAGTCCCATCAATAGTACCTGTGACCTCCCAAGATTAATTTCTGGCCGAATGGGGGTTTCCCAGTCCCGGCTGCAGGCAGATGAGGAGAGTTAGGAAGAACACCAAGTGAGTCTGACCTTCAACGGGTCTCCGGTCTTCTGGACCCGCCATCCCTCGATGCTGTCTTTTGTTTTCTTAACCTGCGTATGATGGATCCAGTGCCTCTTTCCTGCGACTTTGATGGTGGTTGGAGTGCTCTGCACCACCTGGTAGGGTCCAGCCCATCTAGGTTCCAGGCTGCCAGGGTTGTGATGCTTCTCCCAAACGAGATCTCCCGGAGAGAAGGCAGGCTGTGTTGGACTGGATCTCAGCACGTCCTCCTCCCGTAAGGCTCTCACCACCCGTCGTGCGGACGAGGCGCTGCTCTGCAAAGCCTGTAAGGACTTAAGCAAATTTCGGGTAGACAGTCGGGCAAGCTCTTCCTCCCTTAGGTGGGCAATAAGAGGTGGTGGCCTGCCAAATATAATTTCAAAAGGGGTGAGTCCCTTTATGTATGGAGTGCACCTAGCTCTGAGGAGAGCAAAAGGAAGGAGACACCCAGTTTTCCCCAGTCTCTAATTTTAACTTAGTTAATGTTTCCTTTAAGGTCCGATTCATCCTCTCTACCTGTCCAGAACTCTGTGGCCTATAGACACAATGCAATTTTCAGGTAACCCTCAGGGCCTTAACTATGGATTGTGTAACTTTGGCGATGAACGCTGGGCCATTATCAGTCCCCATGTATAGTGGCAGGCCAAACCGGGGGACAATTTCAGTGAGGAGTTTTCTAACTACTACCTGTGCTGTCTCTGCCTTGGTTGGGTATGCCTCAGGCCAGCCAGAGAAGGTATCAATGAAAACCAGCAAGTATTTATACCCTTCTTGTCCTTGTCAGTGAAGTCCACTTCCCAGTGTTTTCTAGGGTTCTGTCCTCGGAATCGCTGTCCTGGCGCGGCCACAACAGGGGGCCCTTGGTTTACCCGGGCATACACTTGGCACCTCCTAGCCACATCTTGGGATATTTTCTGGAGCCCTGGGATGTAAAATTCTCTTCCCAGTAGTTTTGATAGCTTCGTTTTCCCCAGGTGGGTGCTCTGGTGGGTCTGGGAAGCGATGGTCTGCCCCAGGGCTTCTGGCACTATAGGCCTCCCGACCGGCAGGATTAGCCATCCAGCCTCTCCTTCCTGGGCCCCTAGTTTCACAGCTAGCCTCTGCTCCCCCGTCACATAAGTAGGCTTCTCTGGGAGCCTTCGTGCTGGCAGGGCTACGAAAACTTCTAGGGGCCCTACTGGTCTTTTAGCCACATCCTTGGCGGTTTGGTCTGCAAGTCAATTTCCCTATGCTTCAGGACTAATACCCTTCTGGTGCCCCCGGCAATGAATTACTGCCACTTCTTTTGCCCACATGTGGCTGCCAGGAGGTTAAGTATCTCAGAAGCATTTTTAATGTCCTTTCCTCCTGAGGTCAGGAGGCCTCTTTCCTGATATAGGACCCCATGCACGTGTACAGTGGCGAAAGCATACCGACTGTCTGTGAAAATGTTCACTCTTTTTCCTTTTCCCCACCGGAGGGCCTGAGTGAGTGCTGTAAGTTCTGCCTTTTGGGCTGAGGTGCCTTGTCCTAAGGCCTGTGCCCAGAGAACCTCCTTTTGTGTCACCACTGCCGCCCCCACATACCGGGTACCTTCCTGTATGAAGCTGCTCCCGTCTGTGTAGAGGGTCTCATCTGGATTCTGCAGGGGCTGGTCCACAAGGTCCTCTCGGAGGAAGTGAGGGCAGTCAATGTCTCCTCGCAGTCATGCAAAGGGGGCTCTGCCTCCTCGTCAGTGAGGAGTGTGGCCAGGTTCAAGGCAGCTGTTTTCAGGAAGCTGACTCGTGGTGGGTCTAGCAGTAACACCTGGTACTGGGTAATGCGGGCGTTGGACATCCACCTCTCCGGGGGGCCTCCTTAATAGGGTCTCAACTGCATGCGGAGCAACTACTTGGAGATTTTGGCCAAAGGTTAGCTTTGAGGCTTCCTTTACCAGGAGGGCGGTGGCTGCAATGGCTCTCAAGCAGTTGGGCCATCCTGAGGCCACCGGGTCAAGTCTCTTAGAGAGATAAGCTACGGGGCATTTCCATCGTCCTAGGGGTTGTGTGAGGACCCCTTTCGCCAGCCCTTTGTTTTCAGCTACATATAGCTGAAAGGGTTTGGTTAGGTCTGGCAGGGCGAGTGCTGTGGCGCTTATCAGGGCTTCTTTCAGTCTTTTATAAGCCTCTTCTTCCTTTTCTGTCCAGACCAGGATGGCCTCCTTTCCCCCCGTTGCAGAGTATAGTGGTCTCGCAATTTCTGCGAAACCTAGTATCCATAGCCTGCAATAACCCACTGCCCCGAGGAACTCCCGGACTTGCCTTTTGGTGGTAGGCCTGGGATTGACAAGATGGCCTTTATTCTGCTACTGGATAAAGTTCGCCTACCCCCTTCTATGTTGTAACCCAAATATGTTACTCGGGTAGTGCATAGCTGAGCTTTCTTGGTTGAGACCCGATACCCCAAATGATCTAGGGTGGTCAGCAACTCTCGAGTGGCCTGTCTACAGTCCTGTTCCTCCTCCGTGGCCAGTAGGAGGTCGTCTACATATTGGAGCAGAGTCACCCGTGGATGGTCCTGACGGAACTCCCGGAGGTCTTGGTTTAGGGCCTCATCGAACAGAGTGGGTGAGTTCTTAAACCCTTGTGGCAACCTAGTCCAAGTTAACTGTCCAGATTCTCCCTCTGTCGGGTCCACCCACTCGAAGGCGAAAATAGGTTGACTCTGCTTTGCCAAGGGAAGGGAGAAAAAGGCATCCTTTAGGTCTAAAACAGTATAGAACCGGTGTTCTGGCTTGAGGAGGCTGAGAAGAGTGTAAGGGTTCGGAACCGTGGGATGGATAGTCTCAACCCTCTTGTTTACTTCCCTTAAGTCCTGCACAGGCCTGAAATCCTCAGTCCCTGGTTTCTGTACTGGCAACAGGGGAGTGTTCCAAGCAGATTGGCAAGGAATCAAGATTCCAGCCTCTTTCAGCCTCTTAATGTGCCTGGCGATTCCCACTCTTGCTTTCTGGCTCATTGGATATTGCCGGACACTGACTGGGGTGTTACTGCTGGTCAGCTGGACTACAATTGGAGGCCGGTGTTTAGCTAACCCTGGAGGATTGTCCTCTGCCCAAACTCCCAAGATAGCCTGTCTTAGTTGTTGGAGATAGGCATCTGCTGAGACTTCCCCAGGCTCCTCCTCATGTAGTAAATATTCCTCCTGTAAGGGCAATGTCAGGAGATAGATCCCCGCAGTCCCTGGGTCTTGCAATTTGACCTCTGGCCCTGGCCCTTCAAAAGAGATTGTGGCCCATAATTTACTCAGCAAGTCCCGGCCTAGCAGAGGGTAAGGGCACTCTGGCATTACTAGGAATGAGTGAGTCACTGAGCCGTTTCCTAGGTCGCTGATCCGACCTTTAGTCCATGTGTAGGATTTCACTTTTCCAGTTGCCCCTTTGATGGCGATTTTGGTCTTAGAGACCGTACCCACTGGCTGTTGCAAGACAGAGAAGGTGGCTCCCGTGTCCACAAGGAAGTCCACCTTTTGGCCCCCCACTGTCAGAGTTATCCTGGGCTCTTGGGGGCCAGCTGAGCCCTGACAACCCTAATCCACCTCCTCCACCAGCACGGGAGTCGGTTCCCCCGCACGTTCAGGGCACTCCCTTTTCCAGTGTCCTTCCTTTTTGCAAAGTGCACACTGATTTTTTCCAAACCTGGGTTGGATTCCTTTTCTCCCATGAGGCTTTCCTTTATTTTTATTGTCACTCTGGCCGCTTGGGCCTTTTTCCTCATTTAGGGCCAGGAGGACCTTGGCCATCCGGATGTTTAAACCTGCCATCGGGTCCTCCCGATTGTTAAAAACCTTCTGGGCCACCTCAACCAACTCAGAGATTGATTTCCCCTCAAAACCTTCTAACTTCTGCAATTTTTTTCTAATATCTGGGGCGGACTGGGAAACAAATGCTACAATGACAGCCCTTTGACTTTCCGGGGCTTTAGGGTCAGGACTGTCTCTGTCACCTTAGAGAGGTTTGTGGGTCTCTGAGCAACAGCTTGGATGCCCCCAATAGAGTCTGGTGATACTGATAGAGAGCCTCCTTTCCCCTTTCACTATTGGGATTCCAGTTAGGTTGCCTGGAGGGAAACAGCCTCTAATCTGTCTTGGTCAGAGGTAGGCTGCCCATCCGGACCCAGTACAAATCTCCTCCCTTCTGCCTTGACTCTCTCTCCTCTGAAGTGAAAAGAGTTTGCATCAACTGTAGGCAATTATCCCAGGTAGGTTGATGGGTAAAAAACACAGACTCTAAAAGAGTGGGTTCTGGGAGAATCAAGGATTCTGGTTCTTCTGATTGTACAGGTCACTGGTAGAAAAGGGGACATAGACCATGAAAGGTTGCCTATCTGGACCCAAATCTAAAGGGCCTGCCTGCCATAGTGGCAGCATAGGAACTGCAGGACTGGCAGATGCCGCTGGGTCCTGCAGGTTCTCCCCCTCTCCTTCTCTCTCTCCATACACTATCCCTTGCCTAGTGTGAGGAGGGGAGAACAAAGCCAGGTCCTGGACTGGTGTTTTTGGAGGAAAAGAAACCGGCTGTGGAGGTGGCAGAGGTTCTGGGCCAGGGTCTTTAGCCACCCTCGGGCCGGCGGGTGGGGGAGCATACGGGGGAGGCCTGACCCTGGGGAGTGCCTCCTCACTTGGACCCTGGAGAACAGGGGGAGTTTTGTCCTTCTGGGCCGAAGCCAAGAGGACTGTCTGTCTCTGTCCCAATTTTGCCCTCGAGAGGCATGCTGTCATCCACCGGGGTTTCTTGGACAATATGTCAACCCAAACCTGAATATAAGGAATTTGATTAGGATGCCCTGGGCGGCTGTATATGACATAATGGACCCAGTAGGCAGTGGTCAGATCAAAAGACCCTGCATCCGGCCACCCCTCCTGGAAAGTGGGCCACTCCCGTTCACAGAATCACTGTAAATCAAAAAGCATTAACATTATAACTTTTAAATCTACCCCAGAACTTCAGTTTCTTTCACTTCACACAGACTCTCATACTTACATTCATACACCAGACAGTCCGAGTTTTTGACTTCTACCAAATGTTTATTCAGAGTTTAAACAATCCAACCAATTCCTGACTAATTGTCTAAGGGAGCTCTATGGCTTCCCGGGTGGTGATCAAGCTCCCCTACCACTCACTAGGAGAGGGCCTGATTGATAGGGGGTCGACGAAGATGACTGACCCTATCCCATTTGACAAAGACAAAGACAACAAAGAACAAAGACAAAATAAATCAGCCAAATGCAACCTAAGGTTGCCCAGAACCTGCAGCTCGCTCCTTGAAGTCCTGAAAATTTTTCAAAAAACATTGTAGCAGGGTGCACACAGAGGCAAGCAACTTTTTGACAATAAATACCAAGACAAACAAATACCAGACAGACAAACCCAGTGCAGCCTACAGCCGCACTAACCAGGGACCCCTGCCACTGTCGTGGCAGCGGGTCAGGACCAGGAGTACCGCTGCGTCCAGCCCTCCATATAGGTCCTTCCGTGGGACGTCCCAATTCCTGTTTAAAGACTGGTCCTTACCTCTCTCGAGAGTCCAGGTGGCTCGGTTTCCGAATTGAAAGTTTTGGGTGGAGTGGAGGCCTCCTTGGTAGTCGTTCTCCACAGGTGTGGGGTATCTCGCTGAGTGCCCAGCGACAAGTGGGGGAGATCCTCCTGCCTTGAATAGGGGGTCCCTCTCCTCCCTGCCGGGGGAGAGCCTCCTGCCCTAAACACGGGGTCCCTCTCATGCCTGCTGGGTATCTCGCTGGGGCCTCCAAATGTTATGGGTTGGCTCAGCGAGATAGACCATCGACTCAGAATTTAAATTTAGGAACCTTTATTAAGCTGGCCAGCTGTCTGCAGTCCCAGCACTCCACCAAAGCAAAGGCTGAACTGCAGCATTGACTGCAAGCGTTACAGCCTATTTATTTGCAAAAACTACAAAGTTACAAAGCCTTGTTTACACAATTTGTTCCCGACACAGTATAGCATTATCACCTTCCTATCTAAGTTTTCTGGGAACAGAGAGCACAGTATATTGAGGAGGGACCATGAGACCATAACTCAAGGAATGACCTGATGTCAGTACCTTCCTATCTGTCTGTTCCAGAAACAGACAGTACAGCACGCCCCGATATGCAGCCCAGTACAGGGCCACTCCGTTTGAGTTATTTGTTACGGCAGGAATAGGAGCCCATGTAGTCCCTGTCACCCCCTCTTCATATCACCAAGCCTGTGTTCTCCATGGCTTTGGGTATCTTCTGAAATAAAATGTGGTTCTTGTTCTCCTGTCTGTCTCCCAGCCCCTTTCAGCTCCTGAAAGGTAAACTGTGAAGGCCCTCCCCCCAAAGACCCAGGTCCATGGAGGAACATGGAGGGGCACACATGTGTTCAATGAGTTCGGGAGTGAAGGGCTCTTTTCAGATTTTATAAAACGTTATTTTTGTAATAAACCTGATTGATTCACATATAAATACATATGATTTTTATTTTTTAAGAAATATTTTTATTAATTTCAAAGAGGAAGGGGGGAGAGAGAGAGAGAGAGAGAGAGAGAGAGAGAGAGAGAGAGAGAAACATCAATGATGAAAGAGAATCATATTGATTGGCTGCCTTTTGCACACGCCCTGCTGGGGATGGAGCCTGCAACCCAGGCATGCGCTCTTGGCCAGAATCGAACCTGGGACCTTTTGGTCCACAGGCTGACGCTCTATCCACTGAGCCAAACCAGCTAGGGCTACATATGATTTTTAAAACCTCTTTAGGACATCCCAAATATATAAATTCACAAATGACAAAAAAATATTTTTGCCAAAATCTGTGTGTTAATTTTTGGTTCAGAAATGCAGTAGTTGCTCTGTGAGCTGCCTCAGAGGGGGAGAGGATCCTGACAGCAGACCCGGTTCACACTTGGATGTGCCTCCTGTCCACCTTTCCCCACTAGCCTGCCCTCAGGCCTCTGGTGGCCAGTTGACTGGCAGTGGTCCTGACACCTCATCTCATGTTCACCCACCTGGTACTACTTCCGGTGGTGCCAGGGGACGCCATCTCAGGGCTGTGCATGCTCTGATGATCCTAATCCTTCAGCTCTGGTTCATTACTTACATGGGGACCAGAAATTGTGACCATTGAATGTGGGGCAGCCCCATGCTCTTTGCTCCTGGCTTCAAGCCTGCAGGGAGAGGGGGTCAGGTAGTGTGGGTCAACCCCTCCCAAAGCCCCCCACTTACTGGGCCTGCTGCCCAGCTACCCCTCCTGGATGGCAGCTCCCCTCCTGGCTGCCTTTGAGATTCAGGGAGAGGCTGATGTCAGGTGTCTGGATGGCCCCCCTGGAATTAAGAAAGCAGATGCTTTGGAAATAGAAGAGGCAGACATGCTGTCCACAGGGAAGGGCTGTTTCTTGGTCAGGAAACTCCAGCAAATCAAACAGCAAATCTGCAAAGAGATGAGTTGTGTGAGCTGTGTTGAGAAAATCCAAATACAACTGTTCTGTAGATGGGTCTGTTTGATGAGTCCTGCATCATGTGACCCTGAATGGGAAGTGTATGACAGGCCTGGGCGGACGTCAGGCACAAAGTGTCCATGTGCTCGCTGGCAGTTCAGGTGGTGCTACCTAGGACTCTGTGACCCCAGGCCGGAGGTCTGGTGGCCCAGGAAAGCTGGAGAGGATGTCCTTCCCGCCCGGCCTGGTGTTGGTTTCTTTTGTGTGGCTGGGCCTGGTTTAGTGGAGCCCAGGTGCCCTCAGCTGTCCCCATGTCACTGAGGACTGAGGTGCTGAGCTCAGACAAGAGCAGGGCCCAGGGCCCCCTTCAGACTCTGTTATCAGCAAAGGGTCAAACTTTGTTTCAAATAAATCACTTCCCAGTCAGCAACCCAGGGATTGGGCCCTCATTTCCTCCCCTAGGTTGATAAAAATAGTCTCTGGTTTACTGTACAAAGCAAATAACTCCAGCAAAATTAAAGGAGTCATATCTCTAGGAAAATAATATTGTATTCTCACTCAGCCTCACCTCCAGCATGAATCACACATTTTATGTTTCTGCGTCTCTCCCACCTGGAACAGCTTTTCATTACCTCTCTGCCTGTTTCTGTCCCTTCACGCCATAAAGCAGGTTGTGATCCTCACAAGTCCCGGGTATGACCTGCACAACCTCCCTCTCAGATGCACAACTTCATTGGGAAGAGACATCAGTAGCAATGTCGGCCCATTTTACAGATGAAGTGTTATAATCAATTTAGATACTTTGGCCCAGCTAGGGTCATTAGATGGCAATGAAAGAGCCCAGAGGGAACCTTGTTCCTCTTGTACAAATCCTTTGACTCCAGGACATTTAACTTTCCCTCTTTCTCCTCCTGCCTTCCCCTAGAATTGACACCATGTCCAGTCGGGGCCTCGCCTGTCTTGTGCCATGGGACAGTGCTGCCCTCCCCGGGCCCTCTCTGGTCCTTGCTGAGAGGATGGTCTGAAGGACTGAATTTGTCATTCACCCTCATTTCTCAGCCCTGATGGTCCCTAATCTACATACAATAGGTTCCTGATGGAAGAGGGAGAGAAGAGTCATGTTTGGGTGGGGCCAAGTCCAGAGCAGGGTTGCAGGGGCAGAGACAGAAGAGAGAAGGTGCTGTCAGCATGGGTGAGACTGGAGGTCATGACAGTGGTGGGCTCTGGGACATGTGTCTCCTTCCTGGCATCACCATGATGGAAGGCTGGGATGAACTCTGTGTGACCCTCTGATTCCTGGGCAGGTTGGGAGAAACGTATGGGCAAACTGCTTTTTTGTTTTTGCTTTTTAGTTTAAATAAACTTTAATTTTTAAAGTTATAATAAATATAAACTGAATGAAGCTAAAACACAACACTTTTTTTTTTTTTAACCACATTTGGAAAACTAACTTTCAGGTCTCTATAGTCTGTAAGATTTGCTCACTTTGATCTCTGATGAAATATGTTATGGCTGCTATATGACATTTCATGGCTTTTCAAGTGTGAATCCCAGTGTTTTAAATGTATTAGTAAATTGTGAACTTAAATACATTTCAAACTCAAATATTGAACTTTCTAGAGAGTTTAATTTAAATTAAGAACTAATCTAATTAGATAAATTTAACTGAAACCACCGGAGTCATCTCATGAAGTTGACAGTGGGCATCAAGTCCCTTTCAGGTGTTTTTCCCCCGTTCAAATGCAATTTCTTGTCTCCATTGATCATACCTCTTGAATGCAGTTTCCTTTGAATTCTTTTATTCCACCTTCGGGAACTGCTTGACAGGAAGTAGTTAGTTTCAGTTGAGCCTATTTCCACATAAGAGCCTCTTGTTACTACCATCCCTGAAGATATGCAGGGATGATAACTCCATTCTGTAATACGACGTCAGTAGACACAATTGACCTCTCTCTGAAGAAAACCACTTATAACACCTATGTAACCCAAAAGGGGCTCCTGCCTCACACCATTCTCTACTGTACCTATACAGGATAGAGTTATATTATAAACCCAGGGTTAGCTGTTCTTCCTTCTGAACCTCGGTAGGACTCTGGTCTATTCCATAGACTTGATTTTTGCCATTGGTCCTTATTTTGGTATTCATTGTTTTATGTAAATGTAGTCACTTTTCAGTTGACTAAGATTATTCAAAATAAACCTTAGTATCATCACTAGCATAGTAGGTTCTTGTATAGATTTTATGTTTAAGACATATCTAGACATGAAGGCAATTATAAAACCTCTGAGTGCTTACCTAGGGCAGTACTGAAAGCTCAAAAAGTGTGTAATAGCAGCTTTAAAACTTTCAAAGCTTCATTAAGAAAACAAAATCCTAATCATCATCTATATTCATAATTTTATAATCTATTGCAATGAAATGCATTTGAATAGGTAACATTCAGTAGCTACTTTTTCTTGATCTTATATTTAGTTTTAAAATAATTTATATTTTAGTGAGATCTAATAGTCACAGGTTTCCAAATGTAATAAAAAATATAGTATGGGTTTTTAGCTTCCATTCAGTTTACACTCTTATTTGAATCATGTATTCATGATTATCTTTAGCTGACAAATATTTCTACTTCCTTGTGACCTATCTTCACAATCTACACTCAGCTATTCATTTTTTTTTTGCCTCAGGCCAGGACCAGAGAAAGTAGTGATATTTACTGAGGACCTGAAGAATTTTTTATTGATTTGTTTGAATGTATTTTTAGCCATAGGTGCTTACATTGTTAGGCATTTACATAGTGATGGGGAGACACTCATGGGCTCTAATGTATTCTTCTTGCTGTCTACTTTCCCTTCTTACTCTGGGGGTAATAGCAAGAAAATCATTTCTTTTTTTAAAGTTTAATGCATCAGAAATCACAAGAACTACATTACACATATCACAAAATAGCTTCACCAAGAAAAAAATCCAAAGGCTTAAATGTCTCTTCAAATGTTATTTTCCAAAGTGTTTATTTAGAGAAGATAGAAAGAGGTCATTACTCATGAATAACATTCTTTAAAACATTGGAAAATTTTATTCATTGTTTTTGAAAAAATTAGTAGTTAATATGAGATTTATGTAAATAGCACATTTTAAAAAAGTGTGTATTTAACAATAAAATAAAAATATAATGTAAATAAAAATTAAAGAAAATAAGTATTTGACAAAAAAAACACACAAAACAATTTGATTGTCCATCATGCCCCTGCAAACACCACACACACACACACACACACACACACACACACACAAAACCTATGTGCAGGAAGCCACTGCTTGCTGATACTGTCATGAGAGTGCACCAAGGAACATGGAAGGCCGATGGACCTTGGGCATTAGCAGGGCTGCTGCTAAGCATGATTTTTCTTGTTGAGATAGTGTTGGCTCAAGGCAATTCCCTAACCTGATAATCCTTTTACTATTTACCAAACTTTACCTTTGATATGCCTGTAGGCATTGCTAAAGGACAAATGTGTATTCAAGTAAATAAAAAGCGAACTAGGCCAGAAGTAGGTGTGTCTCTCAATTAAGAGGCTCCACCTGGCCCCCAATGCCTTCTAAATTCATATTTCTTGTGTAACATTTTCATTTGTGCGTCAGCCCCTCCTTCAGATTCTGAACCCCGCCACGAAGGTCATGGTACCTATGTCTAATCTTTGTTAACAAGCTAACAAAAATAGAATGGAATAGAATCAAATATTGCCCAATGATTATATGTGGCAAATAGGGAGATCAGAGGATATAGGTAGTAGATCCATTTCCTCAGTATAATTAAATATAGACAAGTCATTTCACATATTAGTCCCATAGTTTCTTCCCTGTAAAATGAGGGAAATGCATGGTCTAGGTTGAGCTTTCTATAATTTCACAGTCAATAGATATGATGAAATTGATATAGCAACATCTACATCAACACCTACCTTTCTACTGTCCCTTATAGTATGATTTCTTTAGTGGAATGTCTTTGTTAACACAATTTTCTAAAAGATACAATACAGTAAACCTCCCAAGACAATTCATATATATAGTTTTAATATTAGAGGCCCAGTGCACAAAAATTCGTTAATTTGGGGGGTCATTCAGCCTGGCCTGCACCCTCTAAACCAGTGGTTCTCAACCTTCCTAACGCCGTGACCCTTTAATACAGTTCCTCATGTTGGGGTGATCCCCAACCATAAAATTATTTTCGTTGCTCCTTCATAACTGTAATTTTGCTACTGTTATGAATCGTAATGTAAATATCTGATATGCAGGATGTATTTTCATTGTTACAAATTGAACATAATTAAAGCAGAGTGATTAATCACAAAAATATATGTGTAGTCCTGTGGTCTTAGGCGACCCCTGTGAAAGGGTCATTCGGCCCCCAAAGGGGTCAGGACCCACAGTTTGAGAACCACTGCTCTAAACCCTTGGGTAGAGTCCATAGGCCTGGCCTGAGATCAGGGCCTATTGGGGTTTTCCTAACTCCGACTGCAGGCAGCTGGCCCCATCCCCACTGCTGCCACTGCTTGCCACCTGTGCAGCACTGCCCCCCCCCCTCCGGTGGCCACCCTCTGCTGGGGACAGGTGTGGGGTGCAATGTCTTGGCTGGCCTAGGCCCCCCTCTGCGGGGCAATTGCTGGCTGGCTGCCCACCTGCCACAGAGTTGCTGCCGGTGGCCTGAGCCTCCCTCTTTCTTTGCTGGGGGATGGGGCCATCCCTGCAAGGGGCCATCTGCCTACTTGATCACCCCTAACCACTTGCATGCCTGCCTGATCACCCCTAACTGCTTGATGGAGGGCAGGGCCAGCTCTGTGAGGAACCATCTGCCTACCTGATTGCCCCTGTCTGCTGGTCTGCCTACCTGATCACCCTTAACCACGCTGCCTGCCTGCCTGATCACCCCTAACCGCTTGCTTGGGGGCGGAGCCAGCCGGGTGAAGGCTATGGTGGTTGTGATCTCTGGTGTTCCAGTCCTTATGCTTACGGTGGCTGGCCTTTTATTATATAGGACTAGAGTCCCGGTGCACAAAAATTTGTGTACTCGGCGAGCGGGGGGGTCCCCTCAGCCCAGCCTATGCCCTCTTGCAGTCTGGAACCCCTTGGAGGATGTCCACCTGTTGGTTTATGCCTGCTCCCTGGGAAATTGGGCCTAAGCTGGTGGTCAGACATCCCTCTGGCAGCCCGGGAGCCCTCAGGGGATGTCCACTTGCCAGCAGGGAGCAGGCCTAAGCTTCAGTCGGACATCCTTAGTGCTGCTGAGTAGGCGGGAGAGGCTCCCTTCACCACCGCTGTGCTGGCAGGCATCACCCTGGCTTGTGGCTGAGCAGAGCTCCCTCTGTGGGTGCACACTGACCACCAAGGGACAGCTCCTGCATTGAGCATCTGCCCCCTGGTGGTCAGTGTGTGTCATAGTGACCAGTCATTCCCAGTCGTCTCCTGTTAGGGTCAATTTGCCTATTACCCTTTTATTATATAGGATGATTCTATTTTATCTCCTCTGTTAGCATATTAATTACAGTTCTTTCAAAAATTAATTTTGTGGTTATCCTAGAGTTTATCATATATATTAACAACTAATCTAAATTCACTTTCTAAAAACTCTACATCGCTTCAAGAGTAGTGCAGGTTCCTTATAGCAGGGAATTCCCAATTCTTCCATCCAGTTCCTTATTACATTGCTGTCATTCATTTCACATATCCATAGGCTACTAGTATAAGCACCTAGTAAGTTTTCACTATTACTACTTTAAACAGTTACATTTTACATCAATCCTACCTAATAAAAGAGAAACATGGTAATTAGTGTACGACCGCTACACTTCCCATTGGCTAATCAGGGTGATATGCAAATTAACTGCCAGCCAAGATGGCGGCAGGCAGCCAGGCAGCTGGAAGCTAACATGAGGCTTGCTTGCTTCAGTGACGGAGGACTCCAACGTTCCCTGCCTGCCTTGCCGGCCTCAGAGCTTGCAGTTTATGAAACATTGTAACAAATATAGAAGCTAAACAAAACCCCAGAAACCAGCTTTCAGCCGGCCAGGATCTCAGAGCTGGAGTTGATACAGTGTCTCGTTATAGAACCTAAACAAACCAGATAACTGCTTTCAGAAGCGGAGGCCTAAGAGCTGGAGCCAGAGCTAAAGCTGGCCCAGAATATAAAAAAGAAAAAGAAAAAAAAGGAGCGGTTGGGAGCTTCAGTCACCCGCCAGCCTGAAAACAGCCCTCAGCCCCTCACCCAGATTTGCCAGGAACCACAGTGGGGACCCCCACCCTGAAGGGTGTGTGACCAGCTGCAAACAGCCATCATCCCCTCACCCAGGCTGGCCAGGCACCCAAGCGGGACCCCCCACCCTGATCCAGGACACCCTTCAGGGAAAACCAGCTGGCCCCCACCCATGCACCAGGCCAATATCCTATATAGTAAAAGGGTAATATGCCTCCCATCACCGGGATCAGCGGAGCTGAGAGGCCTCCCGGCACCGGGATCAGTGTGACAGGGGGCAGGGCCCAAACCCCCTGATTGCCCTGCGGCTCTGTGTGTGACAGGGTGCAGCTCTCCACCCCCCACGGGCCCTGCTCTGTGTGTGACGGGGTAGAGCCATAACCTTCCCATCGGCCCTGCCCTGAGTGTGACAGAGGGCGGTGCCCCAACCCCCCAATCGGCCCTACCCTGAGCATGACTAAGGGTTTCATCGCAACCTCCCAATCTGCCCTGCTCTGTGCATGACAGGGGGCGGCGCCCCAACTCCCCAATCAGCCCTGCTCTGAGCCCGACCAGGGGCTGCACCTAGGGATTTGGCCTGCCTTCTGCCACCCGGGAGCAAGCCTAAGCCAGCAGGTCGTTATCTCCCAAGGGGTCCCAGACTGCAAGAGGGCACAGGCTGGGCTGAGGGACCCCTCCTTCCCCCCGAGTGCACAAATTTTTGTGCACCGGGCCTCTAGTTAAGAATAAGAAAAAAATTAAAAAGTGACTTTATTGCCCTAGTTAGTTTGGTTAGAGCATCTGCCTGCGGACTCAAGGGTCACGATTTCATTCTGGTCAAGGGCACATACCTCAGTTATAGCCTCAAACTCTGGCCCCACCAGGGTGTGTTCTGGAGGCAAATAATTGATGTATCTCTCTCACATTGATGTCTCTCTCTCTCTCTCTCTCTCTCTCTCTCTCTCTCTCTCTCTCTCTCTCTCTCCTCTCTCTCCTCTCTCTCTCCCCCTCTCCCTAAAAAACTCAATAGAAAAATATATCCTTGGGTGAGGATTGATGAAAACAAACAAACAAAAAAACTTTACCTTCATCTATTCCTTCTCTGACATCCTTCCTTTCTTTATGTAGGTCTGAGTTTCTGATCTATATAATTTTCCTTCCCCCTGAAGAAATTATTTTAACACAACTTGCAAGATCTACTTTCTTATGGTGAGTTTTCTCACTTTTTGTTTGAGAAAGTTTTTATTTCTCCTTAATTCTTCAAGGATAATTTCACTGGATATAGAATTTTAGAAGAATGGTTTTATTCTTTCAGCACTTTAACTTTTTTATTCAATTCTCTTCTTGCTTGCATAGTTTCTGATAAATCAAATGAAATTTTTATCCTTATCCCTGTATTGTTATGGTGTTTCACCCATCTCTGACTCTTTTTAAGGTTTTCTCTTTGCCTTTAATTTTTCTTTTTTCACTTTGAAATATGTCTTGGTATAGACTTTTTGGTATTTATCTTGTCTGATGTTATCTGAGCCTCTGGACCTGTGGTTTGGTGTCTGTCATTACAAAAATTGTTGGTGATTATTAATTCAAATATTTCTTCTGCTCTGTTATTTATTTCTTCTTCTTCTGGTATTCCAAAATGTATTATACCTTTTAAAATTGTTCACAGTTCTTGAATGATCTGTTCTTTTACATTTTTTTCTACTATTTTTGAAGGTTTTTAGTGACCTATGCTAATTTCACAGACTTTATTTTTTCTTGGCCATATCCAGTCTACCCAAGGGCTCATCAAAGCATTCTTCATTTCTATTACAGTGTTGTTGTTTTTTTCCAGTTTCTCTTGCTTCTTTCTCAGAGTCCCTATATCTCTGTTTAAATTGTCCATCACTTTTAAAAAATATATATTTTTATTGATTTCAGAGAGTAAGGGAGGGGGAGAGAGAGATAGAAACATCAATGTTGAGAAAGAATCATTGATTGGCTCCTTCCTGAATGCCCCACACTGGAGGTTGAGCCCACAACAGGCATGTGCCCTGATCAGGAATCTAATCATGACCTCCTGGTTCATAGGTCAATGCTCAAACTCTGAGCCATGCCAGCCAGGCCATTCTTTCATATTGTCTACTCTTTCTCAGAATCCTTCTTTAGTTATAGTTATTTTAAGTTTACTGTGTTGTGATTTAAAAATCTATGTCATCTTATTCTGGTTTTATGCTGCTCTGTTTCTTCAGGTTGTGATTTTTCTTGCATTTCAGTAGGCTTTATTATTTTTTGTTGAAAGCCAGACATATTTAATTGCATAATAGGAACTGAGATAAATAGACCTGTTGTGTGAGATTTTGTTAATATGTCTAAAAGTTGGGCTGTGTTTCATGTTTGGTATAGGTGGGTGCCAGAGAGTTCAAATTTCTTCAGTGCCCTTGTTTTTGTCTGTCCTCTTGACTTCTAGCTGCCCTAAGAGCTCTCTCTTAGATGGAGCCTGCATCTTGTACCTTGTTTGGCAGTAATCCACGTTACTATCCTGGAGCCATTAGTGTGGTGCTAAGGTGTGGGAGAGGAGAAACATTATGTAATCTTATGCTTAAATCTCAATGTTTTAGTGAGCCTATATTCCTGGGCTGTGACCTTCCTGTGTGTTTCATGGCTCCCCACTCCTTAGGTGAGACAGGAAGACTAGAGGGTAATGGATACATGCCCTTCCTTTTAGATGGGGTGATGTGCTGATAAAGACTTTTTCCATGGAGAGTAGGCCTCTGTGTGGAGAATCCTCTTAAATCTAATAATCCTCTTAATCCTAATAAATCTGGCATTGTGGGAACATACAAATGTGTGAGTGACTCCTTTGGGGGATGCACCTTTGCTCATGACAAAAAAAATTACCTACATTATACACGCACGTATATACATACAAACATATTCAGATAGATACATGCATACATACATACATGCATGCACATCCATATGTGGGAGTACATGTATTCTGTGTATGAAAGACACAGTGTATATGTCCTGTGCATGAAAGACACACTGCAGAGGATAAAGAGCAAAACTATTATAAGCCTTGATTTTAGGAAGGCAATGATCGATTAAGGGGCACATGCAACTAACCTAAAATTACAATAAAATGCCTAATAGAAGACCTGCAAACTAGGTTCAAGAGTAGCACTGAATGATGAAATTTTGCCTAAGGTTAAGGAGGGTATCATTAAAAGAAGAGAAATACTTTGGGTAGAATAGGAATAAAAGTTTTTAAAGGGGGTGTATAGTGGAACAGTCGTGTTGTGGGAATAGAGTTCTGTGCATCATTCTGGTAAATCGTCATACCTGAGGGGTTTCATGGAAACCCTGGTAATGTTTCTCTCTCTCCCTCTCCCTTCATCTCTCTCTAAAATCAATTGAAAATCATATTTAAAACAAACAAATTTAACACATGTTTAACAAAAACACACTGACAGCCTTGAACAACGATCCCATCTGATTCTAATGTGTGTCCCCAAGTAATAGCATCACCAGCACAGTCCTAGGAGTTATTACTTTGGAAAGTAATAGTAGCACAATTACTACATGGAATCAATGTTTTCCAGATTAAAACATTTATTAATGTGAACATTAAAAACGGGTCACCATTTGAGTCCTGTCTGGCACTTCTCAGCGGGCCCCTGCGCAGGTCTCTGTGGCACTGCTGGTGGACGGGGTCGCCATGCGGGTTCCATCCATCAGCTGCGGGTGGCTGTGCATCAGGCAGGGCTGCTCAGCTGTCCTCAAAGGTGTGAGAAAGCAGCACTTTGCCTGTGGGGACACCTTTCTGCGCCTGCGCACACAGTGGCGACTCCCCCAACAAGGCATCCTTTCCTTTCCTAAGAGGCCTGTAAGGTAAACAGGAGGGAGCGAGGCTTGTCCAAGGTTGCTCAAGGGACCTCGGACCCCAAGTTCTTCTCATCACTGTGTGCCCAGCGGCCTCGTGGGAGCAAGAGATCAGGTAGCCTGAGCACGTCCCACCACGGTTCTGTGTGTAAGACCTGGCCTGTTTTTTTTTGTTGTTGTTGTTGTTGCTGTTTATTTTTTGAATATTTTTATCACAGTAAAATATACACAATAAAATTTACCATTTTAACTATTTTTGGTGCACAATTCAGTGCTGTTGAGCTCACAGTGTTGTGTGGTTGTCACCACCATCATCTCCATCACTGCTCTCATCTTCTCCAACTGAAACTCTGTCCCCATTAAATAATGCCCCCATCCTCCTCCCCCACCCCTGGTGCCCCCCATCTTACCTCTGTCTCTATGACTGACAGCTCCAGAGGCCTCATGTGAGTGGGATCACACAGTATTTGTCTTTCTGTGACTGGCTTGTTTCACTGAGCATCATGTCTTCAGGTTGCAGCATGTATCACAATGTCCTTCCTTTTTTTTTTAAATTGAATTTATTGGGGTGAGATTGGTTAATAAAATTATATAGCTTCCAGGTACACAATTCTATAATACATCATCTGTATATTGTACTGTGTTCACCACCCCAAGTCATGTCTCCTTCCATCACCATTATCTTTTCTATACCCTCTTCTACCAACACCTTTCCCTGTGGTAATCTCCATACTGCTGTCTGTGTCTATGAGATTTTTTTTATTAATATATTTTATTGATTTTTTTCAGAGAGGAAGGGAGAGGGAAAGAGAGTTAGAAACATTGATGAGAGAGAAACATCGATCAGCTGCCTCCTGCACACCCCGACTTGGGATGTGCCCGCAACCAAGGTACATGCCCTTGACCAAAATCAAACATGGGACTCTTCAGTCCCCAGGCCGATGCTCTATCCTCTGAGCCAAACCGGTTAGGGCTCTCTGAGATTTTTTTTTTCTTAGCATAATCCCTTTACTTTTCACCCAGTTCCCAGCCCCCTTCTCTGACAGCTGTCAGTCTGTTGTCTGTATCTATGAGTCTGTTTCTATTTTTTTGTTATTTTATTTTTGTGCATTAGATTCCACATATAAGTGAAATCATAAGTTACTTGTGTTTCTCTGACTAATTTCACTTCACATAGCATAATACTCACCAGGTCCATCCATGCTGTTGCAAAGAGTAAGATTTCCTTCATTTCCTTCCTTTTTACGGCTCAGTAGTATTCCATTGTGTTCATGTACCACAGCTTTTTCAGCCACTCCTCTACTGATGGGCATATATCCTATTGAATCAGTGTTTCAGGTTTCTTCAGATATATTCTCAGAAGTGAAACTGAAGGGTCATAAGGCAGTTCCATCCTGCTTTCCACAGTGGCTACACCAATCTGCATTCCCACCAACAGTGCACAAGGGTTCCCTCTTCTCCACTTCCCACCAGCACTGGTTGATTTATTGATGATTGCCATTCTGACAGGTACAAGGTGATACCTCATTGCAGTTTTCCTTTCCATTTCTGTAATGATTAGCGATGCTGAGCATCTCTTTATATGTCTGTGGGTCACCTATGTGTCCCTCTTGGAGAAGTGTCAACTCACGTCCTTTGCTCATTTTTAAATTAGATTGTTTGTTTTGTGTGAGTTTTGTAAGTTCTTTAGAAATTTTAGATATTAACCCTTTATCAGATATATCATTAGTGAACATGTTTTCTCATTCAGTGGGTTGTCTTTTCATTTTGTTGATGGTTTCCTTTGCTGTGTAAAAAAAAATTAGTTTGATGTAGTCCCATTTGTTTATTATTTTTTGTTGTTTCCTTTGCCTGAGGATATATATCAGAAAAAATATATATTGCTATAAGAAACGTTCAAGATCTTACTGCTTATGTTTTCTTCAAAGATTTTTATGGTTTTAAATCTTACATTTAAGTATTTAATCCATTTTTAGTTTATTATTTTGTGTGGTGTTAGAAGGTGGTCTAATTTCTTTCTTTTCTTCTTCTCTTCTCTTCTCTTCTCTCTCTTTTTTTTTTTTTGCATAGATCTGTCAAATTTCCCCATCATTTATTGAATAGACTATGTTTACTCCATTGTATGTGCTTGTGTCCTTTGTCAAATATTAACCAAAAAGTCATTGGTTTATTTGGGGCTTCCTATTCTTTTCCATTGGTCTATATGTCTATTGTTATCCCAGTACCAGGCTGTTTTGATTATTATGGCCTGTAGTTAATTTGATATCATGTAGCGTGATTCCTCCAAGTCTGTTCTTCTTTTTCCAGATTTCTGTGGCTATTCAGGATCTTTTGTGGTTCCATATCAATTTTTGGAATATTTGTTATAGTTCTGTGAAATATGCCATTGGAATCTTGGTAGGGATTGGATTGAGACTGTAGATTCCTTTAGGTAGGATGAACATTTTAATGATGTTAATTCTTTCTATCCATGAACTCATTATGTGCATCAGCTTATTTGTATCTTCATCAATTTATTTATTCAGGGTCTTATAATTTTCTGAGTACAGATCTTTTTTTTTTTTTTTTGAATATAGGTTTTTGAGTCCTGGCTTACAGTTATTCCTAGGTGTTTCGCTTTATTTCATTTTTATAGGAGTGACAATGTCTCTCTTCTTCTTTTTTTAAATCCTCACTTGAGAATATCCTTTTATTTATTTGAGAGAGAGAGAGAGAGAGAGAGAGAGAGAGAGAGAGAGAGAGAGGTGTCAATCGGTTGCCTTCCAAACACCCTGACAAGGGATGGAACCCACAGCCTAGGTATGCACCCTGACCAGGAACTGATCCTGTGACCATTAGGCATACAGGATGATGCTCCAGTCAATTGAGACACACACTCAGGGCCTTAGGTGTTTGTTTTGTTTTGTTTTTGAGGCAATTTTAACTGGGATTGCCCTCTGAGTTTCCCTTGAAACAAATAGTTTATTATTGGTGTATAGAACTGCAACTGCTTTCTCAACATTTACCTTGCATCCTCCTACTTTACTGAATTCATTGATCAATTCTAGTAGTTCTTTTGTGGAATCTTTAGGGTTCTTTATATACAGTAAAATGTCATCCACAAATAATGAGTTTTTCTTCCTCCTTTCTGTTTGGGTTGTTTTTTATTTCTTCTTCTTGTCTGATTGCTGTGGCTAGGACTTCCAGTACTATGTTGAATAAGAGTGGTGAAAACAGACATCCCTATATTGTTTCTGATCAGAAGAGAAATGATTTTATTTTTTCTGGTCGAGAATGATGCTGGCTGTGGGTTTGTTATATTTGGCTTTTGTTATGTTGAGGTATGTTCGCTCTATTCCTACTCTGCTGAGAACTTTTATCATAAACGGGTGTTGGATTTATCAAACGCTTTTTCTGCACCTGTTGACAGGTTCAGATGGTTTTTATCCTTCATTTTGTGTATATGGTGCATCATGTTTATTCATCTGCGGATATTGTACCAATCTTGCATCTCTGGAATAAAGCCCACTTGATCATAGTGTATGGGTTTTTTAACGTACTGCTGGATTCAGTTTGCTAATATTTTTGATGATTTTAGCATCTATGTTCATCAAGATATTGGCATGAACTTTTTTTTTGAACTTTGTTTTTAATATCTTTATTCTGTTTTGGAATGACAATAAAGCGGACCTTATACATGAGTTTGAGAGTCTTCTCTAGTAATGAATTTCTTGGAATAATTTGAGAAAGTTTGGTAAAATTCACCTGTAATTCTTTCTGGTCCAGCACTTTTGTTTGTTGGGAGTTTTTGTATTACTGCTTCGGTTTCATGAGTTGTAATAGGTCTATTCAGATCTTCTTCTTCCTGATTGAGTTTTGAAAGATTGTATATTTCTAGGAATTCATCCATTTTGTTCAGATTGTCCAATGTGTTGGCATATAGTTGTTTGTAATGTTTTCTTACAATCATTGTATTTCTGTCGAGTCAGTTGTTATTTTTCCTCTTTGATTTCTGATTTTATTAACAGGGTTACTCACTTTTTTTTATGAGTCTGGATAAAAGTTTGTCAATCATGTATTTTTGTTTTTTGATTTTTTTCATTGCTGTTAATCACCACCAGAGGATATCGTTTTCCATTTGAATTTTTTAGAGTGAATGGAAGGGAGGAGAGAAAGGAGGAGGAAGTGGAGAAGAGATGAACAGAGAGAGAGATATATATATATTAATTGGTTTCCTCCCTCCTGTGAGAGAGACTCTTCATTTGGTTCCTGCTTGCACATGCCCAACTAGGGTCAGGGATTGAACCTGCAAGCCAGGTACGTGCCCTTAGCCAGGAACTGAACCCATAACCATTTGGTGTGTGGATGCACTAACCACTGTGAACAACTCTAGCTTCATTGATCTTTTGTATTTTTTAGACTCTTTTTTATTTCTGCTCTCCTCTTAATTATTTCCCTTGTTCTCATTTTGAGCTGTTTGTTTTTCTCTTTTCTAGTTCCTCTAAGTGTAAAGTTAGATTATTTATCTGAGATTTTTCTTGTTTTTGATATAGGCCTGTAATGTTTTGAAATTTCCTCCTTAGAACTACTTTTGCTGTGTCCAATAGATTTTGGATCGTTTGGTTCCCATTTTCATTTGTTTCAAGTTATCTTTTGATTTCTTTTTTGATCTAATTTTTAATCCATTCATCAGTTACATGTTATTTAGTCTTTATGTCTTTGTGTACTTTACATTTTCTTCTTTTTTTATCTTATAAATAATAACTTTTATTATGGCAAAATGCATAGAATGTAAGATATACAATTTTAACCACATTTAAATATACAATTCAGCTGTATTAAGTACATTGATGTTGTGGAACGATCACCACTATCCATCTCCGGAATTGTTTGTTTGTTTGTTTTGCTTCTCATTGTTTTTTTCTTCTTTGTTGAATTTATTGGGATGACAAGTTTTAGGTGTGTACAATTCTATAATATATCACTTGTATACCAGTTTTTTTTTCTTCTGATTGATTTCTAGTAGTATGTCATTATGGTTAGAGAACATTTATGATATAATTTCAATCTTCTTAAATTTATTGAGACATCCTTTGTGTTCTAACATGTGGTCTATCCTAGAAAATATTCCATGTGCATTTGAAAAGAATGTATATTCTGCTGCTTTGCAGTGAAATGCTCTGCAGATACCAATTAAATCTACCTGATCTAGTATGTCATTTCAGGTCGCTATTTCCTTTTAGATTTTCTGTCTGGCATGTACATATCCATTGATGTCAGTGGGGTATTATGATCCCCTACTATGCCCGTGTTGCTGTCAATCTCTCCCTTTACATCCATCAAGATTTTCTTTATATATTTAGGTGCTCCTATGTCGGGGACATAAATGTTTAAAGGGGTATATCCTCTTCTTGGATTGCTCCCTTTATCATTATGTAGGGTCCTTCTTTGTCTCTTAAGACAGTCTTTGTTTTAAGTCTGTTTTGTCACATATAGGTATTGCTACCCCAGTATTTTTTTTCATTCTCATTTGCATGAAATATATTTTTCCTCCCCTTTACTTTTAGTTTGTATATTCCATTCTGAGGTAGGTCTTGTTTTCTTACCCATTCAGTTACCATGTTTTTTAATTGGAACATGGGAGCCGTTTACATTTAAAGTGATTATTGATAGGTCAGTATATTTTGCCATTCTATTCTTTTAACTCTGTTCCTATTTTTTTCCCTTCTTCTTGATGCTTTAACAATTCTTGAAATGCTGGTTTGGTGATAATGAGCTTCGTTAGCTATTGGTTGTCTGGGAAGCTCTTTATTTCCCTGTCAGTTTTCAATGATAGCCTTGCTAGGCAGAGTAGTTTTAATTGCAGTTCCTTGCTTTCCATCACTTTGAATATTTCGTGCCAATTCCCTCTGGCCTGCAATATTTCTGTTGAGAAATTAGTTGACACTCTTATGGGAGCTCCCTTGTACGTAACTAAGGACCTTTCTCTTTCTGCTTTTAAGATTTTCTCTTTGTTTTGAATCTTTGCCATTTTAATTATGGTGTGTTTTGGTGTGAGCCTTTTTGAGTTCATCTTGTTTGGGACTCTCTGTGCTTCTTGGACTTGTCTTTTTCCTTCACCAGGTTAGGGAAGTTTCTGTCATTATTTATTTCCATAGGGTCTCCATCTGCTGCTCTTTATTTTCTCTTTCTTGTACTTCTTTGATGCAATTCATGTTCTTAGGATTCATGTTGTCCCAAAGATCCCTTAAACAGTCCTCATTTAATTTTTTTTTCTTTTTGCTGCTCTCATTGTCTTCTGCTCCCCTGTCTGCAAAATCACTGATCTGATCTTCTGCTTCATCCAATTGCCTATTTCTTTTAGTGTATTCTTCATTTCAGACATTGTATCCTTTACTTCTAACTTGTTTTTTATGGCTTATATGTTCATTTTCATGCTTACCATCTCTTTATTTAAGTTCACACTGGTTTCATCCATTCTTAAGTTCCTTTAGAACCCTTATAACCATTTTCTTCTTTAATGCTGTGTCTGTTGTTGCTTGCCTCTACTTCATTTAACTTTTTTTTTTTAAGGTGTCTTCTGTGCTTTAATTCGGGGCATGTTTCTTTGTCTACCCATTTTGGCTGTCTCTGTGTGTTTATTTCTATGTATTGCACTATTAGACACCCAATCTTGGCAGTGTGGGCTTATGTAGTAGGTGTTCTGTGAGACCTAGTGGCACTGTCTTCTTTTTTCCAGAGCTGGGTGTTATCGGAATCTCCCTTGTGTGTGTTATGTGGGTCCTCCTGTTGTCGTTGAGTCCACAGTGCTATTGGCCTATTCATGGTTGACCTTCAGGCTGACTGACTGTGAGGATCAACCCTGACCTCACATTGTATGAGCTGCTGTTCAGGTGCTGACCACATGGAGCTGAAGTGTTCTCATCCTGTTCTGGTCCTGCCAAGCTCTCTCTTTGCACATGCTGCATATTAAGCTAATTGGATCATGCTCTGATGTCATCTAAAGTTGGCCACTGTGTGTTTGTCCTGGGAGGGATTCTGGTGCCGGCCAATTTCAGATGCTTTCTGTGACTGGCCCTGGACAGTCTCTTTGGAGCTGCAAAGCAATTCACAGTTTGTGGCTGCCTCTGCTGGGTCAGAGTGAGTTCAGGAAGTCCAAGCAGTGCACCAAGGCTGACTTTTACCTGCGATGGGACTGGAAGAAGTTCATCAAAAGTCCCAAAACACCCCTGATATCTGCCTCTGCCTGCCTGCATCTGTCATGTGCCTGTTAAATTCAGTCACTGAAAGAGTCTCTGGAGGTATTCAAGTAGCATGAGGTAACTTCTCAGTGAGTTCTCAGGTAGAGTGAGCGGTGTTCACCAGATTGATACAGGTTCAAACTTGTTGTCTGTGCTGGGTTTGAGGGCACTCAGCAAATGT
Organism: Myotis daubentonii; assembly: GCF_963259705.1. NCBI lineage: Eukaryota > Metazoa > Chordata > Mammalia > Chiroptera > Vespertilionidae > Myotis > Myotis daubentonii. The sequence continues at coordinate 15,152,632 of NC_081851.1, read as the reverse complement.
TCCAAGGTATACCAGGTCTAGCTTCCACCTACTGGGTCTCACACACCTCTGAGAAGGCTACAAAAGACCCAGGCCTGGCTTTCTTTGTAGGAGTAGAACTAAAATGTCAAAACAGGGTACTTCGTAGGGTTTAAGATTTCTGGGATTCATAAGATTTCTGAGATCAGCCATGTGAGCTCAAGTGCTTTGCAGAGGGTCAGTGGGTGGTCCGAGGCCATGGAGCTGCTTCTTGCTGTGGGTGGTTCATGGTCCCCTGGGATGCAGTGGGTGAGTGAGATGGTAGTGATGTCCTGCAGCTCTGATCCCATCACTGTGTCACAAAAAGTTTAGTCCTCTGGTGTGTACCTGATCCTCACAGATGCGTCCCTCCATTTCCATCCTAAGGTAACTGCAGTTCTCTTCAGATGTCTGGCCAGATGCATGTTCACTGGCTGCATGGGCAGCACCATTCCTGCCTTCTTTCCTCAAGCTGGGTGAGCCAGGTTGGCTGGGTGCAGGAAAGGGCAGATAAATGGCCCTTGGGTGGGTTGAAATGCTGTTAGAACCATTAAGCTTTTTTAAAATGTTTTTTTTTTTTCTGTGTCTGCACCTTCACTAGAACAAAGCAACCAAAATGATGCTTAGCTCACTCTCATGGAAGCACAGTTCTGCCCTGTACCAGTGCCACATGTCACCAGAACAGTGAAGGGGGCAACTGGAGGAAGAAGACAGGGCATTCCTCTCCCAGCAGTGTAATTCCCTCACAGGCATGATGCGGTCTGGAGAGCTGACCCCTGCTGGAGCGCTTAAGGCTTTTAGGCACCAACTGTACTGATCTGATTTATATTTTTTAAAGATCACTCTGATTTGCATTTTTATTTTTATTAAAAATTATTTTACTAATTTATTTTTTTTTCAATTAGAGATGACATTCAATATTAGTTTCAAGTGTATATAATAGTGGTTTGACATTAATATAACATATAGAGTGATCCCCTGATAAGTATAGCATGGGGGATCTTTTAAAAGGGTAATAATGAAATTCATGAGGGCTCCACTCTCATAACCTAATCACCCTCAATAGACCCACTTTTTATTTATTTTAATCAAACTTATTTGGGTGACATTCATTAATAAAATTGCATAGGTCAGCTGTGCCATTCTATAATGCGTTTGTATATCGCATTGTGTGCTCACTGCCTTCAAGTCAAGTCTCCTTCCATCACCATTAATCGCCCGTATGCCCTCTTCTTCCTCCCCCCACCCTTCACCGGCCAACCCTATCACCACTCCAAACACACCACCCCTAGCTGCCATCCCACACCCACCAGCACCTCCTGCTACCCACACACCACACCCCCAGTCCTCACCCGCAACCTCCCACCAGCCTGCCCCTACACCCCAATATTACCCCTCACCCCCTGTACCCCTCTTACCCCCTACTCCCACCTGCCACCCCACATCCCACACCCCATATCACACAGCCCCCACCCACCACCCACCAGCCCCCAACCCCCACCCCCTACCACCCACCCTTTACCCCCCACCCCCCACCCCCCTTCCCCTGCTTGTGATTTGACATTTGAAATGATATTTGAGATGTGTCCTGAGGGCTCAGGTAGGATTTAGACAGATGAAGAGGGTGAGAATGTGCTTCAGGTACAGACAGTAGCCACAGCCTGGAGGCAGGAGAGATGAACACTGGACAGACCAGAGCATATGCCCCTCAGATGCCTGTGAGTGAGGGGTCAGGACAGGGAAACAGAAGACCCTGCATGGAGGGAAAAGGCAGAGGGGAAAGGGGACCAACCACAGAGTGGTCAGAGCAGGGGAGACAGGGGCCCCTCCATGGGAAGGCAGGGCAGGGGGACAGGGCACCATGAGAGGGGGTGGGCAGTGGGGACAGGAGACCTTGGGAAGGGGCAGGGATGCAGAAGAGTGGATAGGGGACTTTCCACTGAAGCAACAGTACAGGGAAAAGGAAGACCTCTGCCCTAACCAGTTTGGCTCAGTGGATTGAGCTTCAGCCTGTGGACTCACAGGTCCCATGTCAGATTCCAGTCAAGGGCATGTACCTTTGTTGAGGCCACATCCGCAGTAGGGACTGTGCAGGAGGCAGCTGATCAATGTTTCTCTCTCATCGATGTTTCTAACTCTCTATCCCTCTCCCTTCCTCTCTGTAAAAAATCAATAAAATATATTCAAAAAAATCATCATTCTCCCCTTAAAAAAAAAAAAAAAAGAAAAGGAAGACCCTTCGCGGCTGTGACAGGGCATGGGGGACAGTAGACCCTTCTTGGTAAGGACAGGGGATCATCCTTGGAGGGGTCAGTGTCCCCAACTCCTGTCCCTTTTGCCCTGGCCCTCCTGCCCTATCCCATCCATGGATGGCGCCCTGTCCTTACCAAGCAGGGTCCACTGTCCTCCCTGCCCAGACACAGCCACGAAGGGTCTTCTTTTCCCTGCCCTGTTGCTTCAGTGGAGAGTCCCTTATCCACACTGCCCTGTGGGGACAGAGCCGGGAGAGAGGGACCCCTCCATGGAGTGGGGAGAGCAGACCTTCTGTGGAGGGACATGGCAGAGGGATAGGGGTCCCCCCTTTGAGGGGGCAAGGAAAGGGTGAAATGGACTGTCCATGGCAGGAGCAAGACATGGAGGACAGGGAACCATCCATGGAGGGGAAAGTGCAGGGGGACAGGACACCCCTGTCATGGTCCCCCTGGCACCCCTTCTCTGCCCCTTCAAATGGGGGTTCTTTGTCCCCTGCCCGTTCTCCATGGATGGTCCCCTGTTTCCTCTACTCTGTTCCCTGCATGGAGGGTCCCTGTGCTCCCTGCACTGCTCCATCCCTGGAGAATCCCTTGTTCACCCTTTCCTGACCCCTCAAAAGGTGGGGTGCCCTACCCCTCTGCTCATTTTCCTCCACAGACAGAGGGGAGGGCACCCTCCATGAAGGGAGCAGGACATTGTTTTTCTTGCCCATCTTCCTCCAAGGAGGGTGCCCTCCCCTCTCTGCCCTGTCCCCACTCCATGGAGGGTGCCTCTTTCCCTGTCCTGTCCCCTAAAAGGGGGTTTCTTTGTACCCCTGCCAATTCCCCTCCATGTAGAATGCCCTGTTCCCCCTGTACTGGCCCTTCCATGGAGAGTTCCCTGTAACTAATCCATGGGAGGTGCTTTCTTCCTCTGCTGTGTCCCTTCCAAGAGGGATCCCTATACCCCTGCTCATTCCCCTCCATGAAGACTCCCCTTTCTCCCTTGCCCTAACTCTCCATGGAGGGTGCTTCCTCCTCTGCCCTGCCCTCAGTGTGGGGGGTCCCTCCTCTGCCCATTTTCCTCCATGGAGGGTGTTCTCTCAACCCTTCCCTTTCCTCTCCATTGAGATGAATAGGTAGTGGTACCAGGAACCTCCCCTTTGATGGGCAGGACAGGGATGAAGGGGGCACCCTACATGAAATGAGGACAGGAGGTCCCACCTTGGAAGGACAGGGCTAGAGGGAAAGGAGACCCTCCATGGCAGTGAGTGGGCAGGGATACAAAGAACCCCTCTTTGCGGAGCCAGGGGAGGGGGAGGGGAAGCCCTCCATGGAGTGGAGACAGAACACCCTCAATGGAGAGGACTGGAGGAGGGAAAGATGATCCTCCATGAAGGAGAATGGGAAGGGGAATAGGGATCCCCCCTTTGAGGAGACAGGGCAGTAGAGAAGGGGCGCCCTTCATGGACTGGGGACAGGGGACCCTTAGTGGAGGTACAGGGCAGGGGGCAAAGGGTCCTCTCCATGGAGGGGAATGGTCAGGGGATAGAGATCCCCCTTTGAGGGGCAGGGAAGGGGGGAGAGCACCCTCTATAGAGTGGGGTCAGGGATCACACCATGGAGGGGACAAACAGAGGAGATAGGGGACCCTCCATGATGGTTCCCCTGTCCCCACCCCAAGAAGGTTGCCCCTCCCTCCTGCCCTGTCCCCTCAAAGAGGGATCCCTCTCCCCCTGCCCATTCCTCTTTAAGAAGAGTCCCCTTTCCCCAGCCCTGTCCCCTCCATTGAGAATCCCTTGTCCCACTCCATATAGAGGGTGTCCCCTCCATCCTGCCCTGTTCCCTCAAAGGGTGGAATACCTAACCCTCTGCCCACTCCTCTCCAGGGAGAATCGCCTTTCTTCTGCCCTGTCCCCTCCATTGAGATTCCTTTGTCACCACTCCATGGAGGGTGCCTCCTCCCCCTGCTCTGTCTTCTCAAAGGGGGGTTCCTTGTACCCTTGCCCATTCACCATTATGGAAGGTCCCCTAACTCCCCTTCTTGTCCTTCCATGGAGGGTCCCCTTTCCCCACTTTATGGAGAATGCTCTCTCCCCATTGCCCTGTCCCTCAAAGGAGGCGTCCCTATCCCCCTGCCCATTCCCCTTCATGGAGGGTCTCTGTGATCCCTACCATGGAAATTCCCTTTTTCTACCTTTCCTGCCTCCTGAAATGAGGGGTGCTCTATGCCCTTTCCCACCCCCCCCCAGGCAGAGGGGAGAGGGCAGCCTCCATGGGGGGAGCATGGCATTGCCCTTCTTCCTCCATGGAGGGTCCCCTATCCCCCGTGCTCTGACCCTCAAAGCGAGGCTCCTTGTCCCCCTGCCCTTTCCCCTCCAGGGACGGTCCTCTTCCCCCCGCTCCCATCCCATGCATGGAGGGTCCCCTATAACCCCTCCATGCCTGTTCCCTCAAAGGGAGGTTCTTTGATCGCCTGCCCATGTCCCAGGGGACCCTCCGTGGAGGTACAGGACAAGGAGGAAAGGGGAATCTCCATGGCAGTGAATGAGCAAGGGTACAAGGAACCTCCCTTTGAGGGGCCAGGGAGAGGGAGGGGATACCCTCCATGGAGTGGGGCAGGGGACTAGTCGTGGAGGGTCCCCTATCTCCCCTCCTTGTCCCCTCCATGGCATGTCCCTTGTTCCCACTCTATGGAGGGTGCTTTCTGCCTGCTCTTTCCCCTCAAAGGAGGGGGGGATACCTATCCCCCTGACCATTCTCCTTCATGGAGGGTCCCCTTCCCTTCTGCCTGGTCTGTCCATGGAGGGTCCTCTGTCCCCACTTCATGGAGGGTGCCCCTTCCCCTCCTTTTCTACCCCCTCAAAGGGGGGATTCCTATCTCCCTGCCCATTCCCCTCCATGGAGGGCCCCTGTGGTCCGTACCATGCTCACTCCATGGAGATTCCCTTGTTCTTCCTTTCCTGGCCCTGACATGAGGTGTGCCCTATGCTCCTGTCCCACACCCCCAGGAAGAGAGGAGAGGGCAGGCTGCATGGATGGAGCATGGCATTGCCCTTCTTGCCCTTCTTCCTCCATGGAGGGTCCCCTGTCCCCTCTGTTGTGACCCCTCAAAGTGAGGTTCCCTGACCTCCTGCTCTTTCCCCTCCAGGGAAGGTCCTCTTTCCCCCCTCCTTGTCCCCTACATGGAGGGTCCCCTGTCCCCCTTCCATGAGTATTGTCCCCCCCCCCACCTCCATGTCTGTATCCTCAAAGGGAGGTTCTTTGATCCCCTGCCCATGTCCCAGGGGACCTTCCATGGAGGGTCAGGAAAAGGGGGAAATGGGACCATCCATAGTAGTGAATGGGCAAGGGTACAAGGGACCTGGGAGAGGGAGAGGATGCCTTCCATGGAGCGGGGACAGGAGACTAGTCATAGAGGGTTCCCTATACCCCTCCTTGTCCCCTCCATGGCATGTCCCTTGTTCCCACTCTATGGAGGGTGCTCTGCGCCTGCTCTTTCCCCTCAAAAGGGGGGTACCTATCCTCCTGACCATTCTCTTTCATGGAGGAACCCCCTTCTCCAGTCTTTTCCCTCCATGGAGGGTCCCCTGTCCCCACTTTATGGAGATTGCTCTCTCCCCCATGCCCTGCCTCTCAAAGGGGGGTTCCCTATGCCCCTTTCCTTCCCCTCCATGCGGGACCCTGTGGTCCCTACCGTGCTCACTCCATGGAGAATCCCTTGTTATCCATTTCCTGTCCCCTGAAATGAGGGGTGCTTATGCTCCTGCCCGTTCCTCCTGCCCACCCCCAGGAGGGGAGAGGGCAGCCTCCATGGAGGGAGCATGGCATTTCCCTTCTTGCCCTTCTTCCTCCATGGAGGGTCCCCTTGTGCCCCTGTCTTTTCTCCTCCAGGGTTGATCCACTTTCCCACTCCCTGTCCCCTACATGGAGTGTTCTCTATCCCCCTCCATGGGCGGTCCCCACCTCCATGCCTGTCCAATCAAAGGAGGTTTCTTTGTTCCCCTTGCCATGTCCCAGGGGACCCTCCATTGAGGGACAGGACAAGGGGAAAAGGGGACCCTCCATGCCAGTGAATGGGCAAGGGTACAAGGAACCTCCCTTTGAGGGGCTAGGGGAGTATGAGGGGATACCTTCCATGGAGTGGGAACAGATGACCCTCAATGGAGAGTATGAGGAGGTGGGAAAAGCGATGCTCCATGAACGGGAATGGGCAGGGGTACAAGGGACCTTTTCTTGAGGGGCTGGGGGAGGAAGTGGGGGACACCCTGCATGGAGTGGGAACAGAGGACCCTCAATGGAAAGTATGGGGAGGGGGGAAAGGAGATTTCCCCATGGAAGGTCCCCTGTCCTCAGTCCATGGAAGGTGCCCCCACCCCAATACCTGTCCCCTCATAGGGGGTTCCTTGCACCCTTGACCATGTCCCATGGGACCCTCATGGAGAGATAGGACAGGGGGTAAAGAGAACCCTCCAGGATAGTGAGTGGGCAAGAGTACAAGGAACCCCCCTTTGAGGGGGAGGGGATACCCTCCATGGACTGGGGACAGGGGACTCTCAGTGGAGTGAATGGGGAGAGGGAAGTGGATCCTCCTTGGAGGAGAATGGTCAGGGGAATAGGGATCCCGCCTTTGAGGAGACAGGGCAGGAGGGAGGGGGCACCCTTCATGGAGTGGGGACCAGAGACTCTGCATGGGGGGACAGGGCAGGAGGCAAAGGGTCCTCTCCATGGAGGGGATGGTTAGAGGGATAGGGATCCTCCCTTTGAGGGGCAGGGCAGGGGGAGAGCACTCTCCTTAGAGCAGGGATTTGGGACGTGCCATGGAGGGGACAAGAAGAGGAGGTCGGGGACCCTCCATGATGGGTCCCGTGTCCCCATTCCATGGAGAGTGCTCCTTCCCTCCTGCCCTCTTCCCTCAAAGGGAAGATGCCCCTCCCCTTGACCATACCCCTTCACGGAGGGTCCCTGTCACCCTGCCCTGTCCCTTCATGGAGCATCCCCTGCCCTCCCTCCATGGAGGGTCCCCTCTCCTCCCTGCCCTTCCCCCTCCATGGAGAGTCCCCTCTCCTCCCTGCCCTTCCCCCTCCATGGAGGGTCCCCTCTCCTCCCTGCCCTGCCCTGCCCCCTCCGTGGAGGGTCCATGGAGGAGAGGGGACTCTCCATGGAGGGGGCAGGGGAGGGAGGAGAGGGGACCCTCCATGGAGGGGGAAGGGCAGGGAGGAGAGGGGACTCTCCATGGAGGGGGCAGGGGAGGGAGGAGAGGGGACTCTCCATGGAGGGGGCAGGGCAGGGTATGAGTCCCCTCTCCTCCCTGCACTGCCCTGTCCCCTCCATGGAGAGTCCCCTCTCCTCCCTGCCCTGCCCCCTCCATGGAGGATCCCTTTTCCCCCTACCCTGCCCCCTCCATGGAGGGCTCCCTGCCCCCCCTTCCCTGACCCTCCATGGAGAGTCCCCTCCCGCCTCTCCCCTGCACCCTCCATGCAGGGTCTTCTGTTTCCCTGCCCTGTCCCATCACTCACAGGCTCTGAGAGGCATGTGCTCTGGTCCCCAGTGTTCATCTGTCCTGCTCCAGGCCGTGTCCACTGTCTGCACCTGAAGCACATCTCACCATCTTCATCTGCCCAAATCCTGCCTGGCTCTCAGCACACATGTCAAATATCATTTCAAATGTCAAATCACCGAGTGATCTTTAAAAAATATAAATCAGATCCCCCTATTCTGGTGCCTAAAAGCCTTCCTGCTGTGACAGCATTTCCAACCCACCCTTTATCTGCCCACCCGCCCTCTCCTGCCCGCCCTCTCCTGCCTGTCCTCTCCTGCCTGCCCTCTCCTGCACCAGCCTGGCTCTCCCTGCCCTGGAGGTACTTGCTTTCCCTTTGGTGGTGGCTTCCTGAGTTCTCCTTGTGGCGAGCTCTGTCTCAACAGCCAAATCTGAGTTAAATATGACAAGATCTTGGGGAGCCCTTCCCTGAGTCTCTTGGGGCCTCACACTGAAGGGGTCTCAACCCAGGCGTGTGGGGTATAAGCTGGCAACAGGTCACAGAGCTGACAGGTCACAATGGTGAGACAGGTCATAGTGGTAACCTGGCAACCACTTGAGGTCAGCCAGGGGGGCCAATGTAACCAGGGGTTCTTGTGTGGCTGTTTTAAGTCACTGACTGAACATTTATTTAGCACCAACAAACCCCAGACCCTCTACAGAATGTACAGAAGGTGCAGCTCGCCCTCCATGGATGATACCTTCTCCCCTGCCCTGTCCCCTCCTAGCTCTTGGCCCTCAGTAACCATGTGCTCTTGAAAGTGGGATGTGGGTGAGAGGGTGGGTCACAGATGCCGTGGGAGGGGCTCAGTCTGAGTTGCTGGCTGCAGGAAGTTGAGGCTGGAGGAAGGGACCAGGAGCCAAGGTTTTCTGGAGGCCTGGAACTGGGAGTGGCTCTGGCAGGGACAGCAGGAAACTGCTCTGTAAGGAGAGGGCTCTTCTAGTTCCCCAGGAGCCAGGAGCAGGGTCTCTGACCTACCAGGAAGGAGCTCAGCTGGATGCACCTGCCTCAGGCTTCTGACCCACAGCCCCTGGGATCACACACTTTGTGGTGAGGGCCACTCTGTTTGAGTCATTTGTTAGGGCAGCAATAGGAAACCATGTAGTCCCTGTCACCCCCTCTTCATATAACCAAGCCTGTGTTCTCCATGGCTTTGGGTATCTTCTGAAATAAAATGTGGTTCTTGTTCTCCTGTCTGTCTCCCAGCCCCTCTCAGCTCCTGAAAGGTAAACTGTGAAGGCCCTGACCCCAAAGACCCAGGTCCAGGGAGGGACATGGAGGGGCACACATGTGTTCAATGAGTTCGGGATTGAAGGGCTCTTTTCAGATTTTATAAAATGTTATTTTTGTAATAAACCTGATTGATTCACATAATGTTGTGGGTTGGTTCAGCGAGATACACCACCGACTCAGAATTTAAATTTAGGAACCTTTATTAAGCTGGCCAGCTGTCTGCAGTCCCAGCACCCTGCCGAAGCAAAGGCAAAACTGCAGCAATGACTGCAAGCATTACAGCCTATTTATTTGCAAAAACTACAAAGTTACAAAGCCTTGTTTACGCAATTTGTTCCCGACACAGTATAGCATTATATCCTTCCTATCTATGTTTTCCGGGAACAGAGAGAACAGTATATTGAGGAGGGACCATGAGACCATATCTCAAGGCATGACCTGATGTCAGTACCTTCCTGTCTGTCCAGGAACAGACAGTACAGCGCGCCCCGATATGCAGCCCAGTACATCCCCTCCTTCCGCCTCTGTCCCATCAGCCTCTGCACATCTCAACTCTGTCCCATCAGCCTCTACCTCTCCCTCCTCTGTCGCAACAGCCTCTGTCCCCTCCCTCCTCTTTCCCCTCCCTCCTCTGTCCCCTCTCTCCTCTGCTACCACCCTCCTCTGTCCCATCAGCCTCTGTGACCTCGCTCCTCGGTCCCATCAGCCTCAGTACCATCAGCCTCTGCCCCTCTAACATCTATCCCATCAGCCTCTATCCATTCCCTCCTGTGTCCCATCAGCCTCTGCCCCCTCCCTCCTCTGTCCACTCCCTCCTCTGTTTCCTCAATCCTCTGTCCCATCAGCCTCTGTTACCACGCTTCTCTGTCCCATCAGCCTCTGTCCCCTCCCTCCTCTGACCCTTCAGCCTCTGTCTCCTCCCTCCTTTGTCCCATCAGCCTCTGAACCCACCCCTACACTGTCCCATCAGCCTCTGTCCCCTTTCGCCTCTGTCCCTTCAGTCTCTGTCTCCTCCCTCCTCTGTCCCATCAGCCTCTTTCCCCCCCTCTTTTCTGTGCCATCAGCCTCAGTCCCATCAGCTTCTGTCCCCTCCCTTCTTTGTCCCATCAACCTCTGTCCCTCCCTCCTCCTCTGTCCTATCAGCCTCTGCCCCCTGCCTCCTCTGTCTGATCAGCCTCTGTCCCCTCCCTCCTCCTCTTTCCCATCAGCTTGTGTTCCCTCTCTCCACTTCTGTCCCATCAGCCTCTGTCCCTCCCTCCTCTGTCCCGTCAGCCTCTGTCCCCTCCTTCCATCTCAGTCTCATCAGCCTATGTCTCCTCCCACCTCTGTCTCTTCAGCCTCTGTCCACTCAGCCTCAAAGCCCTCCCTCCTCACTCCCATCAGCTTCAGTCCCCTCCCTTCTTTGTCCCATAAGCCTCTACCCCTCCCTCCTCTGTCTATTCAGCCTCCATACCCCACCTCCGCTTTCCCATCAGCCTCTGTCCCCTACCTCCTCCTCTGTCCCATCAGCCTCTGTCCCCTCAGCCTCAAACCCCTCCCTCCCCTGTCCTCTTCCCTCCCTGTTCCATCAGCCTCTGTCTCCTCAGCCTCAAAACCCTCCCTGCTCTGTCCCATCAGCCTGTTTCATCAGCCTCTGTCCACTCCCTCCTCAGTCTCTTCAGCCTCTGACATCTCCCTCCTCTGTCCCTTCAGACTCTGTCTCCTCCCTCCTCTTTCCCATCAGCCTCTGTACCCTCCCTTTTCTGTCCCATCAGCCACTGTCCCCATGATCCTCTGTCTCTACATCCTCTTTCCCTCCTTCATCCTATCCCATCAGCCACTGTCCCCTCCATCCTCTGTCTCTTCGTCCTCTGTCCCTCCCTCATCCTATGTTCCATCAGCCTCTATCCCCTTCTTCCTCCTCTGTCCCATCAGCCTCTGTCCAGTCCCTCCTCTGTCCCATCAGCCTCTGTACACTCCCTTCCTCTGTCCCATCGTACTCTGTTCACTCCCTCCTCTGTCCCATCAGCCTATATCCCCTACCTCCTCCTCTATCCCATAAGCCTCTGTCTCCTCCCTCCTCTGTCCCATCAGCCTCTGTCTCCTCCCTCCTCGTCCCATAGGCCTCTATCCCCTCCCTCGTCTGTCCTCTCCCTCCTCTGTCCCATCAGCCTCTGTCCATTCAGCCTCTGTCCCCTCCCTCCTCTGTCCCATTGGCCTCAGTCCCATCATCCTCTTTCCATTCTCTCATCTATCCCATCAGCCTCTGTCCCATCAGCCTCTGTCCACTCCCTTCTCTGTCCCATCAGCCTCTGTCCCCTCCGTCCTCCTCTGTCCCATCAGCTTCTATCCCCGCTCTCCAACCCTGTCCCATCAGCCTCTGTCCCCTACCTCCTCTGTCCCATCAGCCTCTGTCCCCTGTTATGGGTTGACTCAGCAAGATAGACCACAGACTCAAAATTTATATTTAGGAACCTTTATTAAGCTGGCCAGATGTCTGCAGTCCCAGCACCCTGCCGAAGCAAAGGCAGAACTGCAGCCATGACTGCAAGCATTACAGCCTATTTATTTGCAAAAGCTACAAAGTTACAAGGCCTTGTTTACGCAATTTGTTCCGGACACAGTATAGCATTATCACCTTCCTATCTATGTTTTCCGGGAACAGAGAGAACAGTATATTGAGGAGGGACCATGAGACCATATCTCAATGCCTGACCTGATGTCAGTACCTTCCTGTCTGTCCAGGAACAGACAGTACAGCTCGCCCCGATATGCAGCCCAGTACATCCCCTCCTTCCGCCTCTGTCCCATCAGCCTCTATCCTCTCCCTCCTCTGTCCCATCAGCCTCTGTCCCCTCCCTCCTCTCTCCACTCCCTCCTCTGTTTCCTCAATCCTCTTCCCATCAGCCCCTATCTAATCCCTCCTCTGTCCCATCAACCTCTGTCCCCTCCCTCCTCTGTCCTCTCCCTCCTCTGTTTCCTCAATCCTCAGTCCCATCAGCCTCTGTCCCCTCTCACCTCTTTCCCATCTGCCTCTGTTTCATCAGCCTCTGACCCATCAGCCTCTGTCCCATCCCTCCTCTGTCCCATCAGCCTCTGTCCACTTCCTCCTCTGTCCCATCAGCCTCTGTACACTCCCTTCCTCTGTCCCATCATACTCTGTTCACTCCCTCCTCTGTCCCATCAGCCTCTATCCCCTACCTCCTCCTCTATCCCATCAGCCTCTGTCTCCTCCCTCCTCTGTCCCATCAGCTTCTGGCTCCTCCCTCCTCAGTCCCAAAGGCCTCTCTCCGCTCCCTCCTCTGCCCTCTCCCTCCTCTGTCCCATCAGCCTCTGTCCATTCAGCCTCTGTCCCCTCCCTCCTCTGTCCCATTGGCCTCAGTCCCATCATCCTCTTTCCATTCTCTCCTCTGTCCCATCAGCCTCTGTCCCATCAGCCTCTGTCACCTCCCTCCTCCTCTGTCCAGTCAGCTTCTGTCCCCTCTCTCCAACCCTGTCCCATCAGCCTATGTCCCCTCCATCCTCTGTCCCATCAGCCTCTGTCCCATCAGCCTCTGTCCCCTCCCTCCTCTGTCCCATCAGCGTCTGTCCCATCAGCCTCTGTACCCTCCATCCTCTGTCCCATCAGCCTCTGTCCCCTCCCTCCTCTGTCCCATCAGATTCTGTCTCCTCCCTCCTCGGTCCCATAGGCCTCTATCCACTCCCTCCTCTGCCCGCTCCCTCCTCTGTCCCATCAGCCTCTGTCCATTCAGCCTCTGTCCCCTCCCTCCTCCGTCCCATCGGCCTCAGTCCCATCAGCCTCTGTCCCCTCTATCCTCTGTCCCATCAGCCTTTGTCCCCTCCCTCCTCTGTCCCATCGGCCTCAGTCCCATCAGCCTCTGTCCCTCCCCTCCTCTGTCCCATCGGCCTCTGTCCCCTCCCTTCTCTGTCCCATCAGCCTCTGTCCCCTCCGTCCTCCTCTGTCCCTTCAGCTTCTGTCCCCGCTCTCCAACCCTGTCCCATCAGCCTCTGTCTCGTACCTCCTCTGTCCCATCAGCCTCTGTCCCCTGTTATGGGTTGACTCAGCGAGATAGACCACAGACTCAAAATTTATATTTAGGAACCTTTATTAAGCTGGCCAGATGTCTGCAATCCCAGCACCCTGCCGAAGCAAAGGCAGAACTGCAGCCATGACTGCAAGCATTACAGCCTATTTATTTGCAAAAGCTACAAAGTTACAAGGTCTTGTTTACGCAATTTGTTCCCGACACAGTATAGCATTATCACCTTCCTATCTATGATTTCCGGGAACAGAGAGCACAGTATATTGAGGATGGACCATGAGACCATATCTCAATGCCTGACCTGATGTCAGTACCTTCCTGTCTGTCCAGGAACAGACAGTACAGCGCGCCCCGATATGCAGCCCAGTACATCCCCTCCTTCCGCCTCTGTCCCATCAGCCTCTGCCCCTCTCAACTCTGTCCCATCAGCCTCTATCCTCTCCCTCCTCTGTCCTTTCAGCCTCTGTCCCCTCCCTCCTCTGTCCACTCCCTCCTCTGTTTCCTCAATCCTCAGTCCCATCAGCCTCTGTCCCCTCTCACCTCTGTCCCATCTGCTTCTGTTTCATCAGCCTCTGTCCCATCAGCCTATGTCCCCTCCCTCCTCTGACCCTTCAGCCTCTGTCTCCTCCCTCCTTTGTCCCATAATCCTCATTAATCTCCCTCCTCTTTCCCATCAGCCATTGTCCCCTCCCTTCTCTGTCCCATAAGCCTCCATCCCATCCTCCTCCTCTGTCCCATCAGCTACTGTACTCTCCCTCGTCCTCTGTGCCATCAGGCTCTGTCTCCTCCCTCCTCTGTCCCATCAGCCTTTTCCCGTCCCTCCTCTGTCCCATCAGCCGCTGTCCATTCAGCCTCTGTCCCCTCCCTCCTCTGTCCCATTGGCCTCAGTCCCATCAGCCTCTTTCCATTCTCTCCCCTGTCCCATCAGCCTCTGTCCCATCAGCCTCTGTCCCCTCCCTCCTCCTCTGTCCCTTCAGCTTCTGTCCCCTCTCTCCAACCCTGTCCCATCAGCCTCTGTCCCCTACCTCCTCTGTCCCATCAGCCTCTGTCCCCTGTTATGGGTTGACTCAGCGAGATAGACCACAGACTCAAAATTTATATTTAGGAACCTTTATTAAGCTGGCCAGATGTCTGCAATCCCAGCACCCTACTGAAGCAAAGGCAGAACTGCAGCCATGACTGCAAGCATTACAGCCTATTTATTTGCAAAAGCTACAAAGTTACAAGGTCTTGTTTACGCAATTTGTTCCCAACACAGTATAGCATTATCATCTTCCTATCTATGTTTTCCGGGAACAGAGAGCACAGTCTATTGAGGAGGGACCATGAGACCATATCTCAATGCCTGACCTGATGTCAGTACCTTCCTGTCTGTCCAGGAACAGACAGTACAGCGCGCCCCGATATGCAGCCCAGTACATCCCCTCCTTCCGCCTCTGTCCCATCAGCCTCTGCCCCTCTCAACTCTGTCCCATCAGCCTCTGTCACCTCCCTCCTCTGTCCACTCCCTCCTCTGTTTCCTCAATCCTCAGTCCCATCAGCCTCTGTCCCCTCTCACCTCTGTCCCATCTGCCTCTGTTTCATCAGCCTCTGTCCCAACAGGCTCTGTCCCCTCCCTCCTCTGACCCTTCAGCCTCTGTCTCCTCCCTCCTTTGTCCCATCAGCCTCAGTCATCTACCTCCTCTTTCCCATCAGCCATTGTCCCCTCCCTTCTCTGTCTCATAAGCCTCCATCCCATCCTCCTCCTTTGTCCCATCAGCTACTGTACTCTCCCTTGTCCTCTGTCCCATCAGCCTCTGTCACCTCACTCCTCTGTCCCATCAGCCTCTGTCCCTTCCTCCGCCTGTGTCCCATTAGCTCCTGTACTCTCCCTCGTCCTCTGTGCCATCAGGCTCTGTCTCCTCCCTCCTCTGTCCCATCAGCCTTTTCTCCTCCCTCCTCTGACCCATCAGCCTCTGTCGCCTCCCTTCGCTGACCCTTCAGCGTCTGTCACCTCCCTCCTCTGTCCCATCAGCCTCTGTCCATTCAGCCTCTTTCTCCTACCTCCTCTATCCATCAGCCTCTGTTACCTCCCTCCTCTGTCCAATCACCCTCAGTCCCATCAGCCTCTGCCCCCTCTCACCTCTGTCCCATCAGCATCTTTCCCATCAGCCTCTGTTTCATCAGCCTCTGTACACACCTTTCTCTGTCCCATGAGCCTCTGTCCCCTCTCTGCTCTGTGCCAGCAGCCTCAAACCCATCAGCCTCTGTCCCCTTCCTCCTTTGTCCCATCAGCCACTCTCCACTCCCTCCTCTGTCCCATCAGCCTATGTCCCCTCCCTCTTCTGTTCCATCCCCCACAATCCCCTCCCTCCTCTGTCCCATCAGCATGTCTCCTTTCCCCTCTTTCCCATCAGCCTCTGTCCCCTCCCTCCACTGTCCACTCCCTCGTCTTTCCCATCAGCCTCTGTCTCCTCCCTCCTCTGTCCCCTCATACTCTGTCCCCTCCCTCCTCCTCTGTCCCATCAGCCTCTGTCCCCTCCCTCCTCCTCTGTCCCACCAGCCTCTGTCCCCTCCCTGCGCTGTGTCATCATTCCCTGTCCCCTCCCTTCTCTGCCCCCTTGCTCCTCTGTCCAATCAGCCTCTGTCCCCTCCCTCCTGTGTCCCTCCCACGTCTGTCTCCTCCCTACTCTATTGCATCAGCATCTGTTACCTCCTTCTTCTGTCCCTTCAGCCTCTGTCCCATCAGCCTCTGTCTCCTCACTCCTCTGTCCCATCACCGTCTGTCCCATCCATCCTCTTTCCCATCAGCCTCTGTCCCCTCCCTTCTCTGTCCCATCAGCCCCTCTCCCCTCCCTCCTCTGTCCCCTCAGCCTCTGTCCACTCCCTCCTCTATCCCATCAGCTTCTGTCCCCTCCCTCTTCTATCCCACCAGCTTCTGTCTCCTCACTCCACTGTCCTATCAGCCTCTCTCTCCTCCCTTCTATGTCCTGGTCAGCCTCTGTCTCCTCCCTTCTCTGTCCCCTCAGCCTCTGTCCCCTCCCTCCACTGTCCCATCAGCCTCTATCCCCTCCCTCCTCTGTCCCATCAGCACATGGCGTTAGACTTTGGAACCATCTAGTGGGCTTGGCAGTGGGGTCGCCGCTTCTATTTGTGCATTTTTGGATTCTGTGCTGCCTGGTCTTACAAGTCACAGGCCACTGATAAGTCACACCAAATTATTGGCATGTTCGCTGAGCCCTTTCCTCGGGCCTGAGAGTCAGTCCCCTGAGGAGGACCTGCCTGCTCCCATGAGGTCTGCTCTCGCCTGTTCACAGTCCTTTTCCTGGGGAGAAATGCCCGGTGCATTGGCCAATGCCCTGGGTATCTGTGCCAGCCCAGCGTGTCAGCATCTAACGTGTAGATAGAAAAGGTGAGAGAAAGAGGGGTACAGAGAGTAGGACGGAGATAACACGGGGCTGGGGGCTGCATGAAGGGGGGAGGAAGAGGTGTCCATGGGAGCGGAGGCATTTCAGAAGGCGGCTGTGATGCCCCAGTTCCCTCAGCCACTGCGCTCACCGCATGGGGAGAACACTCAGGAGGGAGTTCTCGCCTTCCCTCCTCTGCTCTGCACTCAGAATGGCTTGGAGAACAGAGAGGGGCTCATCCCCTGACACAGCTGTGTGTCTGCACCACGTGACGCGGTGAAGGTCACTTGGTCCCAAACAGCTTACACTTTCTCCGTATTCGCCCTGTACTCACGCTGATGTACTAGATTGCCCCAGGTTCAGTGCTTTATAATCGTGCGCATAAATCTGCAGTTCGCATGGGGCAACAGGCTGGGTCCTCTCTCATCCTGGGCATCCGCTGGGCAGCGTGGAGGCCAGGCCTGACCCGCCTGGTGGTCAGCTGAGACCTGGCTGGGCCTGTGTCTGAAACACACTATGCAGCCTCCACCTGGGGCCGGACTCCCTGATGACAAGGTGGCGGCTGGATCCCACGGGTGAGTTTCCCGCCTGTGCCTCAGCCCGGCACAGAGGCCCTCGCACTTCCTACTCAGGGGCGCCGCCAGAAAGCTGCCTGGTTCCGAGGAAATGAGTTCCATTGAGATGTGGAACGCCAGGTTTTCAAAAAGCATTTGGGACCACAAATAATGCACGTTCATGTGTGCGGGCCAAGGCTTGGCTGGGCCTTCTCTCTGCCATGTATGCTTTGAGGACAGGGGCCTATTAAATATGCACTGTTAACTAACCCACACTCTGTCCTGAAGTTCAGGCGTGGGCCTGCTGGAAGGTCACATTCAGTGAGGACGGCCGTGTTCACGTGCGGAGGGCAGTCCTCCTCCCTCCGCTTCCCACCAGCTCACATGTGAGAGCTACTCAGAGTTCACGGGTCAGGTCCCTGGGGCCTGTGTTTAAATGGTCTGATTTCTCACTGCCTATCACCAAACTGTCTATCGTTTCCCCTCAAATATCCCCGCTGGCTGCTTTCCCAACCCTCCTTGGAAGAGATGCCTGAATAGAAAAGAGCAAACTGGTGATGGCTGCCTCTAAGAGACAGAAAATCAAGTGGTTTAAGCACGCATAACCGGAACGGACAGGAAGCATGGCTGCTGGTCTGTGGGATGCTGGCGAGTGACAGCAAGTGGGGCCTGGGGACCCGTGAGCGTTCCCAGTGAAACCGGTCATTGAACGGGGAGGCCCTGCGGGTCGAGCACTATCCTTTCATTAGGTGCTTCTTCCACTGAAATGTTAACAGGCCACCGGCTGCCTGTGGTTTAGTTCATTGCCGAAGGTTGCAAACTTGAGGAGACATTAGTTAAGAAGCTCAACTTATTCTAAGACTTGACCAAGCTATTTAAGCTCTTGAGAGAAATCCACACACAATAGGCATCTCATTCGAAAGTATTGGAGAGAACAGGGCGTGGACACACCTCTATGGAGTGGAACAGGGTGAGACACGCGGCCGAGGGGCAGGGTGTGACAGAGGGCCAGACCCCAAGCCTGTTCACACTCCTCCACCAGGGCTGGTCACTGGCACCCGCTCTCTTCAGGCTGATGAATGTGCGGGGTGTCAGGTGAAACCTACAGGAAGTAAACAGATGCACTCATCAAAGTGCAGGCGGCTGGCCTCCGGGCGCAAGCTCGGGAGCCTTCGGGCACAGCCCCGGGGACTGACTCCCTCGGCCATCCCACTGCACATCCCATTGCAGATCGCCTGGTTTCTGAATCACAGGTGCTTCAGACGACAGACCATCTAACTTTGGAGAAAACTTGAACAAATGAATTGGATCCCTGGCTCTTCTTTCTCCCTGGCCCCGTCATCATCAGTAGCAGTGACATCAGAGCAGTGACCCTTCTGGACTCACGCCAGGGCCCAGGGGCTGGCTGGGCTGTTACATTCATCTCCTCATTTAACACTCGTGATATGCCCAGCCAGTGTGGCTCAGGGGTTGAGCATCAATCTATAAACCAGGAGGTAATGGTTCAATTCCCGATCAGGGCACATGCCTGGATTGTGGACTCTGTCCCCAGTAGGGGGTGTGCAGGAAGCAGCCAATCAATGATTGTCTCTCATCATCGATGTTTCTGTTTTTAAAAATATATTTTATTGATTTTTTACAGAGAGGATGGGAGAGAGAGATAGAGAGTTAGAAACATCAATGAGAGAGAAACATCGATCAGCTGCCTCCTGCACACCTCCTACTGGGGATGTGCCTGCAACCAAGGTACATGCCCTTGACTGGAATCGAACCTGGGACCTCTCAGTCCGCAGGCCGACGCTCTATCCACTGAGCCAAACAGGTTTCGGCTCATCATTGATGTTTCTATCTCTCTCCCTCCCCCTTCCTCTCTGAACTAAACACACACACACACACACACACACACACACACACACACACACACATTTAAGAACAAAACAAAACTTCGCAATAACCCAAGCAGACTGACCCCAAATTCCAGAGAAGGAAGCGGAGGCTCAGAAAGGTTTAGTGAGTCCCCAAGACCACACAGCTTGGGAGGGAGGTCGTTGGGACCCCAGCCTGCATCTGGGTCCAAGGCCACCCCTCTCATCCTCAGAACGGCTCTGTGTGCTTTCCCCTGAGAGCTTGGTACATACAGGTGTTTATCATGTCGACCAGACATCTGCCCTTACACACCAGGGCCTGGAGGGACAGGGCAGAAGCTGCGGAGAGCGCGAGCAGGTGTGGGGGCACCGTGAGGGACCTTCTCCTCCTCCCTGTTCTGGCTTCATTGAGATAGAATTCCACCCCCTGGGATTCACCCATTGAGACTGTACAGCTCAGTGTCTGTAGTGTGTTCCCAGAGGTGGGCAGCCCCACCCCATTCAGTGTCAGAACTTTTCATCTTCCCCCAACACTCTGTGTCCTTCAGCTCAACATTGCATGTTTTGTCCTGTAATTTTTCAAAAAAAATGTTTATGTCCTCAAATGTGTCACTCTCTTATGTTATTGCTTCAGAATTGTGAGTCATCCTTACAAAACCTTTCCCCATACAATATCCATGAGGAAATCCCCTTGTTTATGAAAATACTCTGAAATCATAAAATTGCACAAATGGTAGGTTTGCTGACGTTCCTTGGGAACTTGCACCACTCCTCCCCCCGCACCCCCACAGCCCTCCCAGGGCCCCTCCAGCAGGAGCTCCCTGGGCAGTGGGCTGGTGTAGACACGGGGTGCACTGATGGAAGACACGACGTGTCCCCTATTATTTAAAAAATCTCCCTGACTTTATTGAGGACGTATGTGTGGGACCATGTATGTGGAAGTGCCTCTGTGAGTTGGGTGTGGGATCCATCACACATGTTTCAGGACGAGTCAACCCTACAGTCTCCATGGGAGGACTTCTGTACCCAAGTCCTTCTTCACAGGCAGAGCTTCTGAACCCACAGACACAGACAGCGCCAACTAACCAGCCCCAATGTTGGCCAGGCGAAGGGTTCATGCCAGCAAGGACCCTGCCCTCAGGAATTTAACCGTGGCCTGGCCAGCCTGGCTCCGTGGTTGAGCCTCGACCCATGAATCAGGAGGTCATGTTTTGATTCCCAGTCAGGGCATATGCTCAGGTTGGGGCTTGATCCCCTGTAAGGGGTGTACAGGAGACACCTGATCAATGATTCTCTCTCATCATTGACATTTCTATCCTTCTCTCCCTCGGCTTCCTCTCTCTGAAATCGGTAAAAACATTTTTAAAAAGATTATTACTGTGCAATTTAAAATATATATTAAAATAATAGTACAAATCTTTCAATGTTATATGAGTTTAAGGTTGTACTGACCCTAACCAACAATCCATTGGTAACTAAACTGTATCCGATATATCCATCCATCCATTTATCCTTCTATAGTGGAACGTTGGCTCTCAAACGTCTCCATCTCAAACAATATGCTTTTCACCCACACCCTTTCATGCTGATCCCTGTATGATCAGTCACGCGTCTCTCAGGCAACAAACAAGGGAGAGAATGCGTGAGTGTGTGTTAGTTTATTGCTAAACCTCACGTTGCTAACATCTCAGGAAATTGTGCTGTGAAAATTTTCCTGTTTTTTGCTTTTGTTGCTGCTCATTATTATTACACTAGAGGCCCAGTGCACAAAAGTTTGTGCACTTGCAGGGGTCCCTCAGCCCAGCCTATGCACTCTTGCAGTCTGGGACCCCTTGGAGGATGTCCACCTGCTGGCTTAGGCCCGCTTTCTGGGGTATTGGGCCCGAGATGGCAGTCAGACATCCCTCTAGCAGCCCGGCAGCCCTCGGGGGATTTCCACTTGCCAGCTGAGAGCAGGCCTAAGCTGCAGTCGGACATCCTTAGCACTGCTGAGGAGGCGGGAGAGGCTCCCACCACCACCGCTGTGCTGGTAGCCATCAGCCTGGCTTGTGGCTGAGCAGAGCTCCCCATGTGGGAGCGCCCTGACCACCAGAGGGCAGATCCTGCATTGAGTGTCTGCCCCCCGGTGGTCAGTGTGTGTCATAGTGAACAGTGATTCCCATTCGTTCTGCTGTTAGGGTCAGTTTGCATATTACCCTTTTATTATAGAGGATAGAGGCCTGGTGCATGGGTCGGGGCTGGCTGGTTTGCCCTGAAGGGTGTCCCAGATCAGGGTGGGGGTCCTGCTGGGGTGCCTGGCCAGCCTGGATGAGGGGCTGATGGCTGTTTGCAGGCTGGTTACACCCCCTTCAGGGTGGGGGTCCCCACTGGGGTGCCTGGACAGCCTGGGTGAGGGGCTGATGGCCGTTTCTAGGCTGGCCAAGCCCCCCGGCAACAGAAGCTCCCAGCCTCTCCTTTTTTTCTTTTCTTTTCTTTTTTTTTTTATTCTGGGATTTATTTACCTTCTATAATTGAAACTTTGTTGCTTTGAGTGGAGCTCAGAGCTGGCCTCAGGAAGCTTGCCTTCCTCCATCATTGGGGCAACCAAGCCTCCTGCTTGCTCCAGCTCCATGGCTGCCGCCCGCCATCTTGGTTGGGTTAATTTGCATATAGTCGCTCTGATTGGCTGGTGGGCGTGGCTTAAGGTGTAGCAAAGGTATGGTCAATTTGCATGTTTGTCTTTTATTAGTGTAGATTTTCTTTTTTTACTGTACATTTCATTTCCTTTTTGTCAAATCCTCATTTACATTTCATGTCCTTTTTGTTTTTATGGTGTTTATTTATAGATTAAACTGTATATTAGACATGTGTTGTATATGAGAAACATTCAAACAGGAGGTCACTTGGAGGTCTGCAAGGCATTAATTCAATTTACATTATTTCTAAAGGAAAGCAGGATTCGGGTTTCAAACAGCCTTCCAGAACGAAGCAGGTTCACGAACGGGGGTTCCATTCACTGTATTCATTATCCAGTTAATCTGTATGAGCATCTACAATGTGTCAGACACTCTGCTATGACTGTGAGGGTCTTTTATATGTTTATATTATCCACCATGAGGAAGATTCTGAAAACATGTATTATTGGACACTGAAATGCTAATTTTTAAAATGTTTTTAGCCTGAAGGGTTAGGAGCCAGGAAAGCACTTCTTGGCTTTTCTCTTTCCAAAGGCGCCTTTTGTCTGGAAGCTTTCAACCCTTTGCCCAGTTCACGAAGAGGAACGAGTAAACTTCCATTCATGACCCGGCCGGTTTGGCTCAGTGGATAGAGTGTCCGCCTGTGGACTCAGGGGTGCCGGGTTCGATTCTGGTCAAGGGCATGTACCTTGGTTGCGGGCACATTCCCAGTACGGGGTGTGTGGGAGGCAGCTGATCAATGTTTCTCTCTCATCCATGTTTCTAACTCTCTATCCCTCTCCCTTCTTCTCAGTAAAAAAAATCAATGAAATATATTTTTAAAAAACTTCCATTCACTAATGTACTCTGCAAAAGTCAGCATGATGTATGCTGCTTGCTTCTTGCTCAGATACGCAAAGTCAGAAGGGACTGTGTGATTGCTTTGGGATGGAGTTAAGTCCAGATCATTGTATTTGTCCTTAGTCATTTTTTACCAGTCCGTCTCTTCCCTGACATGGATCATATGGAGCCTGGACTGGATTCTTTAAAACAAATGAGTAAATGAAGAGAAAGACAGAAACATGGGGCGAGAGCATGAACTAACACCAAAATAAATGAATGCATCCTCTCTCTCTCTCTCTCTCTCTCTCTCTCTCTCTCTCTCATGCATGAACACACCCCTGAGGATTTCAGTCCATTAAATAACAATGAACCAGGTCTTGGGCTGAGAGCAGTGCCGCCCGCGCCGCCCCCCCTCCCCCACCCAGGCGGTTCTGAATATTTTTAAAAATCGGTTCATAGACTCCTCCACAGGCTCTCTCCCAGGGAGTATTTGCTATTTGGGCTCAGCATGAGGACCTGAGTCCACCTCACACACCTGGGGGCCCTGGTCCCAATGAGACGGCCCCTGGAGAGGGTGACGCGGTGTATGGGGGGGGGCAAGGGGGGGTGAGGCTCAGGGCAGAACAAGTACAGCCCTTAACTCTCCGTTCCTTCCCACCATTTTTCTCTCTTTGTCATGTTTTCCAGGGACCCTCAGAGCCTAGACCCGCCGGAGGTGAGCGACGCGAAGCTGCAGTACGCAGGATGGGGCCCCAAAGGCCAGCAGCTGGTAAGCAAGCGCTTTCGCAGCCGCGTGCTCCAGGGATGGAGGTGATGCCTTGTAGCCTGAACATATCCCACCCTGGTCTGCGTGCCTGAGTGGCATGTGGATAGCACAGCAGGGTTTCTGCACGTGTACAACGTCGGTTTCTTTCCCGATAGAGGATCCTCTTAAAACTGGAATCGGCCCTGGACGTGGTCTCAGTGGTTAGAGAGTCGGCCCACCAACCGAAGGGTCTCAGGGTCAATTCCTGGTCAAGGGCACATACGTGGGTTTCAGGTTTGCTCCCTGGCCGGGTCGGAGCGCACCTGGAAGGCGACCAATCGATGCATCTCTCTCATATCAATGTTTCTCTCTCTGTGTCTCTACCCACTCTCCTTCCCTCCCTTCCACTCTCTCTAAACGTCAATGAAAAAAATGTCCTCGGGTGAGGAACGGAACCGCGTTTGCTTTGGTTTCCATGCACACCGTCCTGGGCACAGTCCCCCGTTCCTGTGAGCGTGACTGCAGATAAAGCTCATGGTGAGGCCTGCGATGGAGGCCTGGCGCTGCTCACGGGGCACTGGCACTGCTGTGAGAACGCCGGCTCCTTTCTCCGGCGGGTTAGGTAAAGAAGGGAGATCTGCGGTCACAGTGGGGCTCGGCCCCCAGCCTGGAGCAGCCTCGGGGGCGGGTCCCAGGGCGGGGCACCTCTGGGCACTGCACCCAACGCCCTCATGGTTCCTACTCCAACTGGCAGCACAAGCTGTTTGAGGGCACCAAGGGGCAGGGGCCTGGTGAGAGGCCCTGAGTGAGGCCAGGGGGTGGGAGGGCCTGGTGAGAGGCCCTGAGTGAGGCCAGGGGGTGGGAGGGCCTGGTGAGAGGCCCTGAGTAAGGCCAGGGGGTGGGAGGGCCTGGTGAGAGGCCCTGCGTGAGGCCAGGGGGTGGGAGGGCCTGGTGAGAGGCCCTGAGTGAGGCCAGGGGCTGGGAGGGCCTGGTGAGAGGCCCTGAGTGAGGCCAGGGGGTGGGAGGGCCTGGTGAGAGGCGCTGAGTGAGGCCAGGAGGTGGGAGGGCCTGGTGAGAGGCCCTGAGTGAGACGGGAGGGGAGGGTGGTTGGGCAGGACGAGGGAGGCGGGGGTACTGGGGTTCGGTCCAGGCTGCCCACTGAGTTCCCGTGGGTCAGCTCTGCCACTGTCGGGCTCTGTCAGCCGGCCGAGCACTGAGGGGAGGACGGGGTAAGAGGACTGCCCACGTCTGCCCCCTCTCCAGCCCATGCTGTCTAAGCCCTTTATTTCCAGAAATCATACTGCGCCTCCCCCCCTTGCAGGAAGTCTCCCCCCCGCCCCCCGTTTTGAAGGTCACGTGTCTAGGTTGCTGCCGGGCCCCTGCTGGCCACGCCTGGGATTTCTTTGAACTAACCAATGACAATCAAGGGACGTGCACGCCATAGAGATGACCTCATCCTGTGTAACAAGACCCAACTCGCGCCTGGCCAATCGGCGGGGCCCACAGTCCCCTCCCCTGCCCTTTCTATAAAACCCACAATCCCATCAGGCCTCGCTCTCTCTCGGCCACTGGGGCTTACCGATGCATCGGTGAGTGTGGTCGGGAGCCGAACTAGTTCGAAATGATGGACTCTTTGCTTTTGCATTGGACTCGCTGGCTCCCTGGTGGGCATTTTGGGAACCTTGAAATCTGGGCACAACAACATGCAGTAAAAAAGATTTCAAGAAAAACAATTTGACCTATAACTAGAGGCCTGGTGCCCAGATTTGTGCACCAGTGGGGTCCCTTGTCCCTCTCACCATCCGGGACCCCTCAGGATATGTCCAAGCCCCACAGGCCAGAGGAGGGACCCCCACGGGGGCCTCTAGTATGCGTATAAGATATTTGGTGAATCTCTTCCGGCCCTCCCCTAACCCCTTCCCTCTCAGATTCATCAGGCTGTTCCATGTTTCCATGCCTCTGCATTGAGCCTCTGCCCCCTGGTGCTCACTGCTTATCATAGCGCTGGTCCAACTTTCGCTTAGGCTTTTATATATTTACATGTTATGTGCAGTAAACATTAATATTTCAAGAAAAAAAATTTAAATAGAACTAGAGGCCGGGTGCACGGATTGGTGCACCAGCCGGGTCCCTCGTCCTGGCCTGGGCCCTCTCACAGTCCAGGACCACTCAGGGCAAGTCACACTGCCGGTTTCAACCAGATCCCTGCAGGTAGGCTGAGGGACCCAACCGGGGGCCTCTAGTGTGCATGCATATAAGATCTTTGGTGCATCTCTTCCCACCTTCCCCCTTCCTCCTTCCCTCTGAGATTCATCTGTCTGTTCCATGGTTCCATGCCTGAACTTTTAGTGTCTGACCCGTGGTGGTCAGTGCGCATCATAGCACTGGTCCAAGGGTAGCTTAGGACTTTATATACACTGAGTGGCTAGATTATTATGACCACCTGATGTGTGTAGGCAAATAAGCCATACACTGCATTGTTTGGGATATGGAAGCTGAAGGCCTGGTCGAACGCCTTTGCTGTCTGCAGTTACCAAGATAAAACATCTCCAATTTGCACAGGAACAGAAGCATGGGATAGTTGAGCATTGGAAAAAAGTCATGTGGTCAGATGAATCATGTTTCCAGTTGCATCGTGCAGATGGCAGAGTGAGGATTTGGTGGAAACAACATGAAAGCATGCACCCCACATGCATGAGTACAGCCCTTCAAGCTGGTGGGGGCAGTGCTATGGTTTGGGGCATGTTTTCCTTGGCATGATTTAGGCCCTTTAATTCATGTGGAACAACATCTGAATAGCACAACATACCTAAGTTCATCCTATCCTGTTGATGGCGTATCCCAATGGCGTCTTCCAACAAGACAGTGAGCCATGACAGTGCTCGTATTGTGCAGGAATAGTTTCAACAACATGAGGGAGACTTTACCTTGCTTATGTGGCCCCCACAATCACCAGATCTCAATCCAATTGAGCATTTGTGGGATGAAGTTAAAAGAGCCATCAGGCAGCTGGTTCCACAACCCTCAAATCTCACAGAACTGGACAGTGCTATTCATCAGGCATGGTGTCAGATTCCTCACATCACCTTTTAACATCTCGGGGAGCCAATGCCAAGAGGATTCGCCGCAGTATTGAAGGCAAAAGGTGGCCCAATGAAATACTGATGGTGTTGTCATAATAATCTGGCCACTCAGTGTATATAGACTAGTGGCCCGTGTGTGGGGGCGGTGCGGTGTCCATCAGCCCTACCTGCACCCTCTCAAATCTGGGACCCCTTATGGGTGGTCTGACTGCTGGTTTAGGCATGATTTCTGGGATCGGGCCTAAACTAGCAGTCAAACATCCCTCTCACCATCCAGGACTGCTGGCTCCTAACTACTCACTTGACTGATTGCCCCTAACCACTCTGCATGCCGGCCTGTGTACCCTCAGCAGCCCCCCAGCCATCTGTCTTACCCTCAACTGCCCCCCCACTGCCGGTCTGCTCACCCACAACTGGCCCCCAATGCTGGCCTGCTCGCCCCCAATTGCCCACAATTACCGGCCTGCTCCCCGCCATCTGCCTTTCCTGCTGGCCTGCTTGCCCCCCAACTGACCCCCCTGATGGCCTGCTTGCTCTCAACTGCCCTCTCCTCCTGGCCTAATCACCCCTAACGGCCTCTGCCTCGGCCCCACTACCATGGCTTTGTCCCCAAGGACATCTAGAACAGGGGTCCTCAAACTACGGCCCACGGGCCACGTGCAGCCCGCTGAAAACATTTATCCGGCCCGCCAGGTGGTTTGCCTCTGCTGCCTGTCCTGCTTAGCAGCCAACTCGTCCCGTGCCCGCAGTGCGCATGTGTGGAATGTCTGAGGGACAGTGAACTGGACCCCTGTTTAAAACGTTTGAGGACCTCTGATCTAGAAGGTCTCCTGGTCTAATTAACATATTAACCTTTTAAGAGTAAAGATGTTATGTGCAATGAACATTCATATTTCACGAAAGACTTTTAAATATAATATTACATGTAATAAATATTAATATTTCAAGGAAAAAAGATTTAAAATATAATAATATCACCAAAACTATACTAACATAGTATATCACAAAAGTTGTAGGAAATATTAAAAATCTGCAAATAACAGGATTACTTCTATTATATTCTAAAATAGTTTTTGTTCTGGCTCTATTTTCTGTTCATCAGTTTACATTTTTAATTATATTGCACAAATGAGTGAGCTCACATAATATTTGTCTTTCTCCGACTGGCTTATTTTGCTTAGCATAATGCTCCCTAGGTTCATCCGTGCTGTTGCAAATGGTAAAAGTTCCTTCTCTTTTACGGCAGCGTAGTATTCCATTGTATAGACGTACCACAGTTTTCTAATCCACTCATCTGCTAAGTGGGGCACTTAGGCTGTTTCTAAATCTTAGCTCTTGTACATTGTGCTGCTATGAACAGAGGGGTGCAAATGTCCTTTCTGATTGGTGTTTCTGATTTCTTGGGATATAGTCCTAGAAGTGGGATTACTGGGTCCAATGGGAGTTCCATTTTTAATTTTTTGAGGAAACTCCACACTGTCTTCCACAGTGGTTGCACCAGTCTGCATTCCCACAGCAGTGCAAGAGGGTTCCTTTTTATCCCCATCCTCGCCAGCACTTGTGTTTGTTGATTTGTTGATGATAACCACTCTGACAGGTGTGAGATTGTATGTCCTTGTCGTTTTGATTTGCATCTCTCTGATGATTATCGTCTGATACTTGGCGGCCTATGGATTCATCTGCCTATGGAAATATGTCTGATATTTTTCTGCCTATGGATTCTTCTAAGATTTTTATGTTTTCCAGCCTTATGTTTAAATCCTTTATCCATTTTGAGTTTCTTTTTGTGTTTGGTGTAAGTTGGTGGTCTAGTTTCTTTCTTTTTTTTTTTTTTTTTGCTTGTATCCGTCCAATTTTCCCAACACCATTTATTGAAGAGACTATCTTGACTCCATTGTATACTCTTGTCTCCTTTGTCAAATATCAATTGAGTTGAATGGCCTGGATTGATTTCTGGATTCTCTGTTTGATTTCATTAGTCTACACGTCTGTTCTTGTGCCAGTACTAGGCAGTGTTGAGAACTGAGGCTTCATAATATGGCTTCATATCTGGTATTGTGAGCCCACCAACCTTGTTGTTCTGTCTCAGGATTGCTGTGGCTCTTCGGGGTCTTTTTAAATTCCATATGAATTTTTGAAGAGTTTGTTGTAGGTCTGTGAAATATTCCGTTTGTATCATAATGGGATTTTCACTGAACCTATAGATTGCTATCAGTGGTATGGACATTTTAATGATGTTGATTCTACCAAACCATGAACACGGTATATCCTTCCATTTATTTATGTCTTCCTCTATCTCTTTTTTCAACATCCTGTAGTTTTCCGAGTACAGGTGCTTTACCACGTGAGTTAAGTTTATTCTTAGGTATCTTAATTTTTTGGGTGCAGGGGTAAATGGGATTGTTTTATTAGTTTCTTTCTGTGTGAGTTCACTATTGGTGGATTTTCTGAAACAGTCTGAGGAGTATACTAGAAGGTGTTAGTTCTTCTTTGAATGTTCGGTAAAACTGCCCTGTGAAGCCATCTCTTGGATGATGAGTGACTTTGACTGTTTTCATATGTCTCTTGGCCTTCTGTGTGTACTCTTTCTTTCCTTTTTTTTATAGTTTTTTTTTATTTTTTTCAGTTTTATTGCTTAAAGTATTACACAGGGTATAACATATGTGTCCTTTTTTTTTTCAACCTGCCCTTGACAATCCCCCGTCCTCCCCTACCCCCTAGTGTCTTTTGTCCATTGGTTATGCTTATATGCATGCATACAAGTCCTTCCGTTGATCTCTTACCCCACTCCCTCCTGCCCCCCAACCGTTTCCGGCCTTCCCACTGCAGTTTGACAATCTGTTTGAGGCAGCTCTGCCTCTGTATCTATTATTGTTCATAAGTTTATAATTGTCTTTATTATCCATGAATGAGTGAGATCATGTGGTATTTTTCCTTTATTGACTGGCTTATTTCACTTAGCATAATGCTCTCCAGTTCCATCCATGCCGTTGCAAATGGAAGAGTTCCTTTCTTTATAGAGCAGCATAGTATTCCATCGTGTATATGTACCACTGTTTTCTAATCCATTCATCTACTGATGGGCACTTAGGCTGTTTCCAGATCTTAGCTATGTTGAATTGTGCTGCTATGAAGATAGGGGTGCATATGTCCTTTCTGATTGGTGTTTCTGGGTTCTTGGGGTATATTCCTAGAAGTGGGATCACAGGGTCAAATGGGAGTTCCATTTTCAGTTTTTTGAGGAAACTCCATAGTGTCTTCCATAGTGGCTGCACCAGTCTGCATTCCCACCAGCAGTGCACGAGTGTTCCTTTTTCTCCACATCCTCTCCAGCACTTGTCGTTTGTTGATTTGTTGATGATAGCCAGTCTGACAGGTGTGAGATGGTACCTCATTGCTGTTTTGATTTGCATCTCTCAGATGATTAGTGACTTTGAGCATGTTTTCATATGTCTCTTGGCTTTCTGAATGTCCTCTTTTGAAAGGTGTCTGTTCAGGTCTTTGCCCATTTTTTGATTGGATTGTTTACCTTCCTTTTGTTAAGTTGTATGAGTTCCCTATAAATTTTGGAGATTAGGCCCTTATCAGATATGACATTGGCAAATATGTTTTCCCACATGGTGGGTTTTCTCGTTGTTTTGTTGATGGTTTCTTTTGCTGTGCAGAAGCTTTTAATTTTGATGTAGTCCCATTTCTTCATTTTCTCTTTAGTTTCAAGTGCCCTAGGAGCTGTATCAGTGAAGACATTGCTTCGGCATATGTCTGAGATTTTGTTGCCTTTGGATTCTTCTAGAATTTTTATGGTTTCCTGTCGCACATTTAAGTCCTTTATCCATTTTGAGTTCATTTTTGTGTATGTTGTAAGTTGGTGGTCTAGTTTCATTTTCTTGCATATATCTGTCCAATTTTCCCAACACCATTTATTGAAGAGACTGTCTTGGCTCCATTGTATGTTCTTGCCTCCTTTGTCAAATATTAATTGAGCATATTGGTTCGGGCCGATTTCTGGGCTCTCTATTCTATTCCATTGATCTATATGCCTATTCTTGTGCCAGTACCAGGCAGTTTTGAGAACAGTGGCTTTGCAATACAACTTGATATCTAGTATTGAGATCCCACCTACTTTGTTCTCTTTCAGGATTGCTGTAGCTATCCGGGGTCTTTTTTTATTCCAGATGAATTTTTGTAGAGTTCGTTCTAGTTCTATGAAGTATGTCGTTGGTATTTTAATGGGAAGTGCGTTGAATTTATAGATTGCTTTGGGTAGTATGGACATTTTAATGATGTTGATTCTACCAGTCCATAAACACGGTATGTTTTTCCATCCGTTTATGTCTTCCTCTATCTCTTTTTTCAACGTCCTGTAGTTTTTTGAGTAGAGGTCTTTTACCTCTTTAGTTAAGTTTACTCCTAGGTAGCTTAATTTTTTTGGTGTGATGGTAAATGGGATTGTTTTTTTTTTTAGTTTCTCTTTCTGAAAGTTCACTGTTGGTGTATAGAAGTGCCTCAGATTTCTTGGGGTTAATTTTGTATCCTGCTACATTGCCAAATTCATGTATTAAGTCTAGTAGCTTTTTGATGGAGTCTCTAGGGTTTTGTATGTATAATATCATGTCGTCTGCAAATAAGGAGAGTTTTACTTCCTCTTTTCCAATTTGGATGCCTTTTATTTATTTTTCTTTTCTAATTGCAATGGCTAATACTTCCAGTACTATGTTGAATAGGAGTGGTGAGAGTGAGCATCCCTGTCTTGTTCCTGTCCTTAGGGGAAATGGTGTTTGTTTTTGTCCATTGAGTATGATGCTGGCTGTGGGCCTGTCATATATGGCTTTTATTATGTTGAGGTATGATCCTTCTACTCCCACCTTGCTGAGAGTTTTTATCAAAAATAGGTGTTGGATTTTGTCAAATGCTTTTTCTGCATCAATTGATATGACCATATGGGTTTTTTGTTTCAGTTTGTTTATGTGATGTATCACATTTATTGATTTTCGGATATTGTAACATCCTTGCATCCCTGGAATAAGTCCTACTTGGTCATGGTGTATGATCTTTCTGATGTACTGCTGGATCCGATGTGCTAAGATTTTGTTGAGGATTTTGGCATCTATGTTCATGAGGTATATTGGCCTGTAATTCTCTTTCATTGTGTTGTCTTTACCTGGTTTTGGTATTACGGTGATGCTGGCTTCATAGAATGAGCTTGGAAGTGTTCCTTCCTCTTGAATTTTTTTGTGGTAGTCTGAGGAGGATAGGTTTTAGTTCTTCCTTGAGTGTTTTGTAAAACTCCCCTGTGAAGCCATCTGGTCCTGGGCTTTTGTTTGATGGAAGCTTTTTGATGACTACTTCAATTTCTTCCATAGTTACTGGCCTGTTGAGATTTTTAGATTCTTCCTGATTGAGTCTTGGAATGTTGTATTTTTCTGGGAATTTGTCCATTTCCTCCAGGTTGTCTTGTTTGTTGGAGTAGAGCTGCCCATAGTATTTTTTAACAATCATTTGTATTTCTTGTGGGGTCTGTTGTTATTTCGCCTCTATCGTTTCTGATTTTGTTTATTTGGGTCCTCTCTCTTTGCTTCTTGGTGAGTCTGGCTAGAGGTTTGTCAATCTTATTTATCCTTTCAAAGAACCAGCTCTTGGTTTCATTGATGTTCTGTATTGTTTTTTTGCTGATCTATGTCATTTATTTCTGCTCTAATCTTTATTATCTCCTTCCTTCTGCTCACTCTGGGGTTTTCCTGTTGCTCTCTTTCTAATTCTTTGAGTTGTAGAGTTAAATGATTTACTACCATTTTTTCTTGTTTTTTGAGATAGACCTGTAGAGGTATAAAGTTCCCTCTCAGGACTGCTTTCATTGTGTCCCATAGGTTTTGGATTGTTGTGTTTTCATTGTCATTAGTTTCCAGGATGTTTTTAATTTCTTCTTTGATCTCATTGGTAACCCAATCAATATTTAATAGCATGCTATTCAGCTTCCAGGTGTTTGAGTATTTGGGTTGTTTTTGTTGTAGTTTATTGCTAATATTATGCCATCGTGGTCTGCGAAGATACTTTTTATGATTTCAATCTTCTTGAATTTGGGGATACTTTGATTGTGACCCAATATGTGGTCTATTTTTGAAGATGTCCCATGAGGACTTGAGAAGAACGTATATTCCCTGGCTTTGGGGTGAAGTGTTCTGAAGATGTCTATTAAGTCCATCTGATCTAGTGAGTCATTTAGGATTGCTGTATCTTTGCTGATTGTTTATCTATAGGACTTATCCAGTGCTGTCAGTGGTGTATTAAAGTCCCCTACTGAGATTGTATTGTTGTCGATCTCTCCTTTGATATCTTCCAGGAGTTATTTTTTTAATTTGGGTGCTCCTGCATTGGGTGCATATATGTTTAGCAGGGTAATATCTTCTTGTTGTATTGATCCCTTTAGTATGATGAAGTGGCTTTCCTTATCTCTTGTTATGGCCTTCACTTTGAGGTCTATTTTGTCTGATATAAGTATTGCTACCCCAGCTTTCTTTTCCTTTCCATTTGCCTGAAAGATATTTTTCCATGCTTTCACTTTCAGTCTGTGTGAGTCCCTTCTAATGAGGTGGGTTTCTTGTAGACAGCAGATGTATGGGTCATGTTTTTTTTATCCATTCAGCCACTCGATGTCTTTTGGTTGGAGCATTTAGTCCATTTACGTTTAAAGTTATTATTCAAAGGTACTTGTTTGTAGCCATTTCTTTTTTTGTGTGTGGCTGTTTTCTTTCTGAGCTTTTTATTTCTTCTTTTTATACCAGACCCTTTAGCATGTCTTGCATTTCTGGCTTGGTGGTGATAAACTCCCTTAGCCTTTTTTTGTCTGTGAAGCTTCTTATTTCCCCTTCAAGTTTGAATGGTAGCCTTGCTGGATAGAGTATTCTTGGATTCAGCCCTTTGCTTTGCATCGCTTTGTAAATTTCTGTCCATTCTTTTCTGGCCTGATGTGTTTCTGTTGAGAAATCCTTTGATAATCTAATGGAAGATCCCTTGTTTGTGACTTTCTGTCTCTCTCTTGTAGCCTGTAAGATTTTCTCTTTGTCCTGAACATTTGCCATGGTAATTAGGATGTGTCTTGGTGTGGGTCTTTTTGGGTTCACCTTGTTTGGGACTCTATGGGCTTGTGTGACTTTTTTCTTCCCCACCTCAGGGAAGTTTTCTGATAGTATTTCTTCGAATAGGTTTTCTAATCCTTGTTCATCTTTCTGTTGTTCTGGTACCCCTATTATTGGTATGTTGTTTTGTTTCATGGTGTCCCAAAGCTCCCTTAGGCTCTCCTCCTGTCTTTTAATTTTTGTCTCCAATTGCAGTACATTTTGCGTGTGTTTTGCTTCCTTGTCTTCTAATTCACTAATTCGGCACTCCGCTTCTCCTAGTCTACTGTTAATACTTTCAATGGTGTTTTTTATTGCAGCTATATCACTCTTCATTTCTTCTTGGGTCTTACTTAAGTTGTTGATTTTTTCATCTGTTTCTTCTAGCTTCTTCCGTATGTTATTGATTTTTTCATCTGTTTCTTCTTGCTTCTTGCATAAGTTGTTGATTTTATCCTCCATCTGGTTTATGCACTCTAGGACCCTTATTCTGAATTCTTTTTCTGTCATGTTGCATGCAGTAGAAGCAAAGCCTTCTGAGCTCTGGTAACTGTGGGAACAAATGAAGAGATTGAGGACAGGGAACTGCAGATGTCTCCTGTCCCCTCCTCTGCAGCCAGGACTCTCAGACGGGAGAGGGGGACACACAGACACTGGGGTTAGAATTGGAGGGCTGAGGACTGCTCCCCTGGGATTATCTGGGCAGACTGGGAGCCCCCAGGAGGGATGCTGACTGTCCTCACTCTCTGGGTGAGTAGAACTCCAGAGGGAAACTTGGAGTAGGACCCCACACATGGACCCAGACTAGCTACTCCCTGAGCGACAATAGGCGATACAAAGACTCTGCCCCTGTTGCCAGAAAACCAAAATAGTTCCACCTCCCATCCCATATAACACCAATGGGAAAGGCACTGTGTTCATTTAAAGACAGAATTCAGTTCATGAGGCTGAACTCAGATATTAAATTGAGCTAAATATTTTCTTTTGCTCCTCTCCCCTCTATCCATTGGTGGGGGACTCAAGAGCAAATTCAT
Source organism: Myotis daubentonii (assembly GCF_963259705.1). Taxonomy (NCBI): domain Eukaryota; kingdom Metazoa; phylum Chordata; class Mammalia; order Chiroptera; family Vespertilionidae; genus Myotis; species Myotis daubentonii. The sequence continues at coordinate 15,118,330 of NC_081851.1, read as the reverse complement.
TTAGAAATAAGTATATAAGCTACAATTATTCTGCACATTTAACATACTGAATATATTTGCTACTTTGAGCCGTACTTATCTTTATTCATACAAAACTGCAACTATATCTGACATTTCTTCTTAAAGGTTTTTCTTCCTCGCTACAATGTGCAAAGGAAATTTCTTATTATAAAAATAGTGCTATGGTTTCAGCTGTTGTGTTTCTGTGAAATAAGCTGAGCTTCTTTCACCAGATACTGAGCAGGCGTCTTGTGAAAATAGCACAAAGGCTCTTGTGACGGGAGAACCCTTCCTAGTATCTAGTGATAAAAGTAAATTCAGAATTTGTATATATTTCTTAAACAGAAACCTTCAAAAGTCATTGCTGAATTCCCACTCAGCACTGGGGACTCTTTGGTCCTAGCACAGGCCTAGGCACCTTCTGAGAGGGAGATCCAGTACTGAAAAGGTCAGTTCTAGAAATGTCTGCAAAACATACATTTGGCAAACGAATGAACAAAGAAGCAAAGAAACACTCATAGAGAAGATGTTCCACTCTGCTGACTGAAAGTTTGCTTTCCAAAGGAGGTTTGAAGCTTCCTACTGTTTTTTCAGCTTCTTTGATTTTTAAAGGCAGGACCTTTGAAGTCTAATGGGAGAAAGACAAGAAAGTGCCCCCCACTGTGGGTCTGCTCACCCACAAATGGCCTCCAATGCTGGCCTGCTCGCCCCCAATTGCCCACAATTACCGGCCTGCTTCCCCCCCTCTGCCTTTCCTGCTGGCCTGCTTGCCACCCAACTGACATCCTGATGGCCTGCTTGCTCCCAACTGCCCCCTACTGCCGGCCTGCTCCCCCCCCCCCACCTTTCCTGCCAGCCTGCTTGCCCCCAGCTGCCCTCTCCTCCTGGCCTAATCACCCCTAACTGCCTCTGCCTTGGCCCCACTACCATTTTGGGGGACACCTTATATTTACATTCTGTTGGTGTCATTTTCTATCACTTGTCTGACCTCTTTGGATCTGTTTTGGGGGACAGCCTATATTTACATTCAATGGGGACTCATTGTCCATCAATAGCCTGCCCTCTCTATATCTTTTTGGGAAACATCCTATATTGACATCAATTGGCATAAATTTTTCTCCTGGGGCAGGGGTGGGCAAACTTTTTGACTTGAGGGGCACAATGGGTTCTCAAACAGGACTGGAGGGCCGGAACAAAAGCATGGATGGAGTGTTTGCGTGAACTATTATAAATTCAAAGTAAACATCATTACATAAAAGGTTACGGTCTTTTTTTTTTTAGTTTTATTCATTTCCAACTAGCCAGATCTGGCCCACGGGCCGTAGTTTGCCCATATCTGTCCTGGGGTCTCACCTCTAGTGTGTATATGGCCGGTTTCCTGACACATAGTTTCCGGTTTACTAAGGTGCTCTCCTGGGATGGGCTTGGCCTGGGGACTGGGGCTCTATAAAGAGGTTTTCCTTTGGAGTTAATGTGCTGACAAAGAACTGGGTGTGCAAATGTGTTCTGTCTCTGAGTGCTGTGACATGTAATAATTAGCCATTGATTCTGGAACACAAGGATGGGTTTGTAATAAAATGAGTTGGAGTAGAATTGAGTCCTGGATTTCCTCACCGCTCATCATGGGCAGCGATGTCCAGGCTCAGGGCTCTCCACGTCCGCCCCCGGGTCCTGGGCCCCTGGAATGCAGACCTCCCTCGGCCAGGAGGCCAGAGAATGGGAAACCAGGTTTCCTGTTTCCCAGGCAACCGATCTTCCCAGGACTTGGTGTATTTTAAGTCACTCTAAGTGGAATCTCATTTTGATTTGGGATTTATATCACAGCAGGAGCTCTGCTTACAATGATCCTTGGGTTTTCCAAGGCCATGCAACTAGGAAGAGGCTGAGGAGGGAGGAGGACGGCAGGTGAAGATCCCCCCTGACCTGACCTCATGGCGGCCCGTCCAGCTGCCGCCTGCGTGTCCCTCCTCCCTCACCAGCCTCTTCTGTAAGGTGCCTCCTGTGGCTTCCTTTCCCCTTCTTTCCCAGGCCCTGTCCCTGGGGGAGCCGCCCCCTCCGCGAGCTGCCCTACCCAAAGCTGGGAGCCAGACTGAGCGTGTGGACCCCTGCAGGCCGCCTCCCCTGCGCCATTGCCTGTTGCAGGGTCTGAACCTGACCGGTCACCCCTGGGAGCTCTCAGCCTCTGTCCCCTGATTCTCTCCCATCTGGGACAGCTCTTCAGGGCGCAACTGGCCGGTCCCTGGGTCCCCCCTCATCCTTTCCACAAACACTCATTGAAGCTCCCTGTGTGCTCGCTCCCGGGTTCCACCGTGGAGGCAGCCCCCTCCCTACCCCTCTGCTGGGCTGAGCCACCTGCTCCCCAGCACTGACTGCTCCTGAGCTTCAGGCCTGAGGTCGCTGCCTTAGACCCCCTGCCTGGGCTGCGGGCTTCCCACTCTCCCTGGCTCCTCTGTGCTCCCTGCTTATCCAAGGCCACCAGCTGTCAATCACAGAAGCCAAAACCTGGGGTGCAGGCTGGACCCTCCACTCTCTACTTCCCACAGGTTGTTGCTCCCCTGAACCTGGGTCTGGAATGCATCTGGAATGTGCCAGCCCCTCTTAGCTGACTGTCCTCATCCCAGGTCTCCCCGATACCCGTGTCCCTGGGTCTTGGCAGGGACTGGCCAACTGGTCTGCCTGCCTCCCACAACTTCTCAGGCCCCTGGAACCTCTGGCATCCACCCTGCTCATCTACCTTTGTGAACCTCCCTCCCTCAGCCTCCACACCAGCTACACCCGTCCTTCTGCGGACTATGTGTTTCATGTGACGCACTGCGGGGTGCACCCCACCCACTCTCACCCCCCTCCAGCCCCAGACAAGCTGGTCGTGCACACAGCTTTCACTGCCATCTTCCCCAAAGGCTCCCAGCACTGCTAGCCCAGGCCTCTCCTGGGAAACCCAGATCAGTTCCCAGCTTGGAGGTCCCAAAGACACATCCACCCCACAATGCTCAGCACACCGTTCATGCTCCTCCCCCACCAAAGCCTCTGTGCTCCTCCTCTCATCCGCTCTAACCCCTTCCCCCAGACCATGCTGGGCATCGCCCTCCCTTCCCCGTGTCCTATCCCTCACTCCCCCAGTTGCTCCCAACTCTGACTTCTCACTCACATACCACCCAACCCAGGGGTGGTCCCCCCGGGGCGGTGCCACAGGGTCCTGTTGCTGAGGGAGCACCCAAACCAGGCCCTCCTGAGCTCCAGGGCCCCACCTTTCTGCACTGGCTGGTAGCTGTGCGCTCTGGGGGGTGGTAAACATTCACATGACCGCTCAGGCTCAGGGCTGAGGTCTGCCTGCAGAGAGGGCGGGGTCACCTGTGGCACCAGAGGGGCTCCCCCTGGGGAGAGCAGGAAAGTGAGAAAATGGGAAAAGGTCACACACACCTTGGGAAGGAAGCATCCAGCCAAATTTTATCAACCAACCAGAGGAAGAGGAGGGAGTATATTTATATGTACACACACACACACACACACACACAAACGCACACACACACACAGACTCATACACACACACACAGGTATATAAACATGCAGATACACAGCCCATTGACTCCCTTGGAAAGCTCTCCTTCATTTTTGCCAAACAGGTGAATTTATAGCCACCTTATGCTTGCTCTCGATGACGGATGAGTGTCATTCCAATGAGAATGTTGGGTGATGCTTGCTGTTATGTTAGTAAGTCAGACAAACTGGAGGTGCCTATGAGATCCTCACTCTTTTGTTCATGATGTGAGTGACTACTCAGTCAGGTAGTGCTTTTCTGAATGCCAGCCAGTCCCTCAATTCTTATAATGTGTTGGCACTGCAATGCCTACAGAGGTCTTTTTAAAAAACAGAGAGACAATTTACGTGTCATAATATTCACCCAGGACACACTTTTAGGTTTAATCTTCACTATTAACATTTTGTTCATCACTTTCTCAAGTCTAGAGACAACAGGCACAGACCTCCCACCCACCCTTTTTAATAAATATTCCAGTTTTTCCTCAAATCTGCCAGCCCATGCAATGTTTAATCTTTGTAAATACTAGCCCCTGAAATGAGTCTACTGTTACCTGGCTTTCATTTAAATCCATTTCCTGAGAACTTTTTATGGCGATCATATTTCATTGCATGTATCACACTGTCGTAATCTCTTTTGCTTAACTGTCTGTCCAGAATATTTTACTATTTTTAAATGAATTTATTATTTTAACCAAGAGGAGGAGAGTGCAGACTCTACCACATATGCTTGAATTTCACTCAATGATTTGAGTGACTTCTCTGCCATAAGAACTATTGGTTTTGAATGCTAGAAGAAAAATTATTTTTTCTCAATTTTTATCCTATGTAGAATTAAAAGCCCACTTACTAGTATACAATATACTTATAAGTTCAGTCTGCATTGTTAACGTTATCCATACTCTTTTTTAAGTCTAAGAATTCAATAATACATTAAGCGAAGTCTAGATTTCTAGTATTTGTCATTTTCCCTCATAAAAATATTCTCATCATTGTCTGTGTTAAACTGCTAAAATGATGGTATCGAACATTGATATGATAAGATTTGAATAGCACATCATTGTATCTTCTTTCCAATGTACTGATACAGTAGCAAAAAAATATGCTCAAGAAATTTTATAATTAAACAATAAAATAAAATAATTGGGAAGTGGCAAGTTTTATACATTTTTAAAAGGTTTTTTAAAGTACAATTGTTTTAAATGTACATTTTTTAAACATATGCTTTTGATGGTTCCATACATGCCTGCATCCCTGAAACCAAATTCATCTACTCTTCTCAGTCTTTCTTTCTCTGAATGTGGAATAACTGATGCAATGACAAATTTTGTCTTATATTTTGACATATAAGTCAATAAACTAATGATGCATTTGAAATATTTCCATGTAAAGAAAACACTTATGAATCATATTATAGACTTTCCTCATTATATGTCATCAAGGTGGTTCTCCTGTCTATCTAATCTCAGGTACTTTAGTGGGTTATTTTGCTTAAAATCCCAGTATGTCTGGCCATGTGCGGATTGTGCAGTGAGTCACAGTCTCCTCTGGATAACCCCAACGCTGCAGATTCCATCAAAGGTGAGAGCAATTACAAGAATCAACCAACGAATCTTTAAAATCAGTGGAAGAACAAAGAGATGTTTCTCTCTCTCTCTCCCCATTTTCTCACTCTCTAAAATCAATATATTTGTTTAATTCACCCTGTCAATCCATTCACATTAGAACACCTGCACAGCCCAGGGACCCCATGGTGACGAGAAGCCAGGTTTCATGAGGGCAGAGCATGACATGACTGAGGGAACATGAAGGGAGGTACCTCTGCTGTTAGTGTAGCAGGTAGGGAACCGGGGTGAGCTACACAGTCACCCACAAGAAATGATGACGTCAGTGTGCTCCCTGGAACTAAAATCAAAGCAGCCAGAAGAAGCTCTGGGCCTGGACAAGCCCCTGTGGTCTCTGCACCCTCCAGCCAGGTGTTGAGGTGGGGCTCTTTCAGATTCAGGTGGTTGAGGAGCCCAGATTGCTCTCAGGTGTCAAGGCTGGGAGCCACGGTGGCAGCTGGGCAGGTGGGTGTGGGCAGGCAAGAGCCCTGAGCAGTTGCCAGGGAGAGTTGGTGCTACGTCCTCGTGTGTGACTCTGAGGCCCTCTCTAGTCCAAATCCAGACTGCTGGCCACTCTGTCTCATGGTTAGTGCGAAATGGACTGAGTTCTGCTGCATGAGTTACTAATGGACCTGACCTAGGAGCCGGCATGTGCTCCAAATAAATCAAGGGAGGTCCCACCTATTCCACTGTAATAAATTGCTTCCAACATTGACCTGCACAGACTGATTATCTGACCAGCAGGAGGGTTGCTGGCTGCTGAGCCGAGTGAGCCTCTGGTGTGATGGAAGTGTCTTGAAGTTTAGCAACTAAAGGAGGTGATCAATCAAACTACTAAGAGAGAATGGCCCTGACCTTTCCTTACGGGGTAAACATCCACCCCAACTCGGCCAGTGTGGTTCAATGGTAAGAAGGTCATCCCGCACACCTGAGGGTGGCGAATTAGATTCCCAGTGGTGGGCATGTACCTGGGTTGCAGGTTGGATCCCCAGCCCCGCTTGGGGTGCGTGGGAAAGGCATCCAGTCAATTGGTCTCCCTCACATCAATGTTTCTCTCTCTCTCTTTCCCTACCTAACTCCTACTTTCCACTCTCTGTGGAAGTCATGAAAAAATATCCTAAGTTGAGGATTAACTAAGAAAGGGAGAGAGAGAGAGAGAGAGAGAGAGAGAGAGAGAGAGGACCATTCACCCACTGCCCTGAGATTGAATGTCTGCCTGCACAGCGCCCCCCTCCTCACTCTTTCCTGCCTTTGCTGGGGATATTCCTACTGTAGTTGGCACATTGTCTGTCCATCCTGGGGGTTGGCAGAATGAAGCCCAAACAGGTGGCCTGGTAGGAATTTGGGTTCTGTGTCTGCCTAAGAGGAGCTGGCCAGGCACCGTCTGTCTCCACTCAGTGCTCTCTCTAGCCTGCTCTTCCCCATCCCGAAGTCACCTGACCCACTGCGGCTGCACCTCCTTCTGTATGGGGGGGCACCTCCTGATTCTTTGGTCTGATCGGTTCATCTTTGGAAAGTCCTGCCTACAACCATCCCACAGCACCACTGGAGGTGTTTGAGTCTCTGTTTTTGCATTCTGGGGGTAATTTCCCACTTTGATTTAATTAAAAATAAAGCCCCGTCCTTAAAGGTTCCTGGAGGTACCATGGATTTTCCAGGAAATGGTGCTGGTTTTTTTCAATGGCGGGAACATTCTGCAATACCAGGGTTTCTGGAAGGAGAGGCTTGGCCTTTACATCATAGCACATTGTAGGGATGCATTGTGGCTAGTGTCCCCCCTCCCTAGGTTTGGCCTGTGCAGAGCACACCCCTGATCCTGTAGTGAGGTGATGAACCCTGACCTCTAGGGGACAGTGTGCTGCTGGGCTGTGAGGTTGAACATGGTTAGTGAGGGCGTTTACTGCCAGCCCATGGGCCTGGGTTCTTGAGTGGGTGGGTGGAAGGAAGGCTCTAGAGACCAGAACTTGAATCGGGCTGGATGGAGGGGAACCAGCCAAGGGCAGGCACACATGAGATCTGTAGTGTCTGAGGGCATGGATGTTGTTGAGCCCGCCTCTTCCAGACTCTGGAAGTACTGAGTCTCCTTCCTTTGGGAACTGGGGTTCTAGTGGGGGACAGCCCACAAACCATGGGCAGGAGAGCTGGGACAGAAGGCGGGAGCTCGGGGGAAGGTGGAGCCAGGGCCAGCAGTGGGTCCTTCCTGAGCAAGTCTAGGAAGGGGTGGCAGAGTCCAGGTGGAGGGGCTTCAGGGAGCAGCCAGGCCCTTTTGGGAGCTGAAGGGTGGCCCTGTGGCTGGTTTGAACAACAGGATCAGAAGGTGGGGTCCTGGCTGGGCTGTGGGTGCTCGGTGAGGACTTCACTTTCCCCTCGGGAAGATTCGCAGTTTATCTCAGCCCCCGGCTGCCTTCAGAAGGGCTGCTGTGGGCACCTCCAGCAAACTCCATGCCCAGAGGTAACCTTGCAGGACTGAGTGCAAAGGGAAGGTCCAGGGGCTGAAACAACTTTCAGGGGCTGAAACACTGCCAAATTGTAATATCTCTCCCATCCTCTAGCTGGCCACTTCCATCTCTATTATGTGCTGTGACACCTGACTCCCACAAACTGGGAGCCAAGCAGGAAACCCAGTCCTCAGAGTGACACTCTCCTTCCTAAGCTACCATTCTCATCCTGAAGTGATTCCGCATTTTAAAGTAATCTACAGCTCAGGTTGGTGTGGCTCAGTTGGCTGAGCATCGACCCATTCACTGAGAGGTCACTGGTTGGAGTAAGCCCTGGTCAGTTCACTTGTCTGGGTTTCCTGCTCAGCTTCCAGTAGGGGGCTTGCAGAAGGCAACCGATCCTTGGATCCTGCTCATGGATGATTCTCTGCCTCTCTTGGTCTGCCTTCCTCTCTATCTCTAAATTCAGTAACAACATATTTTTTAGAATAAGGTGATCTATACCTCCACTCTGGTCCATACACTCTCCACTACCTTTTTAAGAAATCTTCATCCTGAATTGCTCCTCAGAGTTCCAGACTCTGGTGAAATACCCTCAGTACTATGTTATACCCTAACAGCCTAAAAAATAAAGTTTTTATATCCCCAACGAACATTGCTCTACCTATACATTTACCCATCTCAGTTGGTGATGCTTCCATACCTCCAGCTGCTAAATCCATGACATCCCATCATCCCTGACTCTTACCTCTCTCTCTCGACCTCAAAATTAGAAATCCAAGTGGCCACACCTAAAACACTAATCCAGAATCTAACTGTTACTTCCATCTCCACAGCCACCCTCCTGGGCCAGTTACCATCACACTAGCACGACTCTCTCAATAGCTAATTTCCTAGCCATCCTACTGCCTCCCTCACACCCACATTATTCATCATGCTGCAGCCACAGGAAGTCTAATGAGACCTGGGTCAAGTCACCTGTCTCCACTGCTCTATAACCCTCATTGCTCCCATCACCTGCAGCACAGACACCCAAGTAGTCACAACATTCGACTAGACCTGACTCCTGTCCCATTGTAGCAGTTCCTATGTAAGAAAAATAAATGGACACTTGCTAGTCCCTGAATTAGTTCAGCCTTCACTCCAAGCCTTTGCACATTCTGGAACCCAGCCATGGAAGGTCCTATCACATCCAATTCCACTGAATTGCTTGCCAAAACCAGGGACCACTTATGTAACTCTAAACCTGGACTTAGGATTCTGGGCTTGGTGTCTCTTCAAGATCCCCAGATCCAAGGACTGGAAGAGTGGTTGGACAGTACCAGGATACCACTATCTCAGAGGCAACAAAGTGTGAGGCCGTAAAATAAGCTCCACAAACCAGTAGGTCTAAGCGATTGTGTATTTGCAGGAATCTGTGGAAAGGGAAAGGGCTGTTGAGAGCCTGGAAACCACCTCCTGGATCCATAGACTCAGGCTGCTCTTTACCCTTGCCCAGCCTTGGGGCCAGGTGATCTAGAGATGACTGCATTACCTCAGGCCTCAGGCCTCAGTGCACACTCTTGACAAGTTCATTATCTTTCAAAGGACTTCACTTTCCTTTGGGTATCCTCTCTCTTCCTGTGTGTTCTTCCTCTGAGTGTTTTTGGGAAAAGTTTAGAACCCTACCTCAGACAATGTCCCTCTTTTGTTCACACCCATCAACTGCCTCAGCTTCCTGAGAATGAAAGGAAAACTTCTCGCACAAAACGTTGCCTCATCTTCTCTATTGCCTTTAGGCACAACACAGGCCCAGGATTCCCGAATTCTCCCAGCTCAGCCACACCAACCAAAACCTCATACATTGGCATTGCAACCCTTCACCCTCTTTCACCATGTCCCACTGTGTGCCACCCATAAGGAACTCACTGTTTTGGACAATGCGACCTGGACTGCAGGACCTGACAGGTGCCCACACCTGAGGCTGGAGGATACATGGTGAGGCCTAGTTGAAGTCTGTAGGAAGAACGGAGCCTCAGAGATGCGGAGGCCTCAGTCCCGCCTGTTTCAGCTTATCAAGCCTCAGATACACTGTTGCTCAGCGGGGACACTGCACCCGATGCCTTGTCCTAATGAGGACTCCGAGCGCTGGGGCCTCTGCCTATGATTACAGAACAAGGAGGTGAAAGTGACCACCAAGAGAAAGAGGAAGTCATGCCCAAACCAATGAGCCCCGGAATAATGCCCTGGTCCTGGGCTTTCATTGGCTAAACCCAGCCATCATTGGGCGCAGTGCCCTTTGGGTGATGTACTTATGCAGGCTCCACAGGTGGCATCAGGATCCGAGGCACTCACTCATGGATCATTGCAAATATTCATGTTGGGGTGCCCACCTGGTGTTGGGAAATAACATTAGGTTTCAGGGACTGGGCACAGGTTTCTGGGAAGTGTTGTCTGCAACTGATCTCTTGATTTGAGATATTATTTCAGATTCTATAAAACTGAGAATCCTCACTGAGGTCAAAAGTATTATTTCAATATTCCTGAAGAGTGTAAATCTAAATGGATATATAATTTTTAAGCTTTTTTTCTTTTAAATTTGACTTTTAGAGAGAGGAAATGAGAGGGAAAGAGAGAAACATCGATCAGCTGCCTCCTGTACACCCTCCACCCACTCCCTGGGCATCCAGCCAGGAAATCTGGGTTGTGCCCTCACCAATAATCAAACTGGCAACCTTTGTGTGCATGGGAAGATGCTCAACAAGCTGAGCCACTCTACTGGGCTGATTTTGTATATTTAATATAAAAATATCACATTATTAAAAGGAAAAGCAGGCTATGACAAAATATATGTGATCTCATCTTATTAATAAAAACAAATTTGAAAGGATACATAGTCCAAGTTCACATGTCGCACATTGTCAGAATGTTTGTAGTCAGTGCACATTGTAAAGCTATGGGGCTAAGAGTTACTGAATGTTTACCACATGTGCCAGGTTCTGGATTCGGTGCTTTACATGCATTATTATTTCAGGTAACCCTGTCTGCCACCTGAGGTCATTTACCCATCTGTTTTACAGAGAGGAAATCCAGGTTCAGAGACTCAATGTAAATTGCCTGATTGTAGAGTTAATACAAGGCAGGGCTGGAAGTCAAACCCATGTTTCTCTAATAACAGAGTTCTGGCTTCTAATGTGAGGCTCTGCTGGCTCCTAGAACTTAGAATAGGAGATGCGTAGCCATTAGGATGGATAGATCTTATTGTGGGTAACAAACAGCCCCAAAGCTTTAGTGGCTTATGGTATAGAAGGCATCTTTCTTGTTCATAACACATGCCCACCCTCATTCTCCTTGGAGCAGTTAAAGGAAAAGCCACCATGTAGGTACATGTAGGTATTATCAGAGATTGGCTGAATGGGTAGGCATGCTCACTGGTTCCAGGCTCTTCTGTTACAGGTGACAGGCTTCCCTCCCACCACATTTCATTGGTCAAAGCACATAACAAGGTTGCAGCCAGCTTCAGGGGGTCAGAAGGAAAACCTGGCCTATTCGGTGGGCCCCATGAACTCGACCACACAGTGCCAACCTCTTTGGGGGCTGTGCAAGGGCAAAAGGGAGGAATGGGGAGTGGTAGGAAATGACAGTGGAGATCAGTCAAGATGGTTTTCTTTCTCTTCATCCTCATGGACTTTGTCACCGAGCTTCCCAAAGCCTTCACTGGCAGGATTCAAAGGAGTGAACTTCAATGCGAGGAGTTTGGTCAGATGTCATTGGCAGCAAACTCAACCCACTTCCGAGTGTGGCCTAGTGTAAATAAATCCATGAGAGCCTCAGTCCACCCACTATTTGGAGGTGAAGATGCACATGTTAGGAGTGTTGATTGGGTACAGGAATGCAAGCACTCGGCATCTGTGTTCTCTTATGTCAACATTCAGTCACTACCTTGTCTCCAACTCTCTGTTCCTTTTCCATTGCCAGGTGAGTGTTCCATCAGGTGGGGCTGATGGTAAGAATGCTGACCTTAACATCAATGGTGAACCTGGGTTTCCATTCATTTTGTGTGTGAACCTCTGCTAAATGTGGTCCCTCCATGTGTCTTCTCATCCCCATTGGAAAGAGAACTGCACCTCATTCTCCCTCGTGGCACCAGTATTTTTCTGTGGCCATGCGCGCCCAGTGGATGACCAGATCACAGAGGTCAGGCAGTGATGCCCTGTGCAGCCCCACACACCTTCCTCTATTAGGTGTCAACCTAGCTTTCTCAGGGGCAATGGTGTTACCTGCTCTCCAGGGCCTGAGATTCCCACAGGACTCTCCCAGCCCTCTCTTGGGGTATCCAGTGTCTCAGTTTTTTGGGGGGGGACTTGGAGCCTAGGATTCTTCTCCCTCAGCTTTCCCCCATATTTGCCCTTCCACTTATTCCTTTCCAGGAATCCTGGATCTTCCAGCTCCTCACAGGTTTAGAATCCTCCCCAAACACACACCTCCACACTCTATAACTCCTTTCTGGCCTCTGAGTCTCCCACAATTCCCCACCTTTTCTCAGCAAGACCCTTTACTTCATCCATCCCTGGGGCCTGAGGTGGGTCCCCCTTGGGGACAACCTCGGTTTGGATGAGCAGGGGTAGAAGGAGCTCAGCCTGGAGGGTGGGGAAAAGAACATATTGTCCTCTCCCTCATCCCTCAGGAGATTGTCTATGCAGCTGCCTGTTGCCGGGGTGCATAGATGCACAAACTCACAGAGAAACAACAAACACAACAGGCACAGGAACACACAGGACAGAACACCCCCAGCCTCAGCTGGGCACTCAGGTGCAGGGCTTATGCCCAGGCTCACAGACCCACATTGTAGACATGTGCAACACCTTGAGGGGAACACACAGACACACAAACACACACCGACACAAACACCCTGGGCCACCCAGTCAGTACAGGCCATACCCCCACACACAATAGACACACAGAGGCACATACCAGAGCAGGCATACACAGACACAGAACACTGACACCAAGAAAATACAAACCCACACAGATAAAACCAGGAACACCCAAAGGGGCAGCAAATTCACACATACAACCAACAGCCACACATGCAGACTGACACTCCCCCAAATGCTGAGTCAAACTAATACTCTGTTCTGAAGGAAACATTAAGAATTAAGGTGCTGCCTGGCCAGGGGGTTAGATCCTTGGTGGGGCATGCCCGGGAGGCAACTGATTGATATTTCCTATGACACTGTTTCCTTTTATCTCTCTCTCTCTCCCCCCCTTATTCTCTAAAATAATAATAATAATAAACATATCTTTAGTTGAAGATAAAAATAATAAGAATAAATAAAATGTTGACTTTTCAAAACATACCATTAAATCTAAAACAATCTCTCTTAAAACAGTTATCAGAATCATTTGAACTCAGGGCATGTGTGTCTCCTTTCACCTAAGAGGCTACTAGAATCCATATCATGGATCTCAGAAAAATCTCACACTATCAGTGTCATTGTCATGCTCCCCAGCTTGCTTTCATTTAAGCACTAACTCCCATGATTGCTGAATAAAGTCATCTCTTTGTTTTTCATTTAGGTTAGACTTTGAGTGTTGAAAATGAACTTACCCATGGGAGAAGGTCATGCTGAGGGATCCAATGTAGCTTTAGACACTGGAGTGTTAGAGTCCATAGTGAACTGGAAACTGTTTTTAAGAAGAGGTACCCAGGCCCTAGCCGGTTTGGCTAGGTGGATAGAGCGTCCACCTGTGAACTGAAGGGTCCTGGATTTGATTCCAGTCAAAGGCACATGCCCTGGTTGCAGGCTTGATCCCCAGTTAGGGGCGTGCAGGAGGCAGCCAACCAATGATTCTTTCTCATCATTGATGTTTCCATTTCTCTCTCCCTCTTCCTTCCTCTCTGAAATCAATAAAAAATATTTTTTTGCAAAAGAAGAGACACCCAGGTTTCTAATGTGTAAAAGCACTGCTGTGACACAGGAAGCACGAGTCAGCCAACTTGCAGGGCTTCTTACAGCAGAGCAGCCCCTGGAGACCATGTGGAGGCTGATGCCGGGTTTGTAAGGATGATTTCCTGACACTGATGTACTGTAAATGTCTAAGGTTCCTCATTATCTCAAATATGATTTCATCTATTGCATACCCAGCCCATATTTGTGACCTTTGGCCAGATTCTTTTTTGAAATTCTGTGGAAGCTTACCATTATTACTGGCTTCTCGTAAATTTCTGCATTTGTCATTTCCCTTTGGAGAACTGTCCTTGAGGGGAATATAGTGAAGTACTTTACAGATAAATGTTTAATCATAATAAGCAAAAATGTTTAAGCCCCTGGCGTTATTATCTGCATTCAGGTCTGTGAATGTCCCTCTGGAAGCTGATTTTGCTGAAGGGGCCACATACCAGCCCTTCAGGAGGCAGCCTGGGGATCAAGGCAAACGGTGGGGCTTCCTGAGAAGGTCATGTCCTTTCACAGCACCCACTGCCCAGCCATGGCCCACTTGCTAATCCTGGTTGTCCAAACCAGCCACAGGGACTTATCTCAGCTCCCAAATGTGCAGGGCAGGCTCCCTGTGGGCCCCCAACCTGCCCTCCGCCACCCTGTCCCGGACTCTCTCAGGGAGGCCCCCACTGACCACCCTTGGCTGCACCTTTCTGGCTGAGCTTCTCTCAACTGTGCTAGCTATACCACCCATTATCTGTGGGCTGTCCTCCACCAGAACGCCAGCTCCCAAGGACGGGGGGCTCCATACTTCCAGAGTCTGGAACAGTCTGGCTCAACAGTGTCCATGCCCTCGCTCCTTACAGGTGCTGCCCACCCTTACCTGCTGCCTTCCATCCAGCCTGAGCCAAGTTTTCATCCCTAGAGCCTTCCCTCAGTGCACCCACTCTCGGGCCCAGCCCCATGTGCTGGCAGGAAACCCCCTCACTGACACTGTCCAAAACCCCAACTTCTCTGCTGTCTCAACCACATCCCCCATTAGCAGACTGTCCCCCAGAGTCCTGGGTCCATCACTTCACCACGGGAGCAGGGGTCTGCTCTGCACAGGCCCATCTTAGGGAGGGGACACACCAGCCACAATGCATCCCCTTCATGTGTTATCTTCTTGAAACCAAGCCTTGCCTTCCGGAAACCCTTGTATTGCAGAATGTTCTAACCATTGAAAAAACTCAGAACCATTTCCTGGAGAGTCCATGCTATCTCCATGACTGGCTAGGGAAGGAGACCTTTATCCTATCTAATAAAGAAGGAATATGCAAATTGACCATAACTCTGCAACAAAGATGGGTGCGCTCACAGCCAATAAGGAGGGAATAAGCAAATTGTTGTGACAAAGATGGAGGCAGCCAGGCCAGGAAGCTTGTGACAAGGCAAGCGGGTGAGCAGCATGATAAGCGCCATCAGCAGGCCCATGCCGGCCATCCACTGCTGCGACCACAGCACAGGGCCCTCACTGGCCGGGGGCAGCAGTGAGGTGGGAGGCGATGTGGGCACCAGCAGTCTCACTGTGGTGGCCATGCCATCAGGGAGAGGTGCGGCAGATGACAGGTTTCAGAGCTTGGAGGTGCCCAGGGCAAGCGCCCCCCGCGCCCATGTCGAGCTGCGGAGGCTGGGGGCGGGGGGTGTGGCAGGGTTGGACCGCATTTGGGGAACACCCCAGAGGTCAGGGTGGCTGGGCCCATGGAGGGAAGTTATTTCACCTCTACCACCTGGCTCACCTGTACAGTGTGCATCAGTCACAACCCCTGCTTGCTAAGAGAAAATGAATTATGTCTTCTCACTTCTGAGTGATGAAATTATGAAAACTTCTAGCTCTTGGCAGTATCTTTTTTATATATATACTAGAGCTCTGGTGCACAAAAATTTGTGCACTCGGGAGTGGGGGGCGGTCCCCTCAGCCCGGCCTGTGACCTCTCGCAGTCTGGGACCCCTCGGGAGATAACTACCTGCTGGCTTAGGCCTGCTCCCGGGTGGCAGAGGGCAGGCCCAATCCCTAGGTGTAGCCCCTGGTTGGGCCCAGAGCAGGGCCGATTGGGGAGTTGGGGTGCTGCCCCCTGTCATGCACAGAGCAGGGAAGATTGGGAGGTCGCGATGCCACCCTCAGTCACGCTCAGGGTAGGGCCGATTGGGGGGTTGGGGCACAGCCCCCTGTCACACTCAAGGCAGGGTCGATGGGGAGGTTGCGGCGCCAGCCCCTGTCATGCACAAAGCAGGGCCAATCAGGGGGTTGGGGCACTGCCCCCTCTCACTCACAGAGCAGGGCCCATCAGGGGGGTTGGGGCTCTGAACCCTGTCACACACAGAGCAGGGTCAATTAGGGGGTTGGGGAGCTCCCCCCTCTCACACAAAGAGCAGGGCCCATCAGGGGGTTGGGGCACTACCACTCTCACACTCAGGACAGGGCCAATGGGGAGGTTATGGCTCTACCTCGTCACACACAGAACAGGGCCCGTGGGGGTGGGGGTTGGAGCGCCGCACCCTGTCACACACAGAGCCGCAGGGCGATCAGGGGGTTGGGGAGCTCCCCCTATCAGATACAGAGCAGGGCTGATCAGGGGGTTGGGGTGCCTTCCCCTGTCATGAACGGAGCAGGGTGGATAGCAAGGTTGTGGCCCCGCCCCCTGTCACACACAGAGCCGCAGAGTGATCAGGGGGTTTGGGCACTGCCCCCTGTCACACTGATCCTGGTGCTGGGAAGCCTCGCGGCTCCGCTGATCCCGGTGCTGGGAGGCATATTACCCTTTTACTATATAGGATAGAGGCCTGGTGCATGGGTTGGGGCCGGCTGGTTTGCCCTGAAGGCTGTCCTGGATCAGGGTGGGGTCCCCACTGGGGTGCCTGGCCAGCCTGGATGAGGGGATGATGGCTGCTTGCAGCTGGTCACACACCCTTCAGGATGGGGGTCCCAAATGGGGTGCCTGGCCAGTCTGGGTGAGGGGCTGAGGGCTGTTTTCAGGCTGGCAGGTGACTGAAGCTCCCAACCACACCTTTTTGGCTTTTTTTTTTATTTTTTTTTTATTCTGGGCCAGCTTTAGCCCTGAGGCTTGGCTCCAGCTCTGAGGCCTCGGCTGCTGAAATCAGGTATCTGGTTTGTTTGGGTTCTATAATCGAAACAATGTTTCAACTCCAGCTCTGAGATCCCGGCTGGCTGAAAGCAGGTTTCTGGGGTTTGGTTAGCTTCTATATTTGTAACAATGTTTCAAACTGCAAGCTCAGAGGCCGGCAGCGGCAGGCGGGGAATGATGGAGTCCTCCGTCACTGAAGCAAGCAAGCCTCATGTTACCTTCAAGCTGCCTGGCTGCCGGCCACCATCTTGGCTGGCAGTTAATTTACATATCACCCTGATTAGCCAATGGGAAGGGTAGCGGATGTACAGCTAATTACCATGTTTCTCTTTTATTAGATAGGATAATATACAAAGTAAATCTATTCCCAGATTGTAAATACAAAGTATTTAGCCATTTACATGCAATAAACATTACCATTTCAAGAAAAATTATTTTAAACATAATATTACATGTCAAATGTTTTTTCAGTGTCTATTGATATGATCATGTGATTTTTGTCTTTCAATTTGTTTATGTGATGTATCACGTTTATTGATTTGTGAATATTGTACCAGCCTTGCAACTCTGGGATAAATTCCACTTGATCATGGTGTATGATCTTTTTAATATATTGCTGGATGCCATTTGCTAATATTTTGTTGAGGATTTTAGCATCTATGTTCATCAGCGATATTGGCCTGTACTTCTCCTTTTTTGTAGTGTCTTTATCTGCTTTTGGAATTAGGATAATGCTGGCCTCATAAAAAGAGCTTGGAAATGTTCCTTCCTCTTGAATTTTCTGAAATAGTTTGAGGAGTATACTGGTAGGTGTTAGTTCTTCTTTGAATGTTTGGTAAAACTCCCTGTGAAGCCATCTGGACCCAGGCTTTTGTTTAGTGGGAGTTTTTTGATTACTACTTCTATTTCATCAGTTGTTATTGGCCCATTCAGGTTTTCTGATTCCTCCTGGTTCAGTTTTGGGAGACTATATTTTTCTAGGAATTTGTCTATTTAACCCCCATTGTCCAGCTTGTTGGCATAGAGTTGTTCATAGTATTTTCTTACAATTCTTTATATTTCTGTGGTGTCAGTGATTACTTCTCCATTTTTATTTCTGATTTTATTTATTTGGTTCCTCTCTCTTTGTTTCTTGATGAGTCTGGCTAATGGTTTATCAATTTTGTTATCCTTTCAAAGAACCAGCTCTTGGTTTCATTGATTTTTTTTGTATAGTGTTTTTAGTCTCTATGTTATTTATTTCTGCTCTAATCTTTATTATGTCCTTCCTTCTACTTACTCTGGGCTTTTCTTGTTTTTCTCTTTCTAGTTCTTTATGTTGTAGGGTTAAATAGTTTATTGCTGATTTTTCTTGTTTTTTGGGGGGAGTTTTTTTCTTTTTAGGTATGCCTGTAGTGCTATGAACTTCCCTCTCAGGATTCCTTTTACTGTGTCCCAGAGATTTGGGGTTGTTCTGCGTTCATTTGCATTTGTTTCCAGGCAGTTTTTTCTTTCTTTCTTGATCTCATTGGTAACCTATTCATTGTTTAATAACATGCTATTTAGCCTCCATGTGTTTGAATGTTTTTCAGTGTTTTTACTATGTTGATTTCTAATTTCATTGCACTGTGATCTGAGAAGATGCTTGATATGATTTCAATCTTCTTGAACTTGTAGGGACTTGTTTTGTGTCCTACCATGTGGTCAATGTTTGTGAATGATCCCTATGCACCTGAGAAGAATGTGTAGTCTGCTGCATTGGGGTGAAATGTTCTATAAATGTCAATTAAACCCATCTGATCTAGTGTGTCCTTTGGAGTCTCTGTTTCCTTGTTAAGTTTTTGTCTGGGACAACTATCCAGTGAAGTCAGAGGGGTGTCAAAGTCCCCTACTATGATTGTATTGTCGTCAATCTCTCCGTTAAAGTTCTCTAGAAGTATTTTTTATATACTTAGGTGCTCCTATGTTGGGTGCCTATATGTTTACCAGGGTTATATCCTCTTGTTGGTTTGATCCCTTTAGTATTATGTAGTGACCTTTGTTGTCTCTTGTGATGGCTTTCATTATAAAGTCAAATTTGTTGGATATGAGTATTGCTACTCCAGCTGTTTGTTTTTCCCCCCATTTGATTTGAATTTTTTTTTCTATCCCGTTATTCTCATATGCTGTTTGTCTTTTGTTTTGAGGTGGGTCTCTTGTAGACAGCATATGGCTGGGTCATGTTTTTTTTTTTTTTTTTTTTTTCAGCTACCTTATGCCTTTTGATTGAAGTATTTAATCCATTTACATTTAGGGTTATTATTGAGAAGTACTTATTTATAGCCATTTTAATTCTGTATGGCTAGGTTTCTCTCTCTGTTTCTTCTTCTCATTACAGCAATCCCTTTAGCATTTCCCTGTAATGCTGGCTTGGTGGTGATGTACTCCTTTAGCATTTTTTGTCTGGGAAACTCTTTGATTTCTGTTTTGAATGATAGCCTTGCTGGATATAGTAATGTTGGTCTCGGATACTTGCCTTTCATTACCTTGAGTACTTCATGCCATTCCCTTCTGGCCTGTAGAGTTTCTAATGAGAAATCAGGTGTCAGTATTATGGGAACTCCTTTGTAGGTAACAGTTTTCTTTTCTCTTGCTGCCTTTAAGATTCTTTGTCTTTTATTTTTGGTATTTTAATTATGATGTGTCTGGACATGGGCCTGTTTGGGTTCTTCTTGCTTGGGGTTCTCTGTGCCTCCTTAACTTGTGTGACTTTTTCCTTTACCAGGTTAGGGAAGTTTTTTGCCATTATTTCTTCAACCACCTTCTCTATTCCTTTCTCCCTTTCTGCCTCTTCTGGCACACCTGCTATTCTAATATTGTTACATTTCTCATTGTCCTACAGCTCCCTCAAGCTGTCCTCCTGTTTTTAAATTTCTTTTTTTTTTTTTTTTGTTCTCTGACTGAGCAACATTTTCAAATTTTCAACTCTATCTTTAAATTCACTGATTTGATCCTCAGCTTCCCCTAATCTGCTATGTATTTCTTCCAATGTGTTCTTTATTTGTGTTAGGTCATTCTTTATCTCAGACTGTTCTTTTCTCATAGTTACTATATCTTTTTTCATGCTGTTGAGCATCTTTACCATCATTACTCTGAACTCTATTTCAGATAAGTTTTTTTTTGTTGTTGTTGTTGTTGTTTTTTTTTGTTTTTTGTTTTTTGTTTTTTACCTTTGCTTCATTTATCTTTTCTTCTGGAGAATTTTCTATTTCTTTCATTTGGGGGTTGTTTCTTTGTATCCTCATTTTGGGTGTCTGTTTGGGTTTGTGACTATGTGTTAGGTATATCCTCTACACCTCTCAATCTCTAGTGCAGGACAGTGTTAAAGGCTGTTTCTGACTAATTAGATCAGGCAAAGACTCAAAGCCTCCTGAGACCACCTCTGCCTACAGACTGATAGGATTCCAACTTGAATTGTGCCCAGGCAAGTGTCCTCAGGTGTGGCAAGGGTTTTTGTTT
Source organism: Myotis daubentonii (assembly GCF_963259705.1). NCBI lineage: Eukaryota > Metazoa > Chordata > Mammalia > Chiroptera > Vespertilionidae > Myotis > Myotis daubentonii. The sequence goes on along the minus strand of NC_081851.1, from coordinate 15,098,228 downwards.
CAACAGTGTGGGGCAGTTGCTTCTACCTGGAGGCTAATTGTTATTTTTAGTCTCTTAAGTGGCCTCAGGGCAAGGTGTTTTCCAATAGGGTGTGTCAACTGTCTTCCCTGCAGGCAAGGTAAATGTCTATGTGGGAAAGATGTCCTTTGCTGCATGAGAGAATGACTCAGCCCATGAAATTTGGGGTATCTGCCTTCTGAGCTCTGCCCTCCAAGTCCCTAGTCCTGACTTCTTCTCTCAACAGCTCTAGTCCACTTCACCCTCCCTCTACCAGAGGACAAGGTGGGTGGCTCCACAAGGAATTTTGTGTGTTGGCCCTTTAAGAGGGTGTCTTAATTTTCAGCTGTCATCTCCTGGCAGACAGCACCCTGCTGCTTTGCATTGTCAGATCTTATGGGGTACCCTTCTCAGTTTTGGTACTCACTGCTGGGGGACCCAGCTTGGGGATTAGATCCCAGAGTTGTCAGTGGCAACCCCCCACAGCCGAGATATCTCTCTAGATTTCAGTTGCTGCCTGTGGGTGCCTGGCCAGCCCGTTTTGCATCTCCAAATCTCCTACCAGTCTCTATGTGGTCTCCACTTTCGGTCCTCAGGTATCAGGGTTCTCTCTTGTGAATTTTCCATTGATTATTGAGGAAGTTTTTCTGTATTTTAGTTGTAATTAAAGTTTTTTCCTGGGAGCATGTCTGTGCTGTCCTTAGTTTCCATTGTTCTAGGACAGTGATGGCGAACCTTTTGAGCTCGGTGTGCCAGCAGTTTGAAAAACCCTAACTTAACTCTGGTGCCGTGTCTCATATAGAAATTTTTGGATATTTGCAACCATAGTAATACAAAGACTTATATTTTCTATATTCATTTATATATTTAAATGCCATTTAACAAAGAAAAGTCAACCAAAAAAATGAGTTCGCGTGTCACCTCTGACATGTGTGTCATAGGTTTGCTATGACTGTCCTAGGAGCTATATTGATACACATATTGCTATGAGATACGTCTGTATGTTGCTGCCTATGGATTTTAAATTAAAAAAATTAATTTCTAATTACAGTTTATAGTCAATATTTTTCATTTATTTTTTATTAAGAATAATGAATAGAAATCCTGCCAGACATGGAAGCCATTCCAATCCCAACCTAATTGAAGCCAGAATGTTTTAAAGCCCAAAGACGGAGGACCTGCTGGGCCCATTCTCACAAGTGGCCTCTGGGGACAAGGCATCACATAGTTCCCTGGACCAGTGCTCCCACTGGCACAGTTCGCCAGCCAACCACGGCATGGTAAGCAGAGAAATGGAAAGATATTGGAAAATGTTATAGCAATTTCACAGATTATTTTTAAATATATTTTTATTGATTTCAGGGAGGAAGAGAGAGGGAAAGGGAGATAGAAACATCAATGATGAGAGAGAATCTTTGATCAACTGTCTTCTGAATGAGCCACACTGGGAATCAAGCCCACATGTGCTCTGACCTGGAATTGAACCATGACTTCCTGGTTCATAGGTGGTAAGTGCCCTTGACCAGAATCAAACCTGGGACAGCTTTAGTCCACAGGCTGACACTCCAACCACTAGCCAAACTGGCTAGGGCTAAAATGGTTAGTTTTATGTTATATGACCTCCATTTCAGTAAAAACAACAAATGAGAGGAAAAATCAGGCAATTCTTTGCCAGAGATCTGGGAGCATGGGAGTGGGCAGCGGTTCCCTTATTGGATTCCCTGGCAGCCTCCCAGCTGTGGTCCATTGGCTCTCTCCTAGCATCATCCTGCTCCACCACCTAATGGCCAGGGCCTGGCCACCCTGCTCTGCGCCCGGGGCTGCTCATGCTGTTCTACCCTCCGTGTCCAGGTAAGGCAGCCCTGCCAGGGAAATGATGGGCATGCACTTTCCCTTCCCTATTGCTTGCATTTCCTGCCATTGTCCCCCTTCTGGCCTGACCAAACACAAGGCGTTTGTGTTTTTGTCATTCCTCCTTCCGTGGCCAGGGGCTTCCCCCTCACACCTGCTTTCCCACCTCCTTCATGGCCTGAGCAGTCCTCTCTCCCCTTTGCCTCGATCCTCTCTCCTCTTTCCCATTCTCCCTCACATTATGCATTTCTTACCCAGTGAGTTCCCACTGTGGTACTGTCCCTGTGTGGCACTCACCACGCCCTGTGGTGATGTCCCTGAGCATCCACAGGAGTCCTGGCCCCTCTCCCTGAAAAGAGCCGCTGACATGATTGTTCCCACTGACCTTGAGAACCCGTGTCCATTGGAGTACCAAGCGTGGCCTCCAGGCTGCTCAAGGAGACGACCTGCATCTCTCCGGGGTCAGGAATTAAACTCGTGACCCTTACGTCCCTGGGCCAATGCTGTAACCACTGAGCCAAACCAGCCAGGGCAACAATTTTTAACATCTAATGCATTCTACCACTGAGAATACAAAATTATTACAGCTCTTTGGATCACTCTTCATATCTACACTTAAAAATAGTGTGTGACATATAATAATTTTAACAAAATTGCATAAAAGCAGTGATTCAGTTGTATCAAACAAATGAAAATGACAGAGAAAAGACTGGAAAGAGACATATTGTGAAGTTAATAATGATGGTGGCTGGATGGACCACAGCTCATTCATTCTTGAACGTTTTTAATATCTCCCGACTTGTCTATCAGGTAAAGTTTTAAGTCTTTCAACATTTTAAAATAGTCAGTATGCATCTTTTGTTTCATTTTTTTTTTTTGTTAATCCTCACATAAGGATATTTTTTCCATTTTTAAAAAATATGTTTTTATTGATTTCAGAGAGGAATGGAGAGGGATAGAGAGATATAAACATCAATGATGAGAGAGAATCATTGGTTATCTGCCTCCTGCATGCCCCACACTGGGGATTGAGCCCACAACCTGGGCATGTGCCCTGACTGGGAATCAAACGGTGACCTCCTGGTTCATAGGCTGATGCTCAACAACTGAGCAACACTGGCAAGGCTCCATTGGTTTTTAGAGGGAGTGGAAGGGAAGGAGAGAGGAAGAGGGAGAGAAACATCGATGTGAGAGACACATCGATCGGCTGCCTCCTGCATGTGCTCCGACGTGGAGCAGGGGATTGAGCCTACAACTGAGGTACATGCTCTTGACAGGTATTGAACCAACAACCCTTCAGTCTGGGGGCCAAAGCTCTATGTATCTGAGAACCAATGCTCTAGCCACTTAGCATCACCAGCTAGGGCTCCTTTTTTATAATAGAAAATGTAAATCTTTAAAAACATAGTTCAAAATTGAGCCTCTGGCTCCAAGTGGGCTCTGCATATTCTTCGTGCACCACAAGAGGGTGTAGAAGAGGCAGGTCACATAGGAATTCAGCATTTGGACCCCTTGTGGGGCTGCGTGTTCTTTGTACCCCACAAGAGGGCACAGAAGAAATAGCAACCATTAGGAATTCAGGCTGTTACACATGAGAGGGGCCTCACATTCTCTGTGCACCAGAAGAGGGTGCATAAGAGACAGATCCCATCAGGAATTCAATCTTTGGTCCCTACTAGGGCTGCATGTTCTCTGTGCACCACAAGAGGGCGCAAAAGAGACAGCACCCATCAGGAATTTATCCTCTGGTCCTCACATGGGGCTGCATGTTCTCTGTGCACCACAAGAGGGTGCAAAAGAGACACCACCCATCAGGAATTTAGTCTTTGGTCCTCACATGGGGCTGCATATCCTTCGTTCACCACAAGAGGGTGCAGAAGGAATGGCTCCTATCAGGCGTTCAGCCTTAGGTCCTTTTGCGGGGCTGCAAGGTCTCTGTGCAGCACAAGAGGGTGCAGAAAAGACATCTCCCATCAGGAATTCACACTTGGGACCCATTGCGAGGCTGCATGACCTATGGGCACCACAAGAGGGCGTAGAAGAGACACTTTCCAACAGGCATTCAGACTTACGTTGCCACATGGGGCTGCTTGTCCTTCATTCACCACAAGAGGGCGCAGAAGAGGCATCTTTGATCAGGAATTCAGCCTTTGGTACCCACACCTTTGGAATACCTTTGGAATCCTTAGAACCTGATTTATGCTCACATCTTTGCCTAGGTCTCCATCATTCTATCAGTTGGAAAAATATACTTATCTTGGCAGAAATATTGTAATGTGTTGGAGTTGTAAGCCAGCTAGGTGTCTGTAGCCAAGCAAGAGTGTTTTGTGAGGACATTGAAGACACCTCTGCCATGTGACACCTTTAAACACAGTCAGGACTCCCTTTCACTGTAGAGAGGCTCTGCAGGGAGCTTTTGAGTTTGTGCTTCTGGAATGGCATGGCCGGAGACAGATCCAGGGCACTGTCACCATGCTGCCCAGGCCTGCACATTCCTTCATGTGGAGCTAATCCAAAAGGGACAGGAATGGGGGGGTGGTGTCTGCATTCTTAATCTCTGTATTGACAGTCTGCCCCCAGCATCAACAGCCTCTTCTATTTGAGGACCCCCTACCTGAGGGGCACAGCCCCACCTCCACTCTAGGGGCAGGGCTTGGACAGCACGGAGGCTCGTCCAAGTTCTGCTGGTGTGTGCACAGGTATTCCAGTGAACACGGATGAGCACAGGCCAGTCTGCAGGGGCCGGTTTACACCCACAGCTGGTTCGCGGTGAGGGATAAGCAGGTGAGAAGTCTGGTTGCTGATCCACTTCTCCTGGTGATCGCCTTTCTCCAGTCTGGAGTCTCCAGGTGTTTGCCCCTTTGCAGAATCTGGGATCTCCATAATGATGGTCTCAAAATGCCCTTTAATGTAAAGGGATGAAATGAGAGTGTCTTTTTTGAAGTCATGGTTTTCATAGGCCATGTCTGCCATGTACACTGCCCCCACACAGGGATGGGCAAGGTTCCTACACCCTTTCCATCCATTTCGGGAGCAGATAAGTTTCAGGTAGCTGTGAGAGAATGTCATGCAGGACAGTTCACAGTTCTGCCCTCATGACCTTGAGAAGACATGTGACATCCCTAAGCCTCATCTGTATAATGGGAATATTTTTTGAGGACCCAACAGAGATAATACGCATTGTACAGACTAGTATTACAAGGAGGTTTGTTGTTCCTCAGTTTAAAAAGAATACCTAGCAGGTCACAATTGTAGGAACATCCCCCACCCACCGAACTAAAGTGGAACTTTGAAAACCTAGAACCTCATTCAGCCTGGGCCCTCCTGTCCCTGAGGGGCTGGGACTCCTGTGTGAGCTCCAGACCTCCATCCTCCTGTGAATCACGGTGATGCCGCTGACTGGATGTCCCTCCTTGCCCCCTCAGTGTGCAGCTGAGTTCACTCTGAGACTGTGTGAGGCCCGCAGGATGCGAGCCCTGCAGAAAGGCACCTTCGAGAAGGTGGCGGTGTCCCTGGTACCAGCTTTCCCAGCTGGAAACATCCCCCACATCTGCACCCTGATGCCCACCCACCCAGCCTTCTCCAGAGCCCAGTGGTTCCTGGACGAGCTGTTAACTAGGTGAGCACGGTCCCCTCTTCAGCACAGTGGGGCCTCTGCCCACTGCTAGCTGTGGGTCTTCACAATGACAACCTCATAGGGCTGTGGCAGGCACTGCTGTGGGGACCAGCCATGGCAGGGCCTACCTGCCGCCGGCTCTGCAGAAAGGGCTGCTGGACCGTCTATGGTTGTTCATGCCAATTATGTCTCTCTGTCCCATGGAAAGTTCCCTGACTCTCCCATCAGGGACCTGTGGCATCTGAGTGTGGAAAAGCACATGGGGAACAACCTGTCAAGCAGTGAGAGATGTCACCTCGCTGACCGTGTCCTGGTCCTTGGTGGAGCCACATGGGGGATGGCAGGGGAGAGCAGGGCCTCAGGCCCACTCCGATGCACTTGACACCGTGCATTAAGCTCTTACTCCCAGCAGGCAATTTTGGAGACACTTAGCCTGACTTAGTGAATGAAACAGACACAAAACCTGGGCCTCAGTTCTAGGCTGTGGGTCCAGACGTCACGCTGTCCACCATCCATCAGAACTGATGCCATCAATGTGTTTTCTACATTGGGAGGCACACCTCCTTACAGTGACCAGGGTACACACCGCAGGACCAAGTCATAAAGTGAGTGGTCTCTGGGTCCAGAGGGAGGGCCCCCAGAGTCAGCATCGTGGGGACTGTGGGTGGGGGTGGAGAGTGCCTGGCAGAATCCTAATCTTATACATCATCTGTTTCCCAAGAAAGGCCTGGGCTCTGGAGTCTTCTATTCCAGGAGGACAGGAGTCAAAGACGACAGTGGGTGGGGTCCTGGGCCTTGTAGACCCAGAGGAGACGCTGTGCTGAGTTGTCCCTCACAGTCCCCTCCCACCCCCCACAGACCCACCCCGCTCTGCCTGCCCCTCTCCATATCCATCTCCCCTGACCGCGGTGGCCAGGCTCAGAACAGGACTGTGGTGAGCAGGCTGCTCACAAGTCTGTCTCAGTCCTCAGCCCAGATGCCCAGGGCCTGGAGGGTCGGGGTGGGCAGTGCACTGGACCTTCAGGAGAGCTGCCAGTGGGAAAAAGAGTCTCACACAGACTCCGTGTTGAACCTGCTGGATCCCACAACTGCTACAACCAGGACAGCCACACAGGGGCTGGGGGTGGCATGGGGCTGTCCCCTGGGTGGGCAAGGGGGGCCTGCACAGAAGCTCAGATCTAAGCAAGTGTGCCATGGGAGGGCAGAGTGGAAGGAAATCCCAGGACTCTGACTCTGCTGCCCACCTGCCTCTCCCCAGGGCCTTTGCTGCGATGGTGGGGACCTGGCTGGACCAGTTCCAGGGTTTGGGGCATCCCCTTCCTTTCGCCTGCTTCAAGGTAGAGCAGGCCTTGGTGCCCGTCAACTCCCCTGCCTCACACCTGGTGGGCCACGCCCAAAATCTTTGGGTTGAGCTAGAGCATCTGGAGCCCACTGAGGCAACTCAAGAAGGTGAGGGGGAATGATCATCTGGGCAGATGATCTGGGGAGGGCAGGCTCATGGGCTGGAGTTTCCCCAAAGGCAGTGGCATCTTTCCTGTCCGTGGAACGTCATGGGAAAGCCAGGTTTGTGAGTAAATCTGTCTCTTCCTCCTGCTCCATGTCCACGCCCAGAGCTCTGGAGCCAGAGGAGGGGCCTGCCTGGGAGCCAGCACCTGGTCCAGCACCCACCCCAGCCTGGCCTGGCCTGAGGCAGTACCTGAAGCTATTATGGAGCCAGCTACAGTAAAAGCCTTCTCTCCCTCTGTCCTAAGAATTCTAGGCATTAGCTCATATAAATAAGAGGAATGCACTATTTCTAGAGGCCTCGTGCACAAAATTCATGCACTCTGGGGTGAGAGGGGGGTCCCTTAGCCTGGCCTGTGCCCTCTCACAGTCCTGGAGCCAGCAATCAATCGCCCCAAAGAGGTAGGCCTCGCCCACCGGTCAGGGCTCCGTGATGGATTGCCCCCACAGAGGGAGGCTCTGCCACCCCCCACAGCCCGCCAGTCAGTGTCCTGGGCCTCCTTTTGCAGGGCAATCATGGGGCGATGACCGAGCCTCTGACCAATTGCATCGCATCCACCTTTGCTGGCCTGGCGCCAGTGGGTGTCATAGCGTGGTCATCTGGAATGTCATCTGGATGGTTGTTCTGCTGTTCAGTCATTCGGTCGATTTGTATATTATGCTTTTATTACAGATGAGAGAGAGACAGGGAGAGGCAGAAAAAGAAACATGGATGAAAGGTGGAACAGTTGTCTCCTGCCCATCCCCCACTGTAGATAGATCCCCCTAAACCCATTCATGTACCCTAACTGGGAGTTGATCTGACAACCTTTCAGAGCAAGGGACAGTGACCAAGCAACTGAGCCACATCAGCCAAGGTAAGACTAAATGTATGTGTGTATATAGCCTATATAATAAAGTGGTAACATGCAAATTAACCCTCATGCCATCATGCCATCACAAGATGGCTACACCCACAGCAGAGGCGGGGTTCCCATAATGAGCCATAATGAGATATCAGCAGGGTCCTGAGGCTGCATGGCACTGGGCTGGGGCAGGGGACCTGAGGCTGCACCCCCTGCCAGGCTGGGCTTGATGGGGGACCTCAGGTCATGCCCCTCACCCTGTGGGGTTTGATGGGGGACCTCAGGCCATTCCCCCTGCCCTCGGGGCTTGATGGGGGTGGCCCGGCTGGGTCTGGATCTTGCCCAATGGGGGTGGGGCCAGCTGGATCTAGGTCTCATGTGATTTTGAGGAGTACACGGGTGGGCAGGGACTTGACTCTGGGTCTCATGGCACAGTCCAGACTCTGACAGGAGAAAGATTTTCATATACAGTTTACTAATTTTCTTTCATCTCTGACACTTCTATTATAGAGAAAGGGCAAATAGCAATATTAAAATATTTCCTCTAATTAATTCCCTTTTAATGTCCATGAATTTTATGCACCAGGCCACTAGTGTGTGTGTATATATCTATCTATATCTATAACTATATCTATATCTATATCTATATCTATATCTATATCTATATCTATATCTATATCTATATCTATATCTATCTATCTATATCTATATCTATATCTATATCTATATCTATATCTATATCTATATCTATATATATATATATATATATATACATACACTAGGGGCCCGGTGCACGAAATTCGTGCACTGGGTGTGTGTGTGTGGTGGGAGTGTCCCTCAGCCCAGCCTGTCCCCTCTCACATACTGGGAGCCCTCAGGCGTTGACCCCCATCACCTTCCAATCGCAGGATCGGCCCCTTGCCCAGGCCTGACACCTTCGCCAGAGGTGTCAGGCTTGGATAGGGGACCCCCATCTCCCCCTGATCACTGGCTCTGGCCCCCGCCCAGGCCTGAGGCCTCTGGCCCAGGAATCATGCCTGGGCAGGGGACCCCCATCTCCCTCTAATCGCTTGCTCCACGCCCCACCCAAGCCTGACGCCTCTGACCCAGGCTTCAGGCCTGGGCAAGGGGACCATTATATCCCCCCAATCCCTGGCTCAGCCCCCCGCCCAGGACTGATGCCTCGGCCAGAGGAGTTGACCCTCATCACTCACCGATCACCAATCACCGGATCAGCCCCTTGACCAGGCCTGAGGCCTCTGGCAGAGGTGTCAGGCCTGGGCAGGGGACCCCCAGCTCCCCGCGGTTGCAGGCTCCACCCCTGCCGAGGCCTAACGCCTCTGGCCTAGGCGTCCGGCCCGGGCAGCAGGGACCTGCAGTGGCAGCGGGGGGGGGGGGGCGCCACGATCGCGCGGGCTCCGCCTCTGCCCCTGCAGGATGCCTCTGGCTGAGGCGTCAGGCCTGGGCAGCGGGGACCCGCAGCTGCAGCGGCCCCGCAATCGTGGGTTCGCTTTAGGCCAGGCAAGGGACCCCTAGCTCCCGGGACTGCCAGCTTCGACCGTGCCCAGCTCCCATCGCTGGCTCCACCCCTACTTCCTGCTATCACTGGCCAGGGCAGAAAAGGCACCTGATTCTCCCATCATGGCCTTTGCCCTGCCCCCCAGCTCTTAGCTCCCCCCTGGGTTTCTGATCACTGTCAGTGGCAGGGGGCTTCTTCCTGCTTTCCCTTTCGCCTCCCTGCATTGTGCCTACATATGCAAATTAACTGCCATCTTGTTGGCAGTTAATTTGCATATAGCCCTGATTAGCCAATGAAAAGGGTATCGTCGTACACCAATTACCATTTTTCTCTTTTATTAGATAGGATAGAGAGAGAGAGAGAGAGAGAGAGAGAGAGAGAGAGAGGGGAGGGAAAGGGAGAGGGAGAGAGAGAGAGATAGAAACATCAATGATGAGAGAGAATCATTGATGGGCTGCCTCCTGCATGACCCCTACTGGGGATCTAGCCAACAACCTTGGCATGTGCCCTTGACTGGAACCTCTAAGCTAGGGTGGGAGAGTGTGATGCTAATGAGGATCTCAAAGTGTGACCAGAGAAAAGGGGTGAGGGAGAGACAAGAGTGGAAAAGAAGCTAAGATCAGATCATGGAGGGCCTAGACGGATACGCTAAGGATTTTGGACTTATTTCTAAAGGCCATAGGAAACCATTGTTAGTTTTCATAAGAGACATGATCATATTGACATTTTCAAAAGATCCTTCGGGCTGCCCGTAGAGAATGCTTAGGGACCCGGCTATACTAGAGTTTGACAGGTCAGAGAGAACACATGGTATCAGGAGGCCCTGAGGTCAATGTGGTTTAGTACTCTTGCTGCTCACCTTGATGGCTTCACACTAGAATCGTTGTATCAGGAATGTCAAGGTGGAAATCGATCCCACTCATGGGACTTGACAGCTTATGTCTACAAGTTATAATAAGGTAAGAAAATATGCTGGATCTGTTCTCAGACCAAGAGACTCTGAGAATAACATGGAGAACTTGCTAAATACCAGGATTTACTAAAGTGCTAAGGAAAAGGGTGTGGACTCAGCTCAGAGATAGAAAAATAGGTCAGTGGCACCATTATAGGCACCAGAAACAAACTCACATCTAGAAACTTGAAAAATAAAGGTGGCATTGCAGATGGCTGGAGCAGACACGTATGAATCAATAAGGAGTGTGGGTGCCACTGGGGAGACATGGGAGGGTGAGTGACATCAGACCGAATCACAGCGATGGTGAAAATCGGTGCCATGTGCACAAGGATTAAATGCATACAGAAAAAACTGAACATCTGGAAGAGGATATAGCATAGTGTCCTCATCATAATGTAAGGATTGTTTAAACAAAACCCAAAACCACTGAGAAATCTCACCAAATTAAAATGGAAATCTCTGTTGAAAGGACATGGTGAGGAGGGAAAGGGAAGCTTCCTGGCGCACAGAGCTAGAGGAGGCTAGAGCCCAGCATTTAGAAAGAAAGAACTAAAGTCCATCAGGAGAGAAGCAGAAAACCACTAGAGCAGAGGCTCTCAACCTTCTGGCCCTTTAAATACCGTTCCTCATGTTGTGCCCCAACCATAAAATTATTTGCGTTGCTACTTCATAACTGTAATGTTGCTGCTGTTATGAATCATAATGTAAATATCTGATATGCAGGATGGTCTTAAGCGACCCCTGTGAAAGGGTCGTTTGACCGCCAAAGGGATTGCGACCCACAGGTTGAGAACCGCTGCACTAGAGAAATGGGGAGGACGTAGCCACCAGTACCTCCCAGGAAAAGGTCCTTTTCAGTGGCTGAAAAACACGCAAAAAGATACTCAACATGACTAGTAGCCAGGAAATGGACACTAAGACCAAAAGGATGCCCAGTTTCACTCCTGCCAAGATTGGCAAGGATACTGAGCAATGAAGCACGGCCCCTGTGCTGATGCCTAAAGTAGAGCAATACTTGTGAAGCCGCTTTCCTCCTGTTACATCCGAAGCAGCCCCTGCCCAGGTGCCAAAGATTTCACGGACAGGAATGTTCACAGCACAGATCTTAGCAACAGCAAAAAGCTTCACATAACCCAAATGCCCCTCCGCAGGAGAACAAATGTGGTGCAGCCGTAAATGCAATTCTGCCAGGAGGAGTTTACTCCAGTGACAATAAGTCAGCTACAGCCATGAGCACTGAAGGTGAACAAAGCTGAGAAAAAGTGCAAGATGCAGAGAGACACTCACAGCATGACCTCATTTACATAGAGTTGGACTACATTCATAATTTAATGAAGTATTGTACAGAGGTGCATACCTATGAGGTGAAACTGAAAGGGAAATCAAAGATATGGTAAACATAGTATTTTTTATCCACAATAATATTTTACTTTATTTATAACACAAATATTTCTAAATATTCAAAATTAGGAAATTATAGCATAGCCATACAATTGAATATGATGTTTTAGAACGATATATATAATGACAGAAAGTGCTTAATGATCAGGTGACTTGGGTAAACATAATATTTCAAATAGTGGTTGCCACTGGTGAGGACAGAGAGGGCTGTGATGGGTAGAGGGCATTCAGGGTTTTAGGAGGATAGCATTCTGTGTCTTACACTGGGTGCTGAGTAAGCATATGGCTGTTCATTTTTCAGTTTTAAAACTTTATATATACATATAAAGATACTCAAATAAATGTTCCCAGCCCTGGCCGATAGGTTTCGGGTTTGCTCTCCGGTCAGAGCACATACAAGAATCAACCAAATGAATGCATGAATACGTGGAACAACAAATCAATGTTTCTGACTCGCACTCACTCTCTCTCTCTCTCTCTTCCTCTTATTCTGAAATCAATCAGTAAAAAATAAAACACCACAAATAAGTATTTCCTTGCAAAAACTAAATCAAGAAGTAAAGATTCTCAGGATTTTGTTTGAGGGACTAGTTGGTGTCAACACTGTGATAATAGCATCTAACCAGCCAAATATGTTTTTCCTTGAGAACAAATCTTTTAGTCATGGGACTAGCCATTGATGGACTGGCTGCAAACCCAAAGGACGTACAGAGGGCCAATTGACAAGAAAAGATGCTCAATGTCACTAATCATCATGGAAATGTAAACTAAACCATAGTGAGGTATCACCTCACACCTGTCAGAGTGGCTATCGCTAATCAGTCAACAGGTACCAAGTGATGGTGAGGATGTGGGAAAAGGGAACTGATGGTGGCAATGTTAGGACTCAGCTGAGCCACAGCACAGTGCAGAGGAGTCACTGAATGCGCAGACTGTCCACTGCTCCTGTGTGAGTTTCACTTGATGATTTTGGACAGCGCACATTGGCATTATTGATATTTAAAAAAATTTATTTTATTGATTTTTTACAGAGAGGAAGGAAAAGGGATAGAGAGTTAGAAACATCGATGAGAAAGAAACATCGATCAGCTGCCTCCTGCACACCCCCTACTGGGGATGTGCCCACAACCAAGGTATATGCCCTTGACCGGAATCGAACCTGGGACCTTTCAGTCCGCAGGCCGACGCTCTATCCACAGAGCCAAACTGGTTAGGGCAGCATTATTGATTTTTGTTAGAAAAATACACGGGACATATAGTTGGCTGTGCCACCTTAGGTTGATAATTGCTATCTAAGAGGGCATTGAAAAGGGGATCTTTCCTATTTTCTTATTCCCAATTTCTGCTTTTAACTTTATAGACATACTGGAGACTTTATCTCTTCACATGTATTTATTTCATATATGAAAGGGTACAGACCTGTACAGTTCTTTCTTAACACTTTTACTTTATTAGTAACTTTCTCCAAGTAAGGGATTCCGACTCTTTTTTGCTTCTTACCATCCCCTCTTCCTCATCCCCTTTCAAAGCCCCACATGTACAGCCCACATATCTTAAGTGTGGAGATGTTTGCTTATGACTCATCATATGTTTAAAGCCTGTAGTTCAACTTTCCCCAACTAGGAGCCTGATTGTAGCGCTATATCTATTGATTAACAATCCCATGGCAGAACATTCTGAGGGTCTGACTCAGATGGCAGTAAAGCTGCTTGCATACTAGTAAATAAAAGAATTGAATTGTTAGTTTGGGTCAAGGTATTCTCTGAAACTATTGGGAATTTTCATAGGAATTTATAACTAATAAAATTTGAAAATTACCTTCTAAGATCTAATGGAGCCAATTTTCTTTTAATCCTAATCCGAGAATATGTTTATTTATGAGAGAGAGAGAGAGAGAGAGAGAGAGAGAGAGAGAGAGAGAGAGAGAGAGAGAGAAGAGAAAGAGAGACTATCTTCAATGTGAGAAACATCAATTGGTTGCCTCCCATAAGCACCCTGACTGGGGATTGAACCCACAACCTAGGTATGTGTCCTGACCGGGAATCAAACCCACAACTTTTCAATGGAATGATGCTCCAGCCAACTGAGCCACAGCAGCCAGGGCATGGAACTGGTTTTCAGGAAAGAAAACCTTATAATTACTCCTAGAATTTCTGCATACCTGAGGTCCAAAGTTCAGCTAAGTCATTGGGAGTTGATGGAACACCTTGAGGCCTTTGTTGATTGACCTATAATGTATGCAATGTGCTCATCACTGTGCCTGGCTTGCACTCACTCTTTTGTGGTTTCAGGCTGCCTGATCCTGTTTTCTATGTCACTGTTATGTGTTTTCTTTAAAACAGTTCTAGGCTCATAAATTTTGCTGCATTTCTCTGAAACCTTGACCCTGAAATTTGGAAGCAGAGAGTTTAAAATTTTAGCATCCAGTTACCATCTCATTGGCATAAGCTCATATAGTCAATAGTTATTGAAATCTTGATTCATGTAATTATAAAAGAAGTAATTTTCGATATATCAAGATTATTTAAATTGTACGTCATTTGCTGTGTTCTCAGTTCAGGAAAGTACATTTATAACTTTGTTTCCTGTTTAGATCACATTTTGTTTTACATTATTTTAAATCTCATCATGCTTCCCACCAATGAAGGCTACTAGATTTATGTGGTAGGTTCTGTAAGATGAATTGATGTAGGTGGTTATGAAAAAATAACACCTTCAGGAGGGGTTTTGTTTTTCATTTTTGTTCTTTGACTTTAAGCAATTTGATACTATTCATTGGAGCTGGATGGTTATTAAAAATGCTAATTGGTACCCGGCCCCCATCATAAGTCCATGTACTTAAAATTTTTATATTTATTTTTAAATTAAAAAAACTTTAGTTTACCAAAATAAAACCATTACTAGTTCAGAAAATAATTTAAACCCTTTTAGTTCATTTATTGACAGCCTAGCTGTTTAAATTTTGTTCTGAGAATCCTGCATATCTGTTCTCTAAATGTCTTTCTTGGATGTGCTAGCATAATGCTCCTTGCACAGAAAGTTATGTACAAAATCTTTGTGTTGAAATATTTTCCAAATACACAGCTTCATTTTGTTCATGTTTCTTTCTTCTAAATTACATATTAGCTAATATTCTAACAAATCGTTTTAGAACATTCGACTGGTGGAGCTTAGGTGTTGTATGAACTACTGACTGGAGCATCTCCTTTCACTGCCAATGGAGAGGAGAATTCCCAAGCTGAGCTACTAGGTCAGAATTAACAAAATAAAATGAATGGTTACCTCAAAGGAACTGGTCAAATTTCTGTAAGTTGGCTGATGGAAAAAAATAATTTGTAAAATGGAAATTGGCAAAATTACGTTTAAGTGGTTAATTTCCATTTATAATCCTATAGGATGTAGATATAGAACCTTTATATTTCCTTATATCTTATGTGCCCAGAGAGATTTTAAATTTCATAGAGATTTTTAATTTAAATTACATAATGTGTGTGTATTCCGAAGCACTGAGCATTGGGTAGGAGCTGCCAGAGCCCCCGACCCAGCTGCGTTCCCTGCCAGAGCCCTTGGGAATATGGGGCCCAGAGCTGTTAGGAATACAGGCTCAAGAGCCGTTTGGAATGTGGGGTGAGGAGCCTTTTGGAATGTGGGGCGAGTAGCCGTTGGCACTGCTTGGCGCAGAGCTGGTGGGCACAGAGACGGTGGGCCCAGAGCCTGTGTGCAGAGCGATGGACGGTGGATACAGCCTCAGGATGGACGTTGCTGTCCGCGAGCTCATGGAGCTCTTTCTGCAGAGCCCGCTGGTGGCGGGGGTGAGTGCACCTGCCTCCCTTCCCATTGCGGGTGCCCTGGCTCCTCTCCCGCCCCCCTGGGGTCTCCACAGACCCCACCCGCCTGGGCCCTGGCAGTCCCGGGACTCGAGAGTCTTCGCAGGTTTCCAAGCTGGGGGCGGGGGTCCACGCCTGGGGCCTGAGGGGTTTCCTACTCTGGACCCCATGCACTGGGTGCAGGACCCCGTGGCGCTCCCAGCCCTGGACTGAGATGAGTTCACCTGCTCCTGCCGGGGCGCTAGGCTGCGGGTCCAGGAGCGGACGGGATGTGAGTCGTCACCCCGGCCCATGTGGCTGGACCACTCGGGAGAAGCACTCACTCCCCCCAAATACCCTGATGTAGAGTTTGAACTGAGAGCAGCCGGTGGATGTCCGTGACAGGTGAGGGTTGGGGGGGGAGGGGTCTCCAAGTGGGAACGTGTACCGGCTGGGATGGGTGCAGCCCACAGGGCCCCGCTCGCCGTTTCCACGGGAGCCTCAGAATGTGCACATGGGGTGACCTTTCCTGCCTTTCTGTCCGCACCCCCCTCCTCGCAGGTGAAAACTTTGAGCCCAGTCGCCAGCGGCAACGGTGAACACCTGTACATGCACTTGGTGGATGGCATTTTGTTACACCAAGTCATGTCGGAAATGTAAGTTGTCTTCACAGGCAAAGGACAAAACTTTTGATTTAAGGGTGTAGAAATGGAAGCATTTGATTTAAGGTTTGATTTAAGGGTGTAGAAATGGAAGCATTTGATTTAAGGTTTGATTTAAGAATGTAGAAATGGAAGCATTTGATTTAAGGTTTGATTTAAGGGTGTAGAAATGGAAGCATTTGATTTAAGGTTTGATTTAAGGGTGTAGAAATGGAAGCATTTGATTTAAGGTTTGATTTAAGGATGTAGAAATGGACGGTTGCTATGGGAGGGTTTCTCGTGGGCCAGGGGTCCCTCAGGCTATGGGCCCTTTGGCTGCCATTCGTTGGGGATGAACTGCAGGACACTGGGTTGGCAGTTTGTCTGATGAAGGATATTCAGAACTGAGGGACTGGCAAGCACTTGGTGTAGATGGTTCAAACTCAGCTATTAATGTGGTTTAAGCGATGACATTTTAAAAATAAAGCTTTTGAGGGGTCATGGAACTGCAGCGGACAGTGTCTGGCTACAGGAAGTGTTGGGTGGGTCGGGAGCACTGAGCGTGACTGAGGTTTCACTCCTGGTTAGGACGCCGTGTTTCTGAGCCACGTCATCTCCCCTGTTCAGCTGCCCCACAGGGAGTGCAGTCGGTTAGGTGGCTTCTCCCGTTCTGGATTGAAAGCCACTGTGCTGGGAGAGACACAGGGGTCAGGATGCTGAGGGACCCATTTAGCATCTCAAACAGGGTCTGGTGGAGGTTGCACTTGTTAGCGTGCATGCGGGACCACATCCCCTCCTGCTGCTGAATTCTGCAGAGCCTGCCTGACTGCCAGCCTGCCCCACGGAGGTGGTGGCTCCTACCTCTGCACTGTGTTTCAAACTCAGAAACTGCAGGGGAGGTGCTGGAACTTAGCGTCAGTGTGGTTCTGAGGCACTTGAAGGAAAAGAGAACATCCCAACGTTCTCCTTGGAGCAACCCCTGATGCTCACCTACTCACCTGCAGCTAAGCTGTCAGACTTGAGCATAAACCCTCTGGCTAATGAGAATCGGCTCCATTTGTGGCCCACGCAGTGGGAAGAGTTAGCTTTGGCATATTACGTGTTTTAAATGGACTTACCTCAAAAGATCTGTTTTAAGAATTTCCCAAGCACATAGCTCCTTCTGTTTTAATAAGTCATGTGCTATCATGCTGTGGGAGAGGCACTTCAGTACTACTGTGTTTTTTCAAAAGCCCCACCAACCTTACCAACCCACCAACCCTGTGTTTGCTTAGATCATAAACAACAAATCCGTTAGCTTTGGCAGTACTTCTCTGAGAACACGGATGGAAATGAGTTTTCCTGGCATTGTCTCGGGGCAGAGTCAAGTTCTGGCAACCACCCTTCCCCCTCCCCCACCCATGGTGTTAGACCCTGAAAATTACTGGAATCCATTGGTGTGGGGGAGGGGGGGGATGAAACTCCCACCTGTCCTTACCCAAGCCCAAGACTGTTTAAAGAATGAGCAGCACCCCAGCCTCTTCCCTCAGCTCTTACAGGCAGAGGGAGGACAACAGCCCGGGGGCTGTGGCTCTTTCTTCCCTGGCTTTGGAATCCCTGAGCTTTCACCACTTGTTTGTGGATCTGGAGGAAAGAAAGCCTGTTGGACGTTCCTGTGAGAAATGCCAGCTCATCCCTCATTCACACTTGGCCTGTGGCTAAATTCAGTTGGAAGGGCTTTTCCCCTCCCCTTGACAATTTCAAATGTTATTTTCTCCTCAGTGATGTGCCCAGGGAATCATCCAGAAGTGAGAGCCCACCCATTTGAGGGTCTTAAGGCCTTAAGCAGGGCTTCTAGGTCTTTCTGGTGAGGGCAGGCACTGAAGAGGGACAGCGGGGAAGCCCTCTGGGTGGCGTTCCAGAAGGAGGAAGTGCAGGCGAGAGCGGCCCCAGCAGCAGAGTTTACTGCTTGGGGAGGAGCATGACCTGCTCCAGGTGTGGACATGAGGACATTGGTGGCCTTTGGAAGTGGTGGGGATTGACTGGGAAAGGGGTGCAGGAGAACTGGGAGGGGGAGGGGTTTTCTATATAATGACTGGAGTATGTTTCATTTTTAAAAACTCATCAAGCTGTCACTTAAGATGTATGCACTTCACTCTATGTAACAATCCCCTCAATTAAAAAAGAAAAAGAACCCCAGCCCTAGTGTCCACACGTAGGGAGCCAGCGGGGCCTGAAGTCCAGGTATCTCACATCCTAGCTGCCTGACGCTGGGCGGGGCACTCATCACCTCAGTTTGCTCATCTGTGAAATGGGAAGTGAAGTGCCTCCCTTAAGAGATGGTTGTGAGGATTAGATGAGATGATGTGTTAGCATGTAGCGCAGCGCCTGCCACGTAAAAGGTGCTAGTGTCAGTCACTCACTTATGTGTATACCCTCCTTATCCAGGAAGGATTTGAGGCACCCCGTAAGAATTGTTTTTGTGTTTCTTCAGTCTTCCTCCCACATTCTTAGTTTCCTAGATGATGATAATTCATAGCCTTAGCCCTCTCCCATGAGGTCTAGGACAGAACCTGACTCTGGGACCCACGTCCTAGCCCCACATCTGACACTGCACTGAAGCTAAGCCTGTTTTCACTTCTGCCAAGTGGGGAAATGTAACTGCCCAGCAGGGAAGGCTGTTCTGCTTTCCCAAAGCCCGTGTTGGGAGCGTCGACTGAGTGCTGTTCACCTGTTTGGACCAACTCTCCCCAGGTTGATGGGACTGAGGAAAGAGAGCAGCAATCTGCTCACTGGCTTGCTGGAGCTCAGATAAGAGGTTACCTAATGCTTCAGAGCCACCAGGTGGCTGGCTGGAGCTCAGGTGACTGCACCTGGGCAGTGAAGAAGGCTGAGGTAGGGCAGCAGTCTCTGGGCCCTGGCCTCCCAGTGGCATGAGAGTGAGGCCCAGAACTGGTGTGTGTGTGTGTGTGTGTGTGCGTGTGTGTGCGTGCACACCCATGTGCCTGCATGCCTGTGCTGGTGTGCATGTACTTGTGAGAGTGAACACCATTTTGATTTGGCCCAGATTGGAATCAGCAGCATTAGATCTGTTTTTCCCGCAGCAGGAGAGGAGGGGGTTACACATCCTGGGCAAAGTGGGATAGACTTTCCTTAGCAATAGTTGGCTTGTTTGGATTTGGTTCCAAATAACCTTTCTCTGCCTTGAGAGCCTTAAAGGAGGGAGTACTGATGGATGATCATGGTAATTAGTCTGATTGCTCAGGTAGGAAATGCCAGGGCTCTTTGGAGTGGAGCTTCAGTTAGTATTGCTCTTCAGAGCTGGTGGGAGAAGCAGGGGGTGAGAGCCCCGGCCCCACCCTGGTGCGTGGAGTGTGCCTGTGTGCTGAGGCCCTTTGGTTGCTGGCACTCCAGGGGAGTTCCCGTGTGACTCACTACAGAAAAAAAATGAAAGCTCAGGCGACAGCAACAACAAAACAGGAAAAAGCTCTGCGTGTTCCCTACGCTCTGCTATGTTAAGAAGCACATTTGTCAGTTTATGAACTTGTTTCTTATTTCTTAACTAGAGGCCTGTTGCACGAAAAGATTTGTGCAATAGGCTTTCCCTTCCCCTGGCTGCTGGCACCAGTTTTCCTCTGGCACCCGGGAACCAGACCTTCACTCTGGCCACCGCCTTCCATCTTCGCTCTGGACACAGTCTTCTCTGTGGCTGGAGCCTTCAGTCTTTGCTCCTCGTTCCGGCGAGAGTCTTCAGTTTCTGGCCAGAGCTGCTCCTGTAGCTCCTTCCGCCCTCCACCCTCCCCCTCATAGCTTGATCGCGCCTGCAGACCTCACTGTGGGGCTCCTGTGTCCCGGGGGTGCTGCCTTGCCTGCGGCCCCGCTTTTGGATCACGATCAGGATCACGGGCCGCAGGCAAGGCAGCTCCTGGGTCCCGGAGGTGCTACCTTGCATGCGGGCCAGCTTTCCATCGTGATTACCGGCTAGGGGGCAGGCAAAGGCGGCCCCGGTTCTCCAATCCAGGGCTGGGAAGCAGGGCAAAGGTGGCCCCTAGAGCCGCCTTTGCCCTGTCCCCTGGCACTTGCCTGCCGCCTGGGTTTCCAATCACCGTTCTTCCATCCTTCCCCTTTCTCCTCCCATCATTGCGCCTACGTATGCAAATTAACTGCCATCTTTCTTGGCAGTTAATTTGCATATCATCCTGATTAGCCAATGGGAAGTGTAGCGAAGGTACGGTCAATTACCCTTTTTGTCTTTTATTAGATAGGATGTGCTCTCATCCAGGGAGAACTGCACCCTGCAGGTAAATCATTTTGTGATGCCAGGCACACTTCTGCAACCAAAGAGCCTTTGTGGTTTGAATTCTGAAAGCCTCCTTTGTTCCTAAATTAATTTCCACTGAACCGCTCACCTTTATTTCCTCGGTAATGAATGGCTCCATGGGAAACATGTAACGTGTAGGTGGCTTGGCCAGACTCTCCTACTGTGTGGGGTCAGTAAGAACTGTTGTCACCTGACAGTTGAAAAGCGGTCCTCTTGTTTCCTCATGTGACTATTTTAGGGGACCCAGGGCAATTGAATGAAGCCCTTGGCTGAGTATTGCCTGCAATGGATAAAGGGGTTTGCATACATGCCATGCAAGGTGGGGACTCCTAGTGTAGCTAACAAATATGTACTTCATGGCTGCAGTTAATTTAATTAATCTAGTCTTTAACTAAAATGGTGCCATGTTAAGACTTTGAAAGAACCAGGGCAGGAAAGATTGTCAATCAGAAGAGCCTCAGCCTTCTCTTCAGACAGAAGATTGCCAGGCTCCTCCCCTCCCCAGGGGCCCTTTGTTACACCAAGTCTTTCTCAGATTTTTCCTTGCGATTCTTTTCTTCTCCTGTGTTTTCCTTGACCTATATGACTCTTCTCGCTCTCTGTGTCCAGCACTGCAATGATGTATGCAGGGACATGTTCAATCCAGGGGGTGATGACATGTTCAGCGGCATCTGCACACCTGTTGGTTATCTTCATAGCTTCATCCCAAGTCACCAAGGAAGGCTGCCAGAGGCCAGATCCACCAGTAGCCCCATTGCTTTGGCATAATTCCTCACTTAATTTTGCCAATTGTTCCCCACCTCTGGCTAATCTCGTCAGTTCATAGCTGTCAGTTCCTTCATGGGCATGTTCAAATACTGGCCAAGTAACACCTGCTACATCCTCTTTCTTCCCTCACATGTTCACTTGGGCTTTGTTTACATCTTGGTGCTCAAGTCCCCTGCTGTGAACTTGGCCTCAGTGAGTGGGAGACATCTTCTCTCATCACTTCACCCATCAACATTTAAGTCTCTACAATCTTTAGGATCTGTGGGAATCAAAGGTGAAGGCATGGGATTCTTTCTTTAGGAGGTTTATGACCTGTCGGTGCTCCTTTTAATCGGGCCTTCATCATGGTCTGTGCTATTTGCCAGGGAAAGATTTCAATTCGGTCTTTGCAGACACTGTATCTCATTCACAGACATTCTGAGGGTGACTGTTTTCTCGGGTTCCCAGCCGGGCAGTGGGGGCTGCCACAGCCCCAGCCCCAGTGTCCTCCTCTCCAAGTCAGCTGCTTTGTCTTGGTTGACTTTCAAACAGCTTGTGGTGGTGGTGGTTTTTAAATTGTACTTCCAGTGACATCTGACACGTATTTGTAGATATTTTTCCTATTTGTCAATTTTGTATTAATTATTGGCTTCAAATGAGCAGAATGGCATTGATATGGATTTCCATGCCTCCCCCATCTCCCCTTCGTTATGGAGGGGGGCAGGTTACTGCAGAAAGAGGAAGAGGCCTGCCTCTCTTCCATCAGACCAGCTCCCAGGAGGCTCAGTGCCCTCATGAACCCAGGAAGACAGCCCTCATTTGAATTATCACCCCTCCCTGTGTCCTGGGACAGTAACTATTGGGGGGGGGTTGTTATAAAAAGCAGGCAAGGTGGCAGCTAAGGCCTCCTGTTGAGTCTGTTCTCTTCAGATAGGAAAACTTTTTGAGCCTGAGAATTTTGAGAAATATCCTGAAAACATATCGATGGATGAAGTTATATGTCGCTTGATTGAGATTTCCAGTTTTATCACGACCAGACCTGACTTTTGCTGGAGAGTGAAATTAAATGATGCTTTGGGGGTTCCCACATGAATTGCTTGTCTCCACTGCTAGAATGTCTCCTAGGCGGCGTTGTACACCATATAGTGCCACAGACTGATGATGTCGGTTTGTCCAGGTGGAATTGTGTCCCTAGAATGTAAAATCACAGGACCAGCCCGAGACCCAGGCTGGTGACAGAGGAGGGGAACCCATGTGAAGTAGAACATTAATGATTTTATTGATTTAAGTTAGAAAATGTACCATGTTTTCCCTTTTTCTTTCTTGATGGTTCATATATTTTGGCGTGTTCAGTTCCTAACACTCTTAATCTTTAAATATATTTTGGGGTGGATTACTGATTTTCACACAGTGTAACCTTTTGGGTCTGCACTGCATTTGGTGGCGGTTTGTGGGTGCTGCCAGGAGTGGGATCGGGATGACTTTGACTAAGGGCCTGAGTAGGGTTTGCCATGGGGTTGGGAGGGATGTGAATTGTCTAAGGTCCACGGCTCGGCAGGGGCAGGATTAGGGTTTGACTTGGGCCACACTGGTTTCAGCCTCACACTGACCCAGGCTTGGTGAGGGCTACCCAGGCTGGGGAGGGAAGTGTGGCAAATACTGGGAGACACCGTTTCCAGTCTCGTGTTTCTTCCCCTAGAGACCCCAGGCCTAATCAGCGCTTCCACCAGCACGTGAACAACGATGTGAACCTCCGCATTGAGAACTTGACCATCTTGGTCAGACACATTGAGAACTTCTACCAGGTAAGGGCAGCTCTCTGTGCCCCAGGACTTCTGTGTTCCTGGCAATGTCGTCACTCAAAAGGTTTCCCCGCAGGAAGCCCAGAGGAAATGGTGTTCACGGTGAGGCAGCTGCTCGCTGGCACTTGGGGGTTTATCACTGGCATCTTTTATTTCCCCCCGCATTGTGAGAAGGGTCAGATGTTGGATTGCTTTACTTTGTCCAGCTAATGTCCTTTGACCGGTGTGCATGGCATTGGGTCTGGTGCTGTGAGGGCCTCAGAGATGAGTCGCCACTGCGGCCCCAAGCACCAGGCGCATGGGGAGTGTCTGGAATGGACTCTGGGAGGGGCACGCTGATCTGGTTATTGTCCACAGGTCAGCGAGTCTTTGTACAGCAGTAATTCAAGGTGTTGAAGGAGATATGGGACCACAGAGGGTTATGTTGGGTCAGGATCATAATGGATGAGCCCCCGGGTGCAGATGGCAGCACTGGAGTTCAGCGTGTAGAGTGTTCACTTGTCATGCTCACCGTGTCTCTATCTCAGATAGTCCATGGCAGGAGGACCTGATGGTGAAGGGCTGTTAAAATCCCCACCCCAGCCTTGGGAAGGTGGGGTGAAATCTTTGATCTTTATGGTCTTTATATGACCAGCACAGATGCCATATGGACTGAAACTGCCCTGCTGGGCCCTGATTTTCACACATTTTCTGAGCATCAATATCCCCTCTATAAGTTTTTTTAAGATCTCAGGTGAAGCCCAATGACTCTGATTGACTTGGGGGTTGGGGAACCCTAATGCCCTCTGCTCAGCCCCTTCCTTTTCCCCTAGGCGATCTCTGTGGGTTCTTGGGACCTCAGGGAACATGGTTTAAGAACCACTCATTGGCCTGGCCTGTGTGGCTCAGTGGTTGAGCATTGACCTATGAACCAGGAGGTCAATGGTTCAATTCCTGGTCAGAGAATATACCTGGGTTGTAGGCTCGATCTCCAGTGTGGGGCCTTCAGAAAGCAGCCAATCAATGATTCTCTCTCATCTTTGATGTTTCTAACTCTCTCCCACTCTGAAATAAATCCTATATAATAAAGAGGGAATATGCAAATTGACTGTCACTCTGCCACAAAGATGGTGGTGCCCACAGTCGAGGGGTGGGGGTGGGGATGGGGGAGGGTTCCATAACACAAGAAGGCTGCACCCAGAGTGGAGGCCAAGTTCCTTTAATGAGCCTTAATGAGCAATCAGCAGGGACCTGAGGCTGCATCCCCCAAAACCCTCCCCCATGGGGCTTGACAGGGGTCCTCAGGCTGCCCTCCCCCCATGCCATGCCAGACCCGAAGCTATGACCCTGCCCAGCGGGGCTTGACAAGGGTGGGTCCGGCCAGGTCTGGATCTAGCCCAATGGGGCAGAGGGCGGCCTGGTCTGGGTCTCACACAATTTTGAGGCGCACGTGGGTTGACTCCGGGTCCCATGGTGTGCCCCAACTATGACAGGAGGAAGATTTTCATATACATTTTACTAATTTTCTTTCATCTCTGACACTTCTATTATAGAGAAAGGGCAAATAGCAATATTAAAATATTTCCTCTAATTAATCCCCTTTTAATGTGCACCAATTTCATGCACTAGGCCATGAGAGAGAGAGAGAGAGAGAGAGAGAGAGAGAGAGAGAGAGAGAGAATATATATATATAATTTTAGAAACACTCACTGCCCAACAAGTCCCAGATTTATGACTGGGTTTCACTGAGATCTTGGCCAGACTCCGCTTCTGAGCCCTGTTCCCAGCATGCAGCTGTACTCATTCCATCGCCTGTTGGCAACAGAGCACCATGACTCTGAGCAGCCTCTGGGCAGGGCCTTTGAGAGCTCAGATGATGGGGCTGAAGTGGCCTTGTTTCTTTGTCTGAGGGGAGCCACACTCAGCGCCGGGCATGCTGTAGGCTGGTGGGTTTCATCTAGTGCTGCCCACAGGCAGGGGGCAGGGGTGGTGCTGCCATTGAACTTGGGTCTGGGTGTGGAGGGGCTTGATTCCTGGCTGCAGGCACCATTGGTGGTTAGCAGGTGCTTTTGATGCTGTGTGCTAAGTGCCAGGGAAGGCGGATGGTGCCAACAGGTCAACAGACAAGACTCCTAACTCAGGCTGCGTGGGGGCAGTTGGGCCGGCTTCTTGGAGGAAATGACACCTGAGTGGAGTGACGGTGCACAACTGAGTTTCCAGTTTGGAGGGTTGTGGGCGGGAGACGGGGGAAAGGGCATAGACGGGCAGTAAATCCCGTCCACGTCTGTCACAGTCAGCACTTGCCCCAGTTGCTGGGATGATGGCCTGTTTTCCTGGTTTCACATGAATCAAAACCAGGGAGATGCCAAGGTGAGACTCTGGACAGGCAGGCCTCCCGCCTCAGGTGTAGCTGGGAGGGCATCACCTCTCCCTGGGGCTGCGATGGAGGCTTCAGGGGCAGGGAGGTGTCTGAGGCTCTCCTTGAGCAGCACAGAGCAGGCAGGCTCGGGCGAGCTGTGTGGCCATGAGCATGCGGTCCTCTCGTCTCGGCGGCCGTGGAGGGTGCACGCCACTCGGGTCTGGGCTGGACAAGGGGGCTCGACCATGTGGAATTGCAGGCAGTTTGCTGCTCTTGGGCACTGGGTAGCGCTCCAGAACACGGGAACCGTCCCAGGAAGGAAAAGACAGCCAGTCCACCCTCAGGGCCCAGAGAGAAAGGCAGGTAGAAAGAAGGACCCTGCCTCCTGGCCCGGCTTCTGCACTGGCAGCTCTTTGAGGGCAGGGCAGGTGTGCATGGCAGCCTCAGCCCCTCGGCCTGAGAGTGAATGTTTGCTGCAGCACTTGCTAAGGGCTGCAGGGCGTCCCTGCCTCAGTCCTTTTCATGCTGAGAAAGCTGCAGGCCACTTGCCTCTGGGCTGACACGGGCAGGTGTGGGCAGGGTTGTGGTGTGTATTTCCTTCTGATTTATTGGAAAATAAAGCTAAGTTCTGCCCATATAAGTAATATGTGCCTCTTACAAACAGCTAGGAGAACATACAGGTAGTAAGAATAAGAGCCACCCAGAATCCCACCACTGAAAGACAGTCACTATGAGCGGTGTTAGTGTTTCCCCCCAGTTTCTGCATGAGTAGTTTGTGTTTCACTCCCTGCCTTTCATATTCTGCCTTTTTTTCCCTTCCAGCTGACATGATAGCATGTGCATAACTGGTTACTGTCGTGAAGTGACAGTCAAGAAAGTTTTTCAGAAGAAGTACCACCCAGCGTCACCTTGTTGTGAGGGCTTGGATGAAGCGAGACAGTCATTCCTTACTCTGACCAGGGAGGGTGAGAGGTCACCCCCACATAGAGTGGGATCCCTCTGCCCATGGCTTTTCAGTGAGACACGTCACAGTCACCGAACCCAGGCCTGGTCTTGTTTGCCAGGCAACACTTCAGCCACCCTGGCTGTCCTTCTCTGAGGCTTCAGGGCAGGGCACTTAGGAATACCAGGGGCCCCTCTGAAAAGCACCAGCTATTCAAGAAGCTCAAGTTTTTCCTCTGAAAACCTGGGGAGACTTTGTCCTTGACCTTTTACAGAGGACAGGAGCGGGTGAGAAGCAGCATGGCCAGGCTCACCTGAGCGCTGGTGTCTCAGCCAGTGTCTCCGGCCTCCTCCTGGCACGCTGCTTGGACTCCCCTGGGCTTGGGGCCAGGACTCTCACAACCAGCCGGTGTGGCTCAGTGACTGAGCATCAACCTATGAACCTGGAGACCACGATTGGATTCCCAGTCTGGGCACATGCATGGGTTGAGGACTCAATTCCCCAGTAGGGGACGTGAAGGAATCAGCCTATTAATGGTTCTCTGTCATCATTGATGTTTCTCTCCCTCTCCCTCTCCCTCTCCCTCTCCCTCTCCCTCTCCCTCTCCCTCTCCCTCTCCCTCTCCCTCTCCCTCTCCCTCTCCCTCTCCCTCTCCCTCTCGCTCTCCCTATGAAATCAATAAAAACGTATTTAAAAAATTAAAAAGACACTCACACCTGATGCTGCTGTCCTGGCATGTAGACTATCTTCTTCTTCCCAGGGTCTCTGCTCATATGCAGACATAATGTTTATTTGATTATGACGAGGATTGGAAGTCCAGGTAGCTCTGACTTTTCACATTTATTTATATTCTAACTTTTCCTTCCTCTTACATAGCATGTTCCCAGTTACCGTGTAGTGGCTGTGCGCTCACCCAGTGACTGGATAAGCTGTCATTTTGTTAGTCATTCTTTATTTTCGTTTCCTGTTCTCAGTGGTATCTTTCCTCTTTGTTTCTGTAGGAAGTTCTCCAGCAGCAGATCGTAATGAGCCTGCCGGATGTTTCAGTGATTAGCAAAGACCCGCTGTCTGGTGAGTGAAACCCGCCCCCCCCAACCCCGGCGGGCTCGGCCAGTGCCAGTGGCTCTGGGCAGCTGTTGGACACAGAGCTCTGGCTGCCAGCTTGGAGCCAGCAGAGTGAAAACACGTGATCATTCCGGTGAGATTTTGAAGGAAGGGTGTGTTCCTCTGAGGCATGAAGCCAAAGCCCCTGCTTCGGTGGGCTTAGGGGCCCGAGTCTTTGTGGCCTCTCTGGGGGTCTCTCCTCCTCAGTAAATGTGGGGTCAGGGCCACCTTCACAGGGTGGGTACCTTTTGGTAAGAAAGGAGGAATCTGTGGAAGAACTCACATCTCTCTTCCACGGGGACCCTGTGATGCCCTTTTCAGTCTGTGGTGGGTCTCACCAGGAAGTCCTGGCATGTCTGTCATTGGGCCCTGAAGCCCGAGAGGGCAAGGGTTCCAAGTCCTAGCCTCGGACATGTGCTGTGACCTTGAAAGACAGAATGAAATGTGCTCCTGGACATCTTCCAGAAAGTCAGAGTTAATTCATGCTTGTCAGGTGGCTCCCTGGGAGTTAAACAGGGCGGCGGATCTCCTCCCACCCCATCCTGTGTCTCTGCCTGCACCACGGCTCCCGGACAAGCACCCTGTTCTCTTACCTCTGGGCCTTTGCACGTGCTGTTCCTGTGCCTGCAGCGCTCTCGTCCCTGTGTCCTAAATCTCCCCCCTCACCTTGTGGGTCTCAGCTCAGAGGTCACTTCCTTTAAGAAGCCTTGCCTGAATCTCACTGCAGACTAGAGGTCCTTCTCTCAGGTTCCCTTTCCAGCTTTTCTTTGTGGATTTTCTTGGTCTGAGCCAGAGGACTGTGTTGATTACAACAAAGCTCCCAGCAGCCAGAACACATGGGTGCCTGGAAGGGAGTTGTCTGTAGGTTTGTTTCTTCTTTGCCTGCTTAACTGTCCCTGAGCCAATCTCACTGACAGGGACCCACTATCTTCTCTATGTTTGAAACTATTCAAAACCCACAATCTGGTAGATTTAAGAGAATAACAGTTTTTCTTACTTTAAATTCCTGAGAGAAATCAGCCTCCCATAAGAAATTAGAGAACTTCTGCTTTTTCTCTCTCTCTCTCTCTCATAAGTTTCATCGGAATCTGTGTAGGGATAAAAATCACAGGGTGCTTTGTTTGCACCACATGTTTTATTCCACTCACCTGGTGAGAACAAACAGAGCACTGCTTCACCCGAATCTCCTAGTGCCCTGTTTGCTGCCCCAAAGCTTATTTTAAATCATTTTTTCCCATGAAGATTTTTTCTAAAATTAATTCTCTACCTTTAAAACCTTCCCACTCTAACCCCGTGTTAACAAAACTTAGCAAACCGAAATTCTATACTTTTATAACAGTGCTCTGGTTCAGATTTAGTTTTGTCTTAATGCCTGATGGATGTGAACGAATGAATAGAATGAATGAATGAATGAATGAATGAATGGCTCATGGTTGTCATGTGTGTAACTGCTGGTGCTGAGGAAGCGGAACCCTTTGCTCTTTCATTGAGCCGCCTCACACTGTAGATTGAGCTCATGTGTGTCTGTGTGTATCTGTGTGTGTCTGTGTGTACAGGGTTTCTAGTCTCCTCCTTGCTTATGGTCTTGCTACTAGCAGTGGGCCTATCCTACATGTGTTTGCACTTTTAATGCTGTTTTCCTCTGCTGTGACTGGGAACAAAGATTCTCAGAGCTGTTGGAGTTATTCTAAAGTATGGTACACTTAGACCCTCTGCTGTGAACATCAAGATTTTCTGTGTGAACTCTGCCTTCTGTTTCTGCTGTCTGAGCCCTCCAAACACGTTCTTGCTTATGTGTCAGCTCTCTGGTGGCTACAGCACCATGTACAATCCTGGGGGAAGTGAATCGCTGTAGGAAGAGCAGCTGGTGATGGCTGGGAGGGTCTGTGCCTGTAATATCCACCAAAGGGCTTACAAGAGGCACTTGCCTGTCATGTGGGGACTGACTGGGGGGACCCTGGGTGGGACAGTCACTTGGGCACACGGGCTGGTGGGCGAGAGCACTGTGACCATGGAAAGGTTTTAGTGGGACTGTTTGGAGGCTGTTAACACTCCTATGCTCGTTCTCTTTCTTTTTTATCAAAACTGAAATTGTGGCTGATCATCAGCTCAGCATTAATAGAGAAGTGAGTCAGGGCTGTGATTCTATTTATGAATGACTATGGATTGGAGCCTCTTGGGGCAAATGAAATGCCTCAAGTGAAAAAACAATCATAAGGCTTTGAGAATTATTCCATTTAAACACTGAGAAGTTCTACTCTTACTAGCAAAGGGAGTTTTTGACCATAGTAGTTGGATCTGCAGCACCCACCCTTACTGAGCATATTGCAAAGAGCTGGATCTGGATGGTCTGAGGGGACCCTGTGTGATTTTTTTTTTGGTCCTGATTGGCAGGGCTGAGAAGGAGAAGTGTGATAGTGTTGGTCTGGGTCTGGGGAAATCGGGCTTATCATACGTTGGTGTGAGAGAGTGAAATGGCAAAAGCCTTTCCTCCTGACAATTTGGCAGTAGAAAAAGCTTAAAGGATGAGTTTTCCCTTAAGAGGTAAATAAGAATCTGCTTTATAAACCAGCAGCCTGGGGTGGGGAACCTTTTTTCTGCCAAGGGCCATTTGAGTATGTATATAATTCGTGGGCCATACAAAATTATCAACTTAAAAATTAGCTGCTATATTTGGTCAAACAGTTCATTAACTCGCTCCTAATGCCTTGGGAGGGCCAGACCAAATGATTTTGGAGGCCTTATATGGCCCTTGGGCAGGACATTCCCCACCCCTGCTTCCAAGCCCTGGCCTGGGTGGTTCAGTTGGTTGGGCATCGTGCCATGCATCAAAAGGTTGCTGGTTTCATTCCTGGTTAGGGCACATGCCTGGGTTTCCGGCTCTATCTCAAGTTGGGGGGATGGGGGTGAGTGGGAGGGGGTGTGCAGGAGGCAGCCTGTGCATCTCTCTAACACCGATTTGTCTTTCTCTCCCTTCCTCTCTAAATTTCTTTTTAAATAAATTGCTCTTATTTCTTCTAAAACCAAACAAACTAGCCACTGAGATGTTGTTTAGCATCATTTAGATCAGCGGTTCTCAACTTGTGGGTCGTGACCCTTTTAGCGGTCCCCTAAGACCATCCTGCATATCAGATATTTACATTACGATTCACAACAGTTGCAACATTACAGTTATGAAGTAGCAACGAAAATAATTTTATGGTTGGGTCACAACATGAGGAACTGTATTTAAAGGGCCAGAAGGTTGAGAACCACTGATTTAGATTAAAACATTGAAAACTTGAGCCTCTGGAAGGAAACTGGTAAGTTTGTGGCCTTTGTACAAAAGTGACGCCTTACGTTGTCTGGGTTTTCTTTGGAACATTCCAGCCAAACACTGACAGAAACAAACGGGAGGAGGAGGGCGGCGGGACAGATGTGCAGGATGTTGGCAGCGTGAAGCTGGGGGATGCGTCGGGGCTTGTCTATTTGCAATGCTGCAGGATGAACAGGGAGAGTTGTGTGCACCTCACCTTAGAGCCCACTCAGCACTGCCTGCGGAGACGCTTCTCTGCCACTGGGCTTGCTTCCTGCACACACTGACAAGAGATGCTGACGCTGGAGTTCCTGGATTATCATGGGACAATATTTATGACATATTTGAGTGGGAAAGGACCACACATACTTAGGTATAGAATTCTCATTTGGCTTAAATAATATACAAGCCCATACATAGAAAACAGATGGCGGGGTACACCCAGGTTGAAATGATTTTTTTTAGCTTATCTGATTTCCCCCGCAACAGCAGAGTGGTGTATCACCGGTGAGATTTCATGAGAAGATGAGTCTATTAAATATGTTGCTCTTTTGATTTAGGACAAAGTATGGAGGAAATGGAGAAGATGCTGGTGCTGGTGCTGGGCTGTGCTGTCCAAGTAGGGCTTGGGCAAGGGTGGAGCGGGCCTGCCCTTGGCCATCTTGTGTGTGGGTTTGTGGGGATAAACTCCCCCTTAGTGAGTGAGGTAGGAGGGACGCTGCCTTCAGTCCAACATGACACATCCCAGCTTCCCGAGAGAAGGGACCACTCATTAGGTGGCAGCCGATTCTACTCCCAGGGCACCTTTGGCAAGAAGCAAGTGGGGATTCCTCAGCCCGGGGTGTCCTTAGCAAATTGTCCCCAGTATAGGGACACCTAGACCAAAGACCAGAAACTCCATCCAGCCTGGGGGCCCCATCTGACCACCCCCTGATTTTGGAAAAAACTTTCATGGGCACAGGGCCACACTCAATTCTTCCTGTATTATCTCTGGCTGCTCGCACAGCACATGGCAGAGCTGAGACTGAATGGCCCGCAGACTCCGAGATGTTCCTACATCTGGCCCTTTGAAGACGAAGGTTGTCACCCCTGGTGCTCTTGACCTTTATTGGTTTAAGAGTCACTGGAGCTTGTTTAACGTGCAGATTTCTGTGCTTCACCTCCAGTGTTTTCAACCTGATGGGCTTTTTGAAAACAAGTTCCCCCGGTGATTCTGCTGTCGGTGGTCAGAGCAACTTCTGGAGAAACCTCTGTCTAAGGGACAGGAGGGAAGACCAGCTGATGGTTATAAAGGAGGAAGCCAGGGGCTGGGTGGGCAGCTCATTTGGAAACTATTTCTGTGGCTGTGGTGGGCCCAGGTTGCCTCGCTTGCAGAATGCTCCCATTAACACGCGTTACCTCCGCAGTGCGACAGGAAAGGGGAGTTTATTGAAAAAATCCAACAGCTTGACATTGAGACCCAGGTCAGGATCCTGGCTCATATCCGGCAGGTAGGTGTGAGGCTGGCTTTGTGGGGCTTAGCCGTGGACCCCCTCTACCGTGGCAAGCAGGAGGCAGGCTCTCACCACCAAGGAAAAGTTTAAAAACTACATCACCCACTAGTGATTTTCCTAATTTTAGGTTTCATACACGAGACATATTGAACCTGTTTGGAAAGGTAGTCATCAGCAAGCTAAAACAAAATGGGGGGAAAATTTTTTTTAAAAAAATTATACACCCAAATCAAGTCTTCATTTGCCTCCTCTTCTTGCCTAATATGGAGCCAGACTGGTTTTGAGTACTGTCAAGGGGCTTGGGCTCAGAATTTGATGTGCCCTGAAAATGTGTTCTGGCCAATGTGGCTCTGCTTCCCATGGCTGATCTTCCTGGGGAAAGGGTGTCCGTTTCTGTCAGGGACGTGGCAGAGAAACAGGCTGCCAAGTCCCAGAAGGGCTGTCGCTGTAGACTGGGCCCTGGGGTGGGGTCGGGAGGGCTGTGCACTGAGGGCAGCCCCTCTGCCATGGACCTCGGTGACATCAGAGAAGTGGTTTCCCTGGAAACCGGGCCTGTGGGGGCAGCACTGACCTGAAAGTATATTTCCCTGACACGCCCCTCCTCCCTCCAGAAGAAGCTTGTATGATTTAGTTATCTTAGGGGATGTGGCTCAGCCTTCAGTCTGATTGGACAGCTGAGATAAAGGCATGAAAAAGGCATGAGCAGGAGCACAAAGGAGCAGGTGTGGGTCTGGCAGGGGTGGCTGCCATACCCCAGGCCGGAGCCAGGGACAGGCTGGGCTGATGGGCACCATGGGTGGTGGGTGCTGAGTCAGCACTGGAGCAGGAGTGAGAAGCCACTGGTCGCAGTCAAGGGGAAGTCTGCATTGTCCTAAATACGCTCAGCTATTCATGACGGTGAGCGGCCACCTGTTAGCCTGAGGACCATTCTGCTTTTTATTTTTTTTAATCCTCATCCCAGGATATTTTCCCATTGATTTTGAGAGAGAGGAAGAGAGAGGGAAAGACTAAGAGAACTATCAATGTGAGAGAAACACATGAATTGGTTGCCTCCTGAGTGCTTCCTGACCAGGGCCTGGCCAGGGAGGATCCAGCAACTGAGGTACATGCCCTTGACCGGAATCTAACTCGGACCCTTTGGTCTGCAGGCCAATGCTCTATCCACTGAGCCAAACTAGGTAGGGCTATTCTGCCTTTTAATTATCCTTGTGTGTCCTTGTGTTTTGAACATGTATGTATCTGGGTACTAGGTCTTTGCTACTCACTGTTTCCCTGCTCAGCCAGCAGGATAATTAAAATAAAGGAGGGGGGAGGGTTTATAATGCAGCCAGAGGGTCTTGAGTGATAATCACATTTAGGCCTGGCCCTGCGGACGGGGCTTCAGAATTATTGGTGCTTCTCAAGCATTCAGGTGCCGGGCCCCATAAGAGACCCACCGAGTCAGAATTGGGGGAGGAGCAACACGAGCCTTTAATTAAGCTGCTCCTGTGGCCCAGCCGGTGTTGCTCAGTGGTTGAGTGTCAACCCAGGAACCAAGAGGTCATGGTTTGATTCCTGGTATCAGACTCCATCCCCAGTAGGGGGAGTGTAGGAGGCACTTTCTCATCAATGTTTCTCCCTCCCTCCCTCTCCCTTCCTCTCTCAAATCAATAAAAACATATTTTAAAGAAGTAAAACATTTTTTTAAAAAGCTGCTCATGTGACTGCTGTGTGGCTGGGTTGTGTCCCAGGATCCCCTGGGACATGAGAGGCCTTTCCCCAGCACTGGGGCGGGGAGTCCTAGAGCCCAGCCTCGGAGCCCCACATCCCTGCCTTTCTGGTGCCTCTCGCCACAGGCAGAGATTTCTCTGAATTCTCTGAGACCCGCTGAATCCCAATGTTTCCTTTGTGAGGTGGGAAAGGTGAGAAAGTGGATGTCAGTTGAGGAACTGAAAGGTCCTTTTTACTTGTGTTTTTTTTTTTTTGTGGGGTTTTTTAATCCTCATCCAAAGATATTTTTTACTGCTTTTTAGAAAGGGTGAAGAGGGGAGAGGCAAAAGGAGAGGGAGAGAAACACATTGATGTCAGAGAGACATAGACTGGTTGCCTCCCGCATGGGGCTGGGGATCAAACCATCAACTGAGGTATGTGCCCTTTGACCTGGAATCAAGCACGAGACCCTTAGGTCCACAGGCTGACGCTCTAACCACTGAGTGAAACCTGCCAGAGCAGAGTTTTTTTAAGTTACTCTCCACCTCCACTTACCCCTCTGGAAATTGTGAGAACGTTTGTGGTGCACATCACTCAGTGGATTGCCATTTGTTTTCCCCTTTTGAGGCCCACGTGCACGAACACTCACCTTCCCAAACTGAGAAGACAAGGATGGAAACAGCCCTTCTGCCTCCTTAGCAGATCTGGGATCAGGTTGAGAAGGTGAGGTCAGGCCGCAGCCGATTTTGCTCAGTGGTTAGAGTGTCAGACTGCCAACCAAAGGGTCACAGGTTTGATTCTCCGTCAAGGTCATGTACTTGGGTTTCAGGTTTGATCCCTGGCCATCTTCACGTTAGATTTTATTTGGAGAATAAGATGCTATCCCTCCTCACCCTCCACTCCCAAGGCTTACCCTCTTTGTGTGACACATGGATAGATGTGACTGAAATCCCTGGGACAGTTGAGGGAGCTCCCACCCTGGGAGGAGTGCTGTCTGGTGGGAAGTCAGTGTCCTCCTCGAGCTAGTGTGAGAGCAGCAGTGGTGTGTGAGGAAAGAGCTGGGCTGCAGAGTGTGGCTGCACTTGCTGAGGAGCCTGCTCGCCCCCACAGGAACTTGGTGGCTGAAGGTTAATAATGTCAGTGAGGTGGGTCAGCTGTGGGAGAATGGGGACTAGGTCCCAGGGGGCGTGGCCTTGGTAGGTGGGTGCTCTCGGGGACCCCAGCGCTGCTCCCTGCCCAGCCTCCGCAGCACCTTACCCTTGTGTGCCCACAGGTGACCCGCCACCAGGAGAGCCTGTTTGACATGCAGAGGTTGGAGGTCCCAGACATGGCCCTGGAAGAGCTGGAGTCTCTCTCCAGCAACACGACTTTTTGCCTCAGGAGGCTCGTAACTGAACGAGACAGTTGCAGGGAGGTGTGTTTGCGGGTGGCCCAACAGCCTGGGGGATGGCTGGGGAGGGGCCTGGGTCTGGGGCCCTAGTTATGGCCGCGCTCCTCATCCTGACTTCCTCTCAAACTGCACACTGTCTGTCCTCCTGGTCCATTTCTGAGGGGGCAGGGCGTGGGCACTTTCCCTGCAGGCCCAGTCCCCTGAGACACCTGTGTGAGGACAGAGGTTGAGCTTGGGGAGCCTGATCCATGCCCTCGGCCCTTCTGTCTCACTAAATATATCCTCGCTTCTTAAAAACTCCCCACCTTCTCCTGCCTCCCTCCTGGCTTTGCAGTCGCGGCTGCCATCTTCTCTTTTACTTTCTTCCATCTTTTGGTCATTCTTTACCACGTTCTAGTGCGGGCACTGTGCCGGGCACAGGAGCATGCCGGTGAGACCCCTCTGTCTGCCCTCCTGTAGCCGGTCGTGACCATGACCCAGGAGTGGAACACCAGCAGCCGCCCCAGCGAGGACACGCAGCCCCTGGCTGTGGAGCTGGCGGACACCAAGGCCACACTGCACGGCGTCAGGCAGGAGCTGTGAGTCCCCCAGTGACCCGGTCTTTCCACTCTTGTGCCCTGTGTCACCACCCGTTGCTCGCACATGTGGTTCACTGCCATGCGGTGCAGCAAACGGGGCAGCTCTCACAGTGCCCTGGGGTGACGGGGCTCTGCGGCTCTGCTTTGAGCTGGGACCCTGTTGGGCCTGGGCTAGGGCGCCCCCTCCCCTCCCCAGGCCTGCACATCAGGGTTCTGCTGGGCCTGTAGGGCTCCGTCCGGTCCAGACCTGGCAGACTAAGAGCAGCAGCCGGCCGCTCAGCCTCGGGCCCAGTGTGGGTGCTCTTGGCTGGAGGGAGGATGTGTCTCTCCTGTCCCGTCCAGTGGGCCTGCTCCCCCTTTCCTGCAGCTGGTGATGGCACCATGCCCGGTATCTGGGAAGCTGCCCCCTTCACCTCCCTGCCAGGGGGCCTCCCTGCCTGCCTGGCTGTGGAGGGAGCAGTGGCTCTGGGGGCTCCTTCCCTGTCCGCACCTCAGAGGAAAGCTCAGGTCTGTGGTGTAGTCTGAGAGCTGAAGTGACAACTTAAAGCTCACCTTGGACTCCAGAGCGTTATTGCAGCCCCACGTGCAGACGCCCTCCTCACGCCTAGAAGCCAGGACCCCCTCCTTCCCTGCTGTGGTCTCCCAGGTGGTGGGCTTTCCGGATGCTTCTGAGGAGCCCTCACCACGTGTTCTCATCGCCCCCAGGGAGGAGAAGACGAAGCAGCTGGCGGACGCCAGGCATCAGTTGTACCAGCTGGTGCTGGAGCTGCAGGAGGCCCGGCGCAATGTGAGCAGGAGGCCTATCATGTGGGCCGGGGGTGGGGGGCTGGGACGCCCCAGTCACCGGGGCCACAGGCCCAGGAACATGACCTGGGACACCTCTCCCTCCCGCTCAAAGCAGCGCTGCCTGAGAGCCAGCTGTCCTGGGAGCTGCTGGGGGATGACATGCTGCAGTGAGAGCATGTGGGGCCCCCACACAGGGGCCTGCACATGGACCAGCTTGGCCGCCCCTGGCTTCTCCTGGGGCTGCAGGGACTTGGGCCTTTCCCCAACCCCGATGGTGCCCTGAGCCAGGTCCCCTGCCTTTGCCCACCTCCCAGAACATGGAGCTGGCAGCCAGAGCCCAGGCTGCCCGTGCCCCCCTCCCTGAGCTGGACTCCCTGAGGGAGAAGGCGAGGCACGTGGAGAGGCTGGAGATGGGCCTCAGGCAGAAGCAGAAAGACATAGACTTCTATGCAGCCCGCATGAAGGTGAGTCTGACCCAGGTTAGGTGGCCGGTGGGCACTTGGGTCCTGGAAGAGTGGAGAGGAGCCGTGATGCCTCCCCAGCTGGCCCTCTCCCTGCACTGCAGACTGTCTGCCAGACCCCTGGGCTCCCTCTGGTAGTGGAAGGAATAGGATTCAGATTGTGGCTGAAAGGCCCTGATTCTTCTAGGACTTTTCCTTCTCCTCCTTCATGCTGTAGTGATGACTTTCTATTCACTAATCTTTTTCTTTAAGACTCCTTGTAATTTCTATGACTAAATCTTACCAGGACTGTTTCCTCATCTATAAAACAGAGATAACTGTGCTAGTCCGTGAGGTTTATACAGTGAAATAGGAAAGATATATGGTATTTGGGCAAGTCCCATATGAAGCTCTCCGTGGTGTAGCCTACTCAGATCTCAAGGTTATGGGTCTGTTCAGGGGAGGGTGTCAGGGCTGAGGGGGGGGGGATGGAGACCAAGACCCAGGCAGGGTTACTGACACTCTGACCATGCATCCGACGGCTCACATCACCAGCAGGTTTGGGACCCTCTCTTTGAGGATTTGGGAACGTTGCTTCCTCTGCTGAGCCCAGGGTTAGAGGCAGTCTGAGGGAGTGGTGTGAAACCAGGATGTCAGCACACACTGAGTGGGCTGCTGGGTGGTAAGAAATCATCCCGCTGCCAGCAGGAAGCTTGTGAGGGGAGCACAGGTCTGGGAGCACAGGCTGTCCGTCTCCTGGCCAAGCAGCTGGTAGGCAGGTGCACTTGGCCAGGCAGTTTGGCCGGAGACTTCAACATGCTCTCCTGCTGCGGACCGGCCCAGGGGTCCCGGGGCCAGGTGGTGCGGGTTGGGGATGACTGTGGTCCAGGCTTGTTGGTTCCTCCCACCTACTCAGGGTGTGTCTGTTCCCCCAGGAATGTTGGTGGCTCACTCCCCTACCCCCTGGGGAGAAGGCGCCCTGGGTGCTGTGCCCAAGCAGCCCGGCCCAGGAGAGGTGGGGGTGGGAGGCCAGCTCTCGGCTTTGTCCTGGAAATGGTCCCCTGGCCCTACTGGTGATGAAGGGCATCAATCTGCAGCACAGACAGGTGTGGGGCACGGGCACCCTCACTCACAGGTAGGAGGGTTGCGGAAGGTCATGTGCAAGCTTCCCCAGGCTGCCGCCTCCGCAGCCTCCTGCACACGGGGAACCTAAGGCAGGCCCACATCTCAGCCAACACTCTGCCCCGTGGATGGGGGTAGGTTTCAGGGCTCAGCCTCTGTCTCTGTGTCTTTTCTGGGCCTGTCCAAGCAGCCTCGCCCAGTCATGCGGACGCAGTGACTGAAGGCCTGTGTGGCGCCAAGCCCTGCGCCAGGAGCAGGGGATCTAACACAAAGCAAGACTCGCTCCTGGCACTGGGGAGCTTCTGGGCTTTTGCAGGGTTTCCCGTGGGAACCCCTTTTTCGTGTTCTCAAGGTGTGTGCCTCTGGATAACAGCAGCAACATTTCTCATATTGATTAATAATTTTGCTGTGAAACTAGTAATGCCTTACACATGGCATTAGTAAATGAATTACAAGAGAAATAGAGTGGTCCGTGAAGGCCAGGCCACATAGAGAATGAGTCACACTGTTCTCCGAGGCCCATGTGCCGGGGCCCAGGGATCAGCAAGGACAGTGCTCACGCCCCCAATTCCGGCTGGGTTTTGAAGGCTGGGTAGGAGTTGGTTGTAAGGGTGAAGGGGCAGGCTGTGCTATGGAACTCAGGGCCTGGGATTATGGTGATACTGGTGAGTACTGGTGGGTAGACCGGCTGGAACACTAGATCAGAATGCTGGGGGCAGTGGCCAAAGAGGGAGAGCTGGGCCTTCTTCCTGCGTGAAGCCCCTCCATGTGCTCCAGCTCACATCGCTGATACTAGTCCGGGCTCCTTGAGGATGGGGTGCAGGCTGCTGAGGGCAGTGAAGAGACAGGTCTGGAGCTCTCCAGCCTGAGTTCAAGCCCAGCTTCACCCCTGGCTGGCTTTGTGACTTGGGGCTCATTCCTTAATTGACCCAAGTCAGCCTCTTTGTGTGTAGGAAGGGACTGTCCCTGCCTCCCTCTGGGGGCTGTTGTGCAGAGTGAATGCGGCAGAGACAGAGAGCACCTAGTGCAGGGCCAGGGTCAGGCAGAGAGGGGGCCGCCAGGTGAAGCCAGAGTCAGTCACCAAACCCTTCCTGCTGCCAGGCTTTGACCAGAGCTGTGTCCACTGGCGGTAGGTATACGGTTTCCCCTCTACCAAGAATCCGGGGTTCTTGCCCGTGTGGGGAAATGAACACGTGATGGATAAGCAGGAGCTACTGGCCCGCACCCATGAGTGGGGCAAGCCTTGGAAAACTGCTCCCTGAGAGAAACAGACACATCCATGTGTATCTGTGCTCACAAACTGTGAGGACATTCAGGGGAGACTCAGCCCCCTAAGACATGAGTGGCGCTGGGAAGACTCTGGAGGGCAGGACCAGGGATGAGGGGAATGAACTGCACGGTTCCCCTGTGTGCTGGGCACTGGGATAGGAGTAAGTGCCATGGACTCCTATGAGGTGGCCTTCGAGGGCCCAGCCACTGCGTTCCACTCCCAGCTTGTGCCTGACACACAGAGGCCCATAGTACTTGTTTGTTGTGTCTTACAGACTCCTCATTTCCAGGAAACTGCTGAGAGTAGGTGTGTGAAATGTTCAAATAGGAAGTGCATATTGAACAAAAGCTCATCTGAATTTTGTTCCAGAACCAAGATCAGTGGAGTGACTGTGAGAGGCCTAGCCTCAGTCCTCAAACCCAGGACTCTCAGCCCCACCCCTTCCTTCTTAAGTAAAGGGGCTCAGCCAAGTCCCACACTTGTCCAGGTGCACTCATTTAACCACCCGAGGCTGTACATGTCAGACACTCTCACAGTGTTCCCTTCCCGAAATTAAATAGTGTCTTGCTTCGGGGATTTTTCCATCTGGCTTGGCCTAATGGAGAAGGGCAGGGGCTCAAAAGTGGAGACAGAACTTCCCATGGCAGCAGGGTCACCACTAGGCTGTTGGTTTGGGTCCAGGTGCCTGGAAGAGCCCTTGTCATGACCAGGGGCCTTAACCTCATTGCTCTCATGTGTGTTCTTGCTGACCAGGAGCTAATTGAAGACAACTACACCTTAATGGACATCAAGAGCCTTCTCCAGGAGCAGCTGACTGTCGCTCGGTCCCGGGTCGATAAGCTGTATGAGCTTGAAGAGGAGAACGTGCAGCTGAAATCAAAGCTGCACCGCCTACATTTGGTAGGACAGGCTGTTGTCGCCACGTGTAAAACTGTTGGGGCAGTTTTCGGTTCATGTTGTGCCCTTCTCTGATGTTCAGCTACTGTGTCGGTGCTGCTGCCAGCACAGTGACTCGCTGACGGTGGAGAGTCGCTTGCTAGGTTCAGTGGCTTGAGTGGGCACCACTGAAGCCTCCAACACAGAGAGGGCCTGACGCTGTGTTGCTTTCTTGTGAGGATGGAGGGATTGGGCCTCTGTTGCAAAAAGGGTCTCCTCTGGCATTTATGATGTGGGTTGAGCTGTGATGTGTGAGTCCCTACGGCCTTTCCAAGGCGTTAGGCCTGCTAAGGGGCGACGGAGCTGCCATCATTATAGCATTTGCTCTAAAGCCCTGTGCTGTACGTCACTTTGTTCAGACACTGCTCAGAGAACTTCATCCCCTAGGACCTAGTGCTGGGGTGGGCAACCCCTGGCATGCGTGCCAAACATGGCACGCCAGTAACTTTTGCTGGCACGCGAAACCCTCTCTTATAATCTTTCATTTACAATTGTGAATCTTTGTTCTCAGTGATGAATTTTGTTAAGTCTCATAATAGGAGTAGCCTGACGGATGAAAGTAGTAGCTCATGCATATCTCTGAAGGTCACGA
The DNA here is from genome assembly GCF_963259705.1 of Myotis daubentonii. Lineage (NCBI taxonomy): Eukaryota > Metazoa > Chordata > Mammalia > Chiroptera > Vespertilionidae > Myotis > Myotis daubentonii. The sequence goes on along the minus strand of NC_081851.1, from coordinate 15,057,269 downwards.
AATAGAAACCTGATGTAAAATCTCTGTCATCAGTGATGCAGCAGCAAAAGTTCCACTGATAATATCAAACAGAGTCATAACATTTTCTGTCAGACTATCAGTGTACATGTATACATTAAAAAATAAATGTATTTTTCATCATCATATACTGTGTTTTTGTTACTCAAATGAATTTTATTATTTCTTCAAGGTTCTTCACATATGTGCACCTTAAGAGATACCAAGTAGGCATAACATGTTCTCAAAAAATTAGGGTTGGCACACAGAAGAATTTTGAGTCAGAGATTTTGCTGGTTTTGGCACGCACTCACAAAAAGGTTGCCCACCCCTGACCTAGGGCCTTGGTCACTGGGTCAACATACTTTTTAGTGGTTGTAACTCTCACAGCTGGGCCGTGTGTTGGAGTCATTTCTGTGCAGCTGTGTTTTTGGAAGTGAGCAGGGGCATGGAGGCCCTTCATCCTGGGGAAATGAGGGCAGATGCACAGGGGCCGGGATCTGTCCAGAGCGTGCCCCAGTCAGCATCCTCACCCCACCCCCTTTTCTGCACATTCAGGCCCGGGACACAGACCAGCAACACCTTGAGGAGCTGCGGGAAGAGAACTTGGCCCTCAAGGCTGCACAGGGGCAGAGTGTGGAGGAGTCCACCCACCTGCGCTGGGAGCTGGAGCAGCTGTCAGAGGGTAGGCAGCAGCCGATGGTGCCATGGAGCCAGCCTGATTGAAAACAATTACACTTTAATGGATACCAAGGGCCTGCTCCAGGAACAGCTGACTGTTCGGCTTCTCCATAAGCCAGGGAGCTGAGCCCTTGGCTCTGAAACTCATATGTCAGCCCAAGTAAATAGGGTTTTATTCAAGGGCCATTTGAAACTGTTTCATTGCAATTCTCTCCAAGAACATGAAGGGCCTGGCAGCCTTGAAGTCAGGACATGAAATGCAAAGGAAGTGCTGCCAGATTTCTCAGTTCCCATTCAGCTAGACACAGGAGCTTCCAAATGACAGCACGCTGACACCCAGAGGGTGTCTTAGATCTCTCCGTGGAGCACTGGAAGCTCTGGATGCAGGAAACGTCCCCAGTGGTCACTCGCCTCCATTATAGTTGTACCCGGGTCATGGTTTCCTCCATTGATTTCATCATCGGACAGATGAGTGTAGTCTGCTCTCCGTCTTCCTGGGCTGGGGCTGCTCAGTGGCTGCTGTTCAGGGGACCCAGGCCTCTTCCACTTCCTCTGGTGTTTTCCCCCTCCCAGCCCCCAGAGGAGGTGAGGGGTTGGCCAGGGAAGGTGGGTGGGGTGGCCATGCAGCAGGAGCCTCAGCACCCAGCAAACAACAAGCCAGTTCCTGTGTCCAACAATAGCACGCGTGCACCTGTGAGTGCAGGTTAGGCTTTGCTTAGAGCCAGGAAGGCCTTTGGCTGGGTTGGGGAGGAACTATTTCTCAATTCTGAGCAACATTCCTCAGCATCATGGAAAGGCTGTAGAAAGCAGCTGGGTATTCCTCTCTTCAAGGCGTCCCATCAGCTCCAAACCTAAAATCAGTTCATTGAACTATGAGTCTGTGTGAGAAGTTAGTTCTTTCTGTGGTTTGGTGTCTCCTCACTCCTGGGAACCCAGGCTCTGGGAATTCAGGTTCCTGGGGAGCACCACTGCCCCCTGGTGGGACACAGAACTGGTGCTGGCTGACAGGGAGTGGCTCAGACCAAATGTGCTTGTTAGAGACCAAGGTGGCTGATGGGGTTGGAAAGCCTCCCTGATTCAGATGCTCAGTGTAGCTTATGAGCCCTTTCAGGTCAGTGACTGACTTCTTGGTGTTCCCAACTCCTACTGCTTAGCTGGGAGCTCACGAACAAAGTGTGTATACTTATGTGTGGTTGGGGTGGTGGCTTCTTGAATCAGAAAGGCCTGGTTTAAAGTCCTGGCTCCTCTACTTGTTAGCCAGGTGACCTCTTCTGCACCTCAGTTTTCTTATCTGCAAAATGGGGGTAATGAAGCTGCCTCACAGGATTGCTATGGGTATCTTGTGAGAAAAGGCAGTGAAGCATTAGACTGTGCCTGGCCCGCAGGGTGCCAACAAAGGATGGCTTTTCTTCTCGCCCTTGTCTTATCCAAAGATACCCATTGCTCTGCTTCTTGGGGTGCTCATGAGCAGCCCTATTAGCAGTACAGTGTGATAAGGCTCCCAGGGCTGAGTGTGTGGCCCTGGAGGGACAGGTGAGGGAACAACCCTGACCCCTCATACATTCATGGTTTCCTCCTGAACAAGCCCTGGGATTTATCCAAAATCACGCACCTCCTGGTGGCAGGGCGGGGCCAAGAACGCCCTTTCTTCTCAGGTCTGTGCTCCCTTTTCTGTTCTGCATTCAAGCTGTTTAAAAGCAACAGAGGAAATCTGCCTTTTTCTGGCTTTACCTTATGTTTTCATCTCGCTTAGAATTTTTTAAGCAATTTGGATGTATTGTCTCATTCTTTTTATTTATTTTTCTTAAATTTTGCTGATGAGAATGAGCGGAAGAACTCGTCAGGGGAGGACTCGACCTCGCTTGGCTGAAAAGGTGGTGCGGGCTGATCCACGGAGGGCTGTAGAGTAGATGCAATCGGCTGTGGATCTAAGCAAGGTGTTAAGTCAACGTGGCCTTGTGGTGCACATGTTGAGACGTACGATGACAGGCTGAGTCGACTTATGTGCCTCTTAATGTCAGCTATTTCTTCCTGAATGTCCTTTAGGTCTCTCAAAACATGGTGTATCATTTCTATAATGACCTGAAATTGAGGAGCAGATGCTTCAGGAGGTTTCTTTAACATGTGGATCAGCTGGAGAAGCGCGGTTCTAATGCTGCAGCCTGATTCTGCAGATTGAGTCTGGGCAACTGACAGCATGCCCTGTACTTGGCTAACTGTTTGCTCCATTATCTCAGGATTCAGTGTCACAGATTCTTGAGTAGTTGCTATCTCTATTATTTCCATTGTTTCGGATTCTGATATAATCTTTGTGTGGCTGGATCGCTTGAGAACCTTTCCTTGTCTCCACTACAGCAGCATGTGCTATTTCCTGGGATAATTTGGTCTTCTTCTGTCTCCTGGCAGCTCTCACTCTCGTCACTGGATTGGACATCGTAGTGGCTGGTCTCTAGTAGCCTATCGGCAATTATCGCAAGGGCGCTAGTGAGAACTCTTAACGACATTGTGTCCCTGTCTCATTCTTTTTCAATGCAATTGTGAAAGTACAAAATGAAATCTCTGACTGAAGGAATTTACCCAGAGGTGGCAAGTACTGGGCATATGTGCCCCATAGCCTCTTCCACCCACAGACATGCGGGTCAATGATCGTGTCCCCCCTAAACTCCCGGACACCCACCACTCTGAGGCTGGCACAGAGAACACACTCTCTTTGCCATCTGTTAGTCTCTGCAATCCTTGACTAGATGGTCAGGTTACAACTTTGTAAAAAAGTGGTTCCAGCAGTTCCACCATCTTGAACTTTTGCATTGGCTTCTCTCTGCCATCACCTGCTTTCTTCTAAGTTCTGCTTGCTCCCCTAACAATCCCAGCTGAACCAGCAGAGGGGCCATAACCGCCCGAGGAACCCTCATGTGCAGACAGCAACAGCACCCTGGGAAAAAGGGATGGCACCCAGCTGACACGCCCAGCCCCCCAAACCCAAGGCTCAGGCTAATGGCCATCTCAGCGCCGGGGGCAGAGAGCAGAAGCTGAGGCCCCTGGAATATGGGCTCTGACTCCACTTTGCTCTTCAGCCTCCAGTTGCTTCCTGAAGCTGGACCAGGAGAAGCAGAGCCTCCAGGGCACCATCCAGGGGCTGCGGGACGCCTCCCTGGCCATGCAGGAGAGCAGCCTCCAGCGCCAGGAGCTGGAGAAGGAGAACCAGCAGCTCAGAAAGCAGGTACCCGTGGGTGCTGTCCGGAACATACGGGCATATAAGTGGCCAGGGGGAGCACCTAGGTGTTGGTGAGCATGCACAGCTGGGGAAAGGCAGAGTCCAGTGCAGCCACGGTTATGGTAGGGGGACAGGAGGCCTCCTGGAGAGGCGTCACGAGGCAGCATGAGGAGTCCCTGCAGCAGTGAGACCGCACACGATGGACCTCTGTGTGCCTCGTTGCCTTCATCTGTGAAATGGGGTTAGCGATGCACCCACCAGTAGGTGTGGTGAGGATGGTGTGAGTTAGTGCAGGCAGAGGGTCCCGCGTGTGGTAAGTGCCTCATGGAAGGAGAGCAGCACCCTGTTAGAAAGCACCGGGCGGGGCCAAAGTGCGGGCCGGGGTCACACAGTGGCTGGTCACTCACGCAGCATCCTGCACCCCGAGCTCCGCAGCAGGTCCGGTTCTGCAGGGGGCGGGGCGGGTACAGGGAGAGTCTCACCTCGAGGCCTTGGCACCGCCCATCTGGGTCCCTTCCCTTTGCTGAGCATCATGGGCTCCAGCCGCTGCCAGTCTCTCAAGGGCTCTGGTCCAGATGCCTGGCCATGTCCTCTGCGGAGGAGGAGGTCCCCGGTGGGTCGCCTCTGTCCTGGCACGAGGGCGCTGTCTGCAGAGACTGTCGCCGGCCCTGAGGCCAGCGGGCTGAGGCCATTGAGGGGAGCGCGAAGGGCCACCATGTTCCTGGTCACCAGGCACAGGGACCCCTCCTTCAAGGCCACCTTCCAAGGCGGCCGCTGTGTCCGTCCCACGTCCCTCGGTCCAGGGAGGCTTCCGCGCTCCAAAGGTCAGTCCAGCCGGTGTCGGGCACGCGGACTCCGGCTCCGCGAGCCTCCCTGGGAGCCATGGCCTTCACAGAGCGCTGTCCTCCGAGCTTGCGCACTCGGTCAGCGCACTTTGACGCAGGCCAGAGGAGCGTGATGACGTTTATGTAGGCGACGCCTGGTGGCCGAGGACCTGGGCTCTGGAGAGTGCGCAGTGGGAGCGTCAGGAGGCCCCCCTTGGCCTCACACGGGAGGGCGGCGCCCGCAGGGGCAGTGGCGGAAGCGGATCTGCTCGCTTAGGTGGCGACCTGGACACTGCAGTGACCGCGGGGCTCCTTTTCCCGCCTTCCCGCCAGGCGGGGCCAGTGATAACAGTGAAAATCCCAGAAGGTAGGATGGCAAAGCAAAGCAGTTTGCATTTGTGAATCTCCAACACGCACTACCTGTTCTTTATGCAACGCATCTACTTAATGCAATAAAACTCTTTGGAAGGCCCAGCAAAACCCAGTTTCCTCAGGAAGTAGCCATGCCTCCCAGCGTCATGTGGGAATTCAAGCCCGGCCTCGACATCTCCTCACAGACACGGAAGGGCCTGGATAACATGGCTCCATCGCCACAGGCAATTGAGAGATCTCTCTCTTCTCCAGAAAACGTTCAGAAACAAGCAGTGATGAACGTTCTGAGACAGATGTCATAGGGCGGGAAATGTGGTTCTCCACAGCTGGATCAGTCAGGATTTCCCCATCAGCTCAGTCACACAATCCTGGTTATCACGAGTCTCCAAGCTCCCAATGGCATCAGGACACACCGTCATTGCTGCGCCAACCAGGCAGAGCTCTCCTCCCTGCCCAGGAGCAGACACGATAGCCGTGAGCAGCACCCAGAGGACACGGAGATGGTCACTTCCGTGAGGACAGGAACCACCTGGCTGGAGCCATGGCCCCGACAACAGAAGAGGCAGCAGGAGAGCTGGGAAGGGGCTTCATCTCCAAACGAGCAAGTGTCCAAAGGACAGTGTTTTTATAGGGTCGCCCTAGGCTGAGTTGGTCTGTGAATGTTTCGTTAAAACTGTACAGAGCAGTTTTATAAGTTGCCACATTTCTTTATAAAATTTTTTAAACATATAGCTATATTCTAATACAGAACTGAGAAGACTTGTGATGGCAGCTTTTACATGGATAGCCTTTCACCTCAGGGTTTCATGAAGAGGAAAGGGTTTTATGCAAAAGAAAGTTCCACAATTCCTAATCGTTTTAGAAATTGAGGAAGGCGCGTGTTCTATGTATCAGTTGTATCATAAAGAAAATATTTTAATGCTCTGTTATCTATGGTATTGCAAGAACCTGCTTATTAGTGAATCACATTTTGTGTATATAATAGAAAACATTCAAGTTGGTAGTCTAAAATGCAGTAGTATTTTGTTAACAAATGAGAAAATGTCATTTCAGTGATTCATTTTACTAACATTTGAGAAAGATTATTGGTGAAGTTTGGTATTAATCATATTGTTTAACTTCATAGAGAATGTAAGTGTAAGTTCTGTGACATGCTCTTTGAGTTTTGCCCTAATTGGTTATCAAGTGTAAATCTTCACTTCCTATTTCTTTCTAAAACATTAGAATTTTCTTGTTAAATCATATTTAAATAACTGAAGTCACTCAGGAAGTTAAATATCTCTAAATGTATTTTTTTAAATTAAAAATTCAGTGCTAGTGTAAATTCTCCTTTTCAGGAAGAACAAAAATGCAAATGCGGAGTCAGATAAAATGATTTACTGAAAGTATGGTTGTTTGGGAAAAGGTTCACAAAGCCTTTCAGTGCTGCCTCTATTACTGAAACTTTTTTTTTTCTTTTTATTACTGAAACTTTAAAAGTTTACAATTTTTAAAGTCCCTAGGGTATGTGTGCAAGGACACATTTTATTATAGGGATTATGCATGTTGTCTTTCTGTTTGAACATTTGAAGGAGTTAAGTCTTATACACGTTCTAGTTTTAAACATTTTAAATCCTGTTAAAGCTCTTATGTATCAAGATGCTTCCCTTAAATTGTAGAACTAGTTTATAAAGGATATATTTGGATCCTGTTTAATAACTATAGCATTTTGTACTGTTACTTTTTAATATATTGAAAACATAAAACAAACAAACAAAAAATAAAACAGAAAACACTGGTGGGTCCCGAAGAGAAGCCGGGGTGGAAGACTCGCTCCCGTGTGGAGACCATGGATGGGCCGTTTCAGGGTTTGGCTGCTGGTGACAGGAGTGCAGTGCCCACTCTCTCCTTTCGGTTGAGGGGATGAGGAAGAGGAGATGGCGGGACTGCATTGCCTTTCTGGACAAACCAGGTCTTCCCAGTAGCGCAGTAGAACAGACATCTGGGAGGACAGACAGGCTTCCCAGCCAGGTTCATCCTACAGTTACCAGGACCCCATTCACATGGCAAGAAGGGCCCCGAGAGGCTAGCAACAGCCTCCCTGTGCAGGTCATTCTGGGTCAGAGGGCCTCAGTCCATGTAGCCACCACGGGTGACAGAACTGCTTTGTGGGCTCTGAGCACACCTTGTCGGGTGCCTGGATTCCGGATGAGGGAGGCGCAAGGGCACTCTTGCTTGCTGACCACCTGGCAGGACTGGTGCTTTCAGGTGTCTGGTGTCTCTCCTGACCTGCCCAGCGGTCCTGCCAGCGTCATTTGCTGAGGCGGCCCCGGCAATGGCAGGGACGTGGGCTGCAGACCGGAGACCTGGGTCCCGGAGGTCATGGCTCTGCTGGAACTTCATCTCTGGGTGAGGCTTGGGACCGCCCCTCCTCCTGTGCAGTGGTTTCTCCAGGCCTCTTGTGGGACATCTGAGGTTCGGTGACTCAGGCTTCTCGTCCTTTGAGGCACCGTGTGTCTTCTCCCCGGGGGCCAGGAGGAAGCCCCTCCTCATGCCGTGTCTCTCTGTGCAGCACAGCTCAGGGAAAGCCACCAGACAGTCTGGGTTTTAGATTCATGTGGGCGGGGCACAGGGTATGTCTCTGTAAATGGCAGCCTGACCTTGGCCGAGATAGAAAGGCTTGACCTTTAGAAAGATGAGAACCTCCAACGGGGCGGGTCCTCAGGGGTGAGCTGCAGAGGCCTGCACTGTAGCCTCTGGCCCAGCTCTCAGCAGGCCTGAGAGATGACCCCTGACGCATCTCCTGCCCTCGGGGTCCACTTGGGTCCCTCTTCCGCACACACAGGACTGGTGGTGGGTGCTGCCTCCCCACATGACTCCTTAGCCCTGTCTCTCAGGTCCCATCCCCACTTCCTCTCCTGATCAGTTCCCTGTAGGACCCCAGGGCAGTCCTGCTGCAGCCCTTGGGAGGCCTGTCTTGGCTCTGAGCCCCTGGTGGGAGGGAGGGGCTCCCTGTCCTTCTTAGCCCATTCGGGGCCTGGCTGCATCATGGGTCCTCCCTAATGTTGGATCGATGGTGCATCTGGGCCATCAGCTAAAAACCACAGGGGACATGGCCTGACATTGACCTCCCTGGAGCCAGGGCAGGCCCAGCCTTGGACACGTCCAGACAACATGGCCCTCTGGGTGGTGTCTGAGAAGGAGAGACAAGGGTCAGCCAGGACAGTCGGCCCGGAGTTCCAGGCCCCCCTGGTGCCAGCTCGGCTCTCCCACCGCCCAGTGTCGCCCAGGCTGTAGGCTCGCTTTGGTTTGTGTAAACCTTAGTTTCCTAAGTTCTCATCCTTCCCTGTAACTCACGACCCTTCTGTGGACCATAGAGAGGGTGCGTCCCCCACCCTTACTTGGCACTGACATCTAAGAGTTCATTCCTTCAGGCAGGAGTCCTGATTTTGAGAGGAAGAGGGCAGCCCTTTGGGGCCTATCATGGGAACACAAGCGCAGCACAGGAACTGATGGGCAGGCCCCTGGCACCCCAGTGCTCTGGAGACCTGGACCTCCCCACAGGAGCCCTCGGCCCAAGCCTGGTGCTTTGAGGATGACGGGAAACCCATCTCAGCCTAGAGAGCTCTCACTAGGGGAAGGGAGGGCCTTCAGGGAAGGACAGGAGTGAGGGCTCCAGTTCCACGGAAAAAAGAAGCAGAGAAGATGGGGGTGTTCAGCGGTGGGGGGGAAGGCGGGTGGACAGGGGGCAGTCACATTTTCAGACCAGAAGCAGCCACACCACATATGCAAAGGTTGGACATAACATTCCTTTCACTGGGACAGACAGGGCGGCAGGGGAGAAGAATTAACAGTAAGATGGGGAGGGGGGTGGACAAGGGAGGAGGTGGGGGGCACACACCCCAGGCCCCGTCTGAGAGAGCAGGCCTGGGGTCGGTCCACTGCGGTGCGTTCGGCTCTGCCGCATCCTCACTGTGGGGCTCTGGGCAGATCACTGGACTCCCTGGGCCGGTGTCCTTCTCTGAATGAGGGGGAGTGACAGCTGTGCAGGGCCTTCCCCCTAAGGGCCGGCTCCAGAGCAGGCGCTGCCATCAGGGCAGATGCCTGCTTCCTGCTGAGCCCAGACCTGGTGCTAGGAAGTGAGGCAGCGATCAGGAAGGAGAAGAAAGGTGTTCTCACTTGTGAGAAAGACTCAGACACATAGCTCCTTGCAGCGCCTTTTGCTGTTGACCCTGGCTGGGTGGGGCTGCCCCGTCCTCGGGTCCCCATGTTGGGGCAGAGGGCTGGGTGTGCCCACAGGGTGCTGTGAGGGCACGGATATGAACTCCACTGTGCCTGACCCTCCCCATCATGGGCAAGAAGCTGCCTGCCTGCTACTTCCAAGGAGTCTGGAAACTGTGCCCAGACCTGTGAGATAAAGGCAGGGCGGCCTCACCCAGGAGAAGTAGGCAGAGCTGGCATTAGAGCAGCGATCCTTCCGGGAGTTTGTCAACCTGCCTGTGCCAGGCCGCCCACAGCCAGGTGAATGGAGCTGGCTCTAGGTCCTGCTGCTCACAGGGTCGCTGGACGTCTGAAGGTCCTGCCCCCAGAGGTTCTAGTCGGTGGCTTGAGATCTGGGATGTTTAAAAGCTCTGAGAGCCACCTGATCTGGATCGTGGGGCTCCTCTGTTTTAGTTTTAGAGCCGTCATCCCAAACCAGCATCAGGGTCACAAGTCAAATGCAGGCTCTTGGGCCCCAGCCCAGAATGACCATGTCAGAAGCTCTGAGGGTGGGAGGGGCCTGGCGCTCTCAGGAGGGGTCAGCTCTTGTTGTACCTGCCTCCTGCCAGGTGTGAGATGAGCACGTCACCCTGACAGAAGCTGGCGCCCATGCCTGCTGCTTGCTGGCCCTGTCAGTTACAGAAACCCGCTTGTGGTCACAGTGTTAGCAGGGAGCAACCCTTTCCTCCTCCCGTGTGGTCATGAGTTTGGTGTCAGTGGGAAGGGACAACAGCACGAGCCTCGCCTGGGAGTTGCACCTCAGGGCCCACCCTGAGACTCAATCTGCATCCATCACGGTGTTCAGGTGTCAGGCACAGAGTGTGAGACGTGTGGGTCCAGGCAGTTCATGTTCAGGGAGTGGGCACTGGTGGTTCCCGCAGAAGAGCTCCGTCTCAGGCCGCTGATTGGGCAGTCGTCCAGGCAGGATGGAGCTGGTCTGGCCTGGGCGCAGTGGGGTGTGGAGGGGGAGCCACATGGGGAATGAGGACAGGCCTTGGTGGTCCATTTACTTGGAGGGGAGAGGAGGGAGAGAGATAGCAGAGGACCCCTGAGAGCAGCTGGATGAATAGGAATGTCACCAACTGGGTGAAGTCCCTGTAGCACATCCAGTGGTGGCTGCTGGCCCCAGGAATGTGGCCTTACCCTCAGGACAGTAGTGGACACGGCCTAAGACAGAAGCAGTGAGAGTGAGCAGTGGAAAGCTGGGAGGGAAGCTGACCGACTGGTGTCCATGGCCTTTTTCTCTACCATGAGCTGGAAGTACACACCATGGGCTGAGAGGTGATGGTCAAGGGTATGGGGAGCTCACTGCCCAACTAGGCCTGACCTGGGCAGCGGCTCAGTGACGCCACCCAGGAGCCAGGCTTCTCCCTTCCTGCTCTGCAGTCATGGCAGTGGCTGATGTACCTCCCCAAGAAGTGGGCAGGAAGATTTTCCCCTTGAGAAAAGGCCTGATAAAGTGTTCCGTGGGGCTGACAGGTTTCAGGTTTGCTTTAAAACACAGTTCACTCCCTGAAACGGACTTTTGCATGGGCTGGGTCTTTGGCTCTGCAGATTGAAGACTTGCGAGTCCAGGTGGAAAGAGAAAAGCAGACCAGTCAGGATCTGGAGACCCTCAGTGAGGAGCTGATGGAGGAGAGAGAGCAGCTGCTCCATGACATAGAGACCCTGAAGGCTGAGAAAGCCCAGGAGGTAGGCCCTCCAGCACCCGTGCCTACGCTGGCGCCTCTGCCTGAAAGAGGGAGAGTCCAGGGTCACAGCCATGTCCTGGGAATCCAGCAGTGATTCCTGGGTTACCAGTTTCCTCGTCAGCTGCAGTCTGGCCAGCAATTCCAGCCACAGCAGGGGGGCAGGGATAGTTATTGCCCCCAGGGGCACTGGCCATCTTGTTTTTGATTGTGATGACTTGGGGGAGGAGAGGGGAGGTGCTCCTGGCTGTGGTGGGGAGAGGCCAGGACGCTGAAAATGTCCTGCTGCACACGGGACAGCCTGCAGGACAAAGAAACATCCCCCTTTAAATGTCCAGCATCACTGAGAACCCTGGCAAACCTCCAGGGTTGATCCACCTCACAGTAAAAGAAGTCCCAGGGTAGGCCTCCCAGTGCTGGGTCAGGGGCTCAGGGATGCCAACCAGGCTCTAGGCTTCTCCCTTCCTGTTCTGCAGTAAATCAGAAGAAGCCTTAATCAATAAGCCAAATTTATTTGGAGTCCTATTCATTTTCGCTAGCACTAGCGGGCCCAGAGGAACTCTTGCTTCTCAAATCCTGGGGCCCAATATGGTGGAAGTCTTTTCAATTTATATCTTTTTCAGCTCTTTGTTTTCCAAATTTGGAATGAGACTTCAGGACCTTCTGAGAAAAAGTCGTGTTTGCTGGGACAGGGCTGTGAGACCATATCTCAAGGCCTGGCTTGGTACCAACACTGACTACTCTGTCTGGGGCATATTTTATGGCCTCTCTAGAATGGGAAGTAGTCTTATTTCCCTATTATTTAAGCAAGTAAATGTTTACAGAGTAGCAGGGTTAGTTTTAAACAGCAGTTTTTACCCAAGATGAAAGTTACTATACTTCATAAAGTGTTCCATGGGGCTGACAGGTTTCAGGTTTGATTTAAAACACAGTTCACTTCCTGAAACAGACTTTTGCACGGGCTGGGTCTTTGGTTCTGCAGATTGAAGATTTGCGAGTCCAGGTGGAAAGAGAAAAGCAGACCAGTCAGGATCTGGAGACCCTCAGTGAGGAGCTGATGGAGGAGAGAGAACAGCTACTCCATGACATAGAGACCCTGAAGGCTGAGAAAGCTCAGGAGGTAGGCCCTCCAGCACCCGTGCCTCCCCTGGCACCCCTGCCTGCAAGAGGGAGAGTCCAGGGTCACAGCCATGTCCTGGGAATCCAGCAGTGATTCCTGGGTTACCAGTTTCCTTGTCAGCTGCAGTCTGACCAGCAATTCCAGCCACAGCAGGGGGGCAGGGACAGATATTGCTTCCCAGGGGCACTGGCCATCTTGTTTTTGATTGTGATGACTTGGGGGAGGAGAGGGGAGATGCTCCTGGCTGTGGTGGGAGAGGCCAGAATGCTGCAAAATGTCCTGCAGCACATGGGACAGCCCGCAGGACGAAGATCCCCCTTCAAAGGTCCAGCTTCACGCTCAGAGCCCTGGATAACCTCCAGGGTTGATCCACCCCCACATTACAGGAAGCCCAGTGCTGGGGCAGTGGCTCAGGGACGGCACCCAGGAGCCAGGCTTCTCTCTTTCTGTTCTGCCAGTCTTGGCCATGACTGTAGTACCTCGCCAAGAAGTGGGCAGGAAGAATGTGGAGGGTGAAGAGACAGAGGGAAGGCCTCCCGGGATCCTCTGTGGACATCTCATAGGCCACACCTGACACATGACTAACCATAGCTGCAGGGGAGGCTGGGTATCAGGTACTTGAGTTCTTCAGCCTCTCTAGTATTGCAGAAAAGGGGGCTTGGAGTGGTGCTGTGTATACTTAAGAGACATGCATCCACCCTCCCCTGATACGGCTTCCAGTCTAGCAGGTTCAGTGATAGATGACAAGCCAGGTGACTTCAGATCTGTGCTATTGAGGGAATATACATGGGTCCAGGGCGAGTATTGTTAGGTGCAGGACATTTAGAATCGTGGTGCAGGGCTTCCCTGAGGTGCAGTCAATCATACTGAGACCTGGATGATGAGAAGGAGCCAGAGAAGCTGGAGGCTGGGGGTGCAGGCAGGTGAGCATTCACAGCAGAGGGAAGATCATGTGCAATGTCTGCAGGGGAGAGTGGCGTGAAGAGCCGCCACTGGGGAGGGCGGCCAGCTTGTCGGGCCCCTGTGGACCAGGGTAAAAAGCACCAAGGAAATCAGTTTCATTGTTTTAAGTAAGAGAAGATGTGGTTTCTGTTTCTAAGTCATCTGGCTGCTGTGAAAGTGTTTAGACTTGAACTGTCTGGGTGAGGATCTCCGTGCCCTTCACCTTGTGTCCATATTAGCCCTTTGGGGAACATTAGGACGTCTTTTGGGTCCATGATGAGATGGTCATTCCAGACCTACACTTTGGGCTCCTAGTTTGGACCGAAATCACGCCTGTGTCCTTTCCATTGTGTTTTCCTGAAGATCAAGGATCTTGAACAAGTGGTGTGTTCGCTGCGGGAGCGTTCACAGGCCAGCAGTGAGGCCTGCGTGCAGGACATTGAGAATGAGAGCAAAGTCCTCCACCAGACGGTGATGGAGACCAGCAGCAGAGTCAGCAAGCTGGAGCGGGAGCGGCAGCAGCTGCACCAGGACCTGGAGCAGGTGAAGGAGCAGGCGACGCGGGCCCAGGAGCTGGAGCGGGAGCTGCACTGGCTGCAGGAGGAGAACGAGATGCTGGCCATGGAGGTCAGCGCCCTGAGGACAGCCCCCGAGAGGGTCCACGCCCTGGAGCGGGAGAGCCCGGACCTGTTGCTGGAGAACCAGAGGCTGCAGACGTCTCTGGACACCCTGCAGCCCGAGGGTCTGGAGCGGGACAAGCAGCTGGACACCAGGGTAATTCTGGCCTCAGAATGAGTTAGGACGGATTCCTCCCTGTCAACTTTCTGGTGGTTTGAATGCGGTTGGATGGGTGTTGTGTAAATATCGGAGAAATGGGTTGGTAGTGCTGTTCAGGTTCTCTATGTCCTTACTGATTTTCCATGTACTTTTCAAAGTAGTCAGAGAGGGTACCCAAGGAGCTTATCCAGAGAAAGGGCATAAATTGCCAAGAAAGGTCACAGGGGCATGGAGGGGCCCAGGACTAAGCTTAGGCCCATGTGACAGTCTGTTTCTGCCCTGGCCTTCCCACAGCAGTTCCTTAAGTGCAGGTAGAACTGTCCTCAGCTCAGCTGGGTGTTGCCTGTCCTGAGGGTCCTGCTATTTTGGTGTCCACACTTGACCTGCTCTTGGCCCCTCCCTGCATGTGGGGATGTGGGGTTCTGGAGTCTGTGGTCCCCCTGGGCCTGCACCTGGTGAGGCATCATCCCCTTCTCCCTCCCGGCAGGTGGAAAATTCCACTCTGAGCTCCCAGAGCGCCTTGCTCACTGCGCTCACAGAGCAGAACACGCAGCTCCAGCACCAGCAGCTGGTGGCAGCCCACGAGGCCCTGCAGCGGGAACACGCGTGCCTGGGTGCGCTCCATGAGCACCTGTCTGGGGAACATGAGGCCCTCATGGATGAGTACAGCCGCCAGAAGACACTGCTGGGACGGACCCTGGAGCTGGAGAGCAAAGCTCTCAATGACAGGTGCGTGCCTGCAGTTGGTGGGTGACTGACGGGCTCCCCTAGGCTCCTGTCTCCTCTTCACTCTGGCCCCTCATGTTTCCTCTGGTCCCGCTGCTTCACATTGAAGAGAAGTAAATAAATCCACCATCACCCTCAGCGATGTGGAGTTGGTGCGCCTGGAGGCTGAGGGGCAGGAGGATACCCCAGGGGAGAAGGGTGTGCCCACTAATCCCGGCTCTGGGACACCAGGTGTCAGCATTGGCGTCCCAGCTCCCCTCAGGATTCCTACCCCCTCTTCCTTTTTTCTCCAAACCAAGGACAAGGAGGGGGAGGTTCACCTCGGCTGCCTATGTTCAGGGGCGTGCCTTACCGAGCTCCCCGGGCCTTTTCCCTGTACAAGTCTCACAGTCTTGGCTTCTGATTTTCTTTTTTACTTTTAATTTTGGAAGCTTTGGAATATATGGACCCGTACGGGATAGTATAGTGAAAACCCCATGTTCCCCTCACGTGCAGCAGAATTACCAATACTCTGTCATTCTCATGTCACCTTCACCTCTGACTCTTCATACACCTTTTTTAAAGGTAAAACTGATGTACCTTAAATGCATAAATCTTAACTTTGTGCTTTTGCCAAATCAGGGCTTTGTGTGCATGTAGTCAGCCAACTTCGGCTGAGCTCCTGTCCTGGCAGATCCCTGACTGCAATGGCCCCGGCAGGTGCAGCAGGACCCAGAGGCTGGGGGAGGTGTGTAGTGCACAGGGCTCCAAGGCGGGGGAGAGAGAGGGAGAGATGCACTACAGAGAGGCTCTCCCACACTTGGAGCAGCACAGGAGGGAGCTGTCCACTTCCTGTGCTTGTGAGTTGTCCCTGCTGAGTACTTCTCTTGCCTCTGCCTCAGCAAGATGCTAGGCAAAGGCTGGGGCTTCCCTGGGAGCAGCTGAGGTGCAGGGATTTGGCATCACAGGGACCAGGAGGGCACTGAGCCTGCAGAGCCTGCAGAGGGCACCTGCTGCTACTTGATCTTGGGGGCGATGATGTTCATTTACACACTCACCCAGTGCTTCCTGTGGACTCTCTCTCCTTAGCCTTCCATCCCTTTCTCCACCCAGATTCCCATCCTTTGGGGGTGCCGAGACATCTGCTCCTATCAGACTCTCGTTTCTTCCAGCCAGAATGAGCATCTTCTGCCTTTGGCATCTCCATCTCTGCCTCCTCCGCACCCATCCTGTGTTCACGAGACGCTTAGTGAGCACCCACTGGGCGCCTGGTGCTGTCTAACATGGTTTGAATGCACCCAGCTGACTACTGATGGGAGCCTCCTGTGGTGCCCACCCCTCACCAGGCACTGCGGGCCCTACCCTCAATGCCCTATGATAACCGTGTGGATATATTCTTATGGCTGTTAACATGGGAAGGTTTGTGCAGGTGGCATTTGACTGGTCTGAGGGAGGAGTTCATTGCTCTGCCTATGACTCCTTGCTTGGTGGACCTACTGTGTGATTCAGTGGTTTTTGCTGGTTGGACAGATACCTGGAGGCCCTTGGTGTGTCTGCAGCAGGGCTGCAGGTTGGAGGTGGAGGTGCCTGGAACACTGGCCGGGGGCTCTGTATTCATTTCACCTGACACTTGCCTGGGACACTCGCTCCTTCTTTTCCCTGGTGGACATGCACTGGGTGTCAAGCCTCGTACCTGGGAGTCAGTGGGGAGAAGCACTCGCAGTTTCTGCCCTGCAGGAGGGTGGTTACTAATGGTTGCAATATGCTTGATCCTGTGCTTTTCCAAGACACAACAGGGAAGCAGGAGGTGGGGACCCTAATGGTCCATAAACTGTTTGTCAAACCTGAAAGCCTGATAGAGCCTCCACCCCCACCTTCCACTTCCCATGTCCCGTCCCAGCAGCCTCCACCCATGGCTAAAGGCCACAGGAAGGAACGTTTGTCTTCCAACAGCCACCTGAGCAGGTGTCTGAGTCTGACTCCGCACAAGTGTTGGCTCCAGGCAGATGGTACAAGTACAGCTGATATGGGGTGGGCTTGGATGGAGGGCTGCAGGCAGGGGCTGAAACCCTGGAACCTGGGTGGTCTCTGCCAGCCTGTCTCTGGGTGTGGACACCTTAGGAATGGGGTCTGGAAAGGGTTTTGCCTGCCTGGGGAAGATTGAAAGGTGATGACTCAGTCTCCACTTTGTACCTGGGGGGCCCCCCGAGTCACCCTGAGCAGGGAACGTTCCTGCAGGACGAGGCACAGACTGGGACTGGTCAGGGGCTCCCTCTTGTGTTCTGCTGCCCCCCAGCGAGGACTGTGGGGGACCCTCTTCAGACTGAGACAGGAAGGAAATAAAAGCCCGAGCTGAGGGGGAGGCTGGGGGAGAGAGAGGGCAAGGGCTGGACTGGGGGTGCCTTGAGGAGCAGGGTGCGGAGTTGTGTTCCTGAGCTGGGGTGGAGAGCTCACCCAGGGCCCGGTGAGGGGGATCAGCTGTTATGGGCGGTGGAATTCTGCTGTATTTGCAGTGGTTTCTTTGAGAAGGGCGTGGAGTTCAGAAAACAGTGGTTTTGTTCCCAGTGGGATGAAGGAGGGAGGCTGCTTTGACAGGGACTAGAAGGGGCCATGGAGACACGTCGGGTGGGAGGAGGGGGACTTGCCTCCTGGGCTGGAGGAGACCCCCAGAGCTGGCCCAGTGTCTGTCCCCTCTCTCTGTCCATCCCCGTCCCCTGTCCATCCCCCTCTCCCTCAGCTCTGCAGAGAGAAGCCGCTCACCCAGGCTTTGAGGTCTCCCTGGATGTCCATTCCTAGCGGGTGTGTTTCCCTTCAACAGATACAAGGACCAGCTCCAACATAAGGCGGCGCTGGAGCAGCTGGGGACGCTCTTGACCACCGAGCGGGAGGCTCTGCAGCAGGAGCAGAGGACGAGCGCCATGGCCGCCGAGGAGAACCAGAGGCTGCAGCGAGAGCTGGACAGGTAACCACCAGGCCCCCTGCAGTGCCTCTGCCGGGATGTCATTCAGACTCACTCACTCAGCACCCGCTGAGCTGAGCTCAAGCGAGACCCCTGGTGATGGTGCATTTTTACCAACCCTGCCCTGGAAGCCCCTGGTGGGAACAAGGTAAAGGGGCCTCCAGCTGGTGGCTGGAAGGAAGGACTCGGCAGCTGGGATGGGGCATTGTCTCGGTTTGGACAGTCTCCCCTCCCACAGTTATGATGCTGATGACTGTCAGGCAGGGGCACCTGCATCCTCTCACACCAGCGATTCCGTGAGGGAGACAGGCTCGGTCCTCAGCATTCACGCATTCCCATTTGTGAATTCACCTCCTGGCTGAAATGTACTGGTGACCCCCAAATCAGTGCCCGTGGCCTGTCATGGACGTGCCCAGAGTGGGAGATACTGGAGTCTCCTGATGTGCACATTTGCAGCTGAGGTTGAACAAGGCCTTTGACCCCAGACTTGTTTCAGCTCTCACCTACCAGCGTCCTCTTCATGGGCCACTGAGTGCCATGGTGTTCTAATTTGTGCGCTTTGGTGGCGATTTCGCTGTTTGAAATGGCCCCCAAATGGAGTGCTGAAGTGCTGTCTAGTGTTCCCAAGTGCAAGGCTGCGCTGGGCCTCACGGGGAATATTCGAGTGGCACACAAGGGTCATTCGGTCCCAGGTATGGTGCTGTTGGCTCTGAGTATATTACACGAGGCATTTTTATGTCTTCATCAGTTGACAAAATGTGACCAGAGACTGTCAGGAACTGGTGGGAAAGTTTCAGTACTCACTAATTCAGGGTTCGCGTGGCTGGGTAGAACATTATACTGCAAATCACGAGAATTGACTGAGCTATTGTTATCCTTTAAAAAAAAAAAAAAAACACAGCAACAGAGGAGGAAACAGGCTCAGGGAGATTAAACAACTTGTTTAAGGTCAATATTCCTAGTTAGTGACACAGGCAGGATTCAAATCCAGATCTTGCCTCAACCCAGAAGTATGACCACATGAACCCTTCCTTCCCACAGCCCTGATTTAACATGTGCTGTGGGGCTGTAAACTCAGCTGCCTGCAGTGGCCAGGCAGGTCCAGCAGGTGGGGAATTAGAGTCAGCAATAGACCAGGCCCTGGTGGAGAATACACCTCAGCTAGAGGCTGTCAGCTGGGAGGCAGGCCTGGCTGCCAGGTCATCCTTCTTTATGCTTTTTTTTTTTTTCCTGAGAAGAAGATATCTGAATGTTGATGGGAAACTTAAAATTTTTGAATGCTGGTAAAATAATTTTTTTTAAAGCTGCTTTCTGGGGGCGGGACAGAGCACCGGGAGGACCTGGAAACATTTTTGAGGCTCTGGACCCTTAAACCTAAACCCAGCGATTATTCACAGGACCACAACAGAAGAATCTTTTTATCTTTTTCTGTTTCCTTTCTTTGTTATTTTATTTTTTGTAGTTGACTTTATTGGAGAGACATCAATTAATAAAACCATACATGCTTTAAAATGAAATAAAATAGGATAAAATAAGTAAATGTTAAAAATTAAAAAAAAAAAAAAGCTGTGTGAGCCAAACTTGACACACCTGTGTTCAAATTGAGTCCATGAGCCTCTGGTCATATGAGCTTTTTGGTATATATCTTCCCCAGGAATCCCACTCGGGTAATGATGATGGTGATAATTTCAGTGGGTTTAGGTAACAGTCCAGAATCTCCTATTTTATTTATTTCAAGTGTTGAAATTAGAAAGGGGCTTGGAATTGGAAGAGCAGGACATAGACATAGAGTCTTAGAGCAAAAATGGTCTGATTCAGTATTTAAGTGTTTGAAACAAAGAACCCTTTTCCAAGTAGGCAGATGTGCCAAAGCAGAAAAGCAGAAAGGACTTTTACAGGGATGCTCTGTTGCCGTGGTGTCTGAGCCTGCCTGTCCTTCTCCCCCAGCCCGCAGTGGGGCACCTGGGGTAGCCTCCTGGAACCCCAATGAACACAGTTTGAAAAACGCTGATTTTGTTCAACCCTTCATTAACACATGAAAAAAACTGAAGCCCAGAGAGGTTGCAGTTTAGATTAAGGTTGCACAACTGGGACAGAGCCTGGGAATGCGCCTCAGCCCTTGGCCCTGTGTCTCTCCACCCCTAGGGCCAATTCCCTGCACCAGCAGCTGAAGGGGGAGCAGGAGGAGCTGCAGACCCACAACAAGAAGCTGCAGACCTCCCTGAACGACACCCAGCTGGAGGTGAACCGCTGGCAGGCCCTGTACGAGGGACTGAAGGGGAAGCATGAAGAGCTGCAGACCCACAGCAAGAAGCCGCAGACCTCCCTGAACGACACCCAGCTGGAGGTGAACTGCTGGCAGAACCAGTGCAACTGGCTGAGGGAGGAGCTCCAGAGCACGGACATCTCGCTGACCGAGCAGGACAACCACTGCCAGGTGAGGCCAGGGCTGGAGGCCCCAGGACCCTGGGTGGGCCTGCTCCCTGGGCTGATGCGGTGGGCTCAGCCAGGTGGGAATGGGTCCTCATTGGCATCTCTGCTCGAAGGGTGTGTGTGAATGTCACTCAGAGGCAGAGAGGAAGCCAGAGGCAGTTGACTGGGACAAAAACCATGACTGGCAGGGGTGTGCTACAGAACACCTTTCACCTGATTTTTGCTTTTTGTTGGGGAGGTGCATGGAAACAGTCAAGTACCGTTTTATCTCTGTCCTCTCGGCTGAGCACTCTGCTCTCTATGTCATCTCATTTAATTCTCACAATGATCTTGTGAGCTGGGGTTCCCATCCTTGTCCCTCTGAAGTAGCGGGTTGGAACCCCGTTTGTCTGAAGACAAAGTTTGGGACTTCCTGCTACACCAACCGTGATGATATTCTAGAGCAGGAGCTGGCCAGCCTCAGCCCAAATTTCAGGTCCAGCTTCATGCCTGTTTGTGTACAGCTGAGAACCAAGAATAGCTTTCACAGATTTTAATGACGGGGGAAAATCAAAAGTAGGATAATATTTGGGGGCAAGTGAAAGTGACATGAAATTTAAATGTTGGTGTCCACGAGTAAAGAATTTTGGTTTGTTTTTTTAAACACAGACACACCCATGCATGTGCATTGTTTCTCTGGCTCCTTTCCTACTGTAATAACAGAGTTGAATAGTTGCAATGGAGACCACTGTTGGCCCGGAAAGCCTAACATATTTAGTACCTCGCTCTTTACAGGATAAACGTGCCAACCCTGCCTAGAACAGAGATGTGCAATAGGAATATAATGCAGGCCACCACATGTAACACTCAGCTTTCTAGTAGCCATATTCAAAAAGTAAAAGGAATCAGGTGGGATTGATGTAGGGGTCTGTTTTATTTAACCCTTATATCTAAAGTATCACATGTAACCCCAAAAGCTTATTAATGAGATTTTTTTATAATATGTTTTTACTGACTTTTTGAAAGAAACATCCATCAGCTGCCTCCTGCATGCCCTCTACTGGGGAATGGAGCCAGCAACCCAGGCATGTGCCTTCCTCAGGAACTACACTGGTGATTTCTTGGTGCATGGGATGACACTCAACCAAGCCACACGCACCGGGCAGTTTATTAATGAGATATTTTACTATTTTTTGAATCACTATTAAGTCCTCGGAACCTATTATATATTTTGCACTTATGGCTCATATCAGCTCAGACTGGCTGCGTTTTCAGTGCTCAGTGGCCACACGTGGCCAGTGGCTGCCTGATTGGACGGTGCAGCGGCAGAAGGCTTGGCCATCCCCATGGCATTGGCCGTATTGGTCATGCCAGCTGACGTAGATCATACCAAAATGGCCATCTTTGTGCACGTGGCCTTTTTCTCTTTTTGGAAGTCGATTCTCAGCAGTGGAATCATGGGAGCGTGTGGTGTTTGAGACATTGTCCATCTGTGTTTTAGCTGCTCTCCCGCCTCAAGGGCAACTTGGAGGGAGAAAAACGTGACCTGCAGAGCCAAATCCAAAGGCTGAAAGAGCAGAACCAGAGGCTTCTCCAGGAGGATGTGGAGAACAAGGACCAGCTCCATGAGGAGCAGCAGCAGTACGTGTGAGGGGTGTGGGCTGACGGACGCCCGTCAACAGAGGGGTCGTGGCTTCCAGCTCCATGACTAGACCGCGCCATTCTGGGCAGCAGAGTACCCCCTGGGTGCACTGGTGTCCCAGGCAAGGGGACAGACTATCTTACCAGCACATCTTTCTCATTTTCTGGGGAATGGTTCTAGATTTCTGCAAATAGGGGTGGTTGGCTTTGTTGGCTTTTCAGAGACACTGCCCCCTGCCAGACACTTCTTAATCTTCTTTTGGGATCAAGTTCACTTTGAAAAATACAACAGTGATAAAGAGAGGCTCCTAGGGAAGGACTTCAGATCGCAGGCTGAGCCCTTTCTGGGTCTGTTTTTCCCTTAATGGGCTGGAGAGTGGGTTGTTGGTGCACAGTGGCTGTCCTCCCTCTGCTGACATTGCCTTTGCTGACAGGCCTGGCCTTGTGAGGTACACATAACCAGTTACCCGGTCTTCAGGAACCGGTAGGGGTGGTGGGATGTGAGCAGAGCTATGTGCACACAGAAAGATGCTGAGGAGCTTCCTGGAAATGGAAGGAAGCATGGTGGTGGGAGTTGGAGTTCTGCTGCTGACAGGGATGGGGAGAAGGCTAGCCAGTGTGTCGGGGGAACAGGGGGTGGAGAACGTCAAGGTGGAGCTTGGTGTGGTCTGGGTGCAGGGAAGGTGCAGGGAGTGGCAAGAAGGAAGGCTGGGGGAGGCAGTGCTCAGCCATGGAAGGCTTCCATGCCCGGCTAATGAGTCAGATTCACTGGGAAGTGGGTGATTAAGGGATGCTGGTGTACAGGGCCTAGGAAGCTGCCAGAAATGAGGGCAGGAAGAAGAGCCTTGGTGCTGGAAACCTTGTGGTTTGGAAGTCAAGTCATCTGAGATGCATCTTGTGGGTCCAGGGTGGTCTTCACCCCTCGGGGCTGTGCTGCTGGGACTGTCCTTCCTTGTGATCAGGAATGGCTGGCCAGTGTGGGACAGAGGGACATGGCCACAGTGGCCACTGGGGCACTATCCCAGCTCCCCAGGGTGATGATTCTGCTCACTGATCTCCCAGATTCATCTGCTCTTCTACAGGGGGCTCAACACCTACCAAGGATGGTTGACATGGGAAACCACACTGTACTTTTGGGGTAGAAGTGAGAGATTGTAGCCTGAAGAGGGCTCTCTCTAATGCAGCTGGTAAAAATTACCAGCAGAGGCTGGGCAGGTGCAAACTAGAAGAGTGGGGACCTGGTACCCTGGGGATGATCTGATGATGGTTTTGCATTAGAAAGTGTCTGTAGGAGGTCAGAGAGAGGGTAGGCTTCCTGAGCCTGCTCCGAGCAGAGTCTGCCCCAGTCTGGGATAGCTGGACCATGAGTTTGTGGGGCTAAGGGACAGCTGTGGGAACACAATAACACAGACTAGAAGAACAGAGTCCGAAATGAGGGCGCTGGGAGCAGAGCAGGTCTGTGGCCAGGGACCCAGTGGTTTGCAAGCGATCACTTCTCGCGGGTGCTCACTTCGTGGTGAACTTGTGGGAAAGCCCTTGGATTAGGGGGCCTGGGCACCTTCTTGACTGAAGGAACCTGAGCAGCTGCCTGGATGCCAAGGACTCATTTTCAGGCAGGAAAAGCAGGGGTCTCAGCTGTCAAGGCCACATGGGTGAGGAGACAGGAACAGGACAGGCGCCGGCCGCCCAGTGGGGGCGCTGTATAGCGAGCACTGCGTGCATGGCTCCTAGACAGACAACAGGAAAGCATGGCATGCCTTCTGCTTCAGGAAGGACAGGCTCCCTTTCCCAGGAGCAGAGGTGGCCTCTGGCAGCCCAAGGTTTAAGAGGTGTCTCTCTGGTCCTTTCTGTGTTTTATAAATGTGAACTGACTTCCCACATTTAGGAATTAAGAGATTGTGCTTCAGAGCTGGGGCTTCTGGATCCTTCGGGAAATGCAGTCAGAAGCTCCGCCACATGGAGAGCGGCGCTTCGTTTGCAGGCCCCGCGTTAGGTCCCAGGTGGCACCAAGCGCTCAGCCTCGCCACAGGCCCCCACTCCTCCCTCAGGTCCTCCCAGGCCGCTTTGCTCCTGACCTTCTCTGTCTGGCTCCCAAAAGGCTTTGAGTTTGCTTCACTAGAAGTGTTAGCAGAAGCCCAACATTGGAGTGGGCCCAGGTCGGTGGTCTGACTTTGCTAAACTGACCTTTTTAACCTGATGCCCGTCTAACTCACCGAGGGCAGACCCCTCCCCACCACTAAAGGTATCGTTGGTCTGCACCCGCAGGAGCTAGCCTAGCCCTGGGTCTGACCCGAGTGCCCAACGTCCTGAGCTGACATGGCTGGAACCCTCGGGGTTTCCCAGCTTGAGTGTCAGATGGTTCGGGGTCTCTCTCCTGAGGTGACATCCAGCCTGACCCTCGGTGTTCAGCCGTCTCCTCGACGTGTTAGGCTCCTGGACCCACGTCACATGCTTCCATCCCCGTATTCCCAGCTCAGGGGTCATGGTGGTCATGAGCACCGTGATGTCTGAGTCCCAGAAACACACTGGCTCCTTCTGGGCCAGGTCCCAGGCGGGGGTGATGCGTCAATTTATGTGTTTTATTTTAAAAACCAGATTGTTTTTTCTCTCTCCTCTGTTAGAGACAAATTAAATGCCTTACAGAGACAAAATGAAAAACTGGAAGAAAAAAGCATGGCTCAGCACAAGGTCCATGATCCAGCGCCAAGGAAGTGAGTTGATTTAAGCGTCAGTAGCTTACACACAGGACAGAAAGCTTGCTTTTTCACGAGTGGGGGAAGCTGTAGCATCTAGAGCAGTGGCCAGTTTGTTGGGCCCGTACCTTCCGCTGTATGGCAGGTCCCTGTGTGCAGGTCCCTCCCAGCATGGAAAGAATTTAGAGTTTCTTTCAGTCCCGCCCTCAGTTCTCAAGGTTATCCTATGAGGGATGGTGAATGCTGCTGGCCAGGAGCCTGTTTAAGGGCAGAGTCTGTGCTTTTAGAGCCACTAAAGCAGGCATATCAGCTTTTGTCTCAAGATTGCCGGACTTAGAAAATTATGCTTCAGTTTTGGGAAGGAAGCTTGGGGCAGATGCCTGGACCAGCACCCCTGTCTTCAAGCACAGGGACCTTTTGTTCTGCCCTCCATTCCTCTGGGTTCACTGGACCCCACCCCCAGGGCAGGTTCACAAACATGTTCCCTTCCACAGAGAGCAGCAGCCCCATTGGTGGGCCGGCTTGGTCCCCGAGACTGCCGGCCTCCGTCAAGCAGGGCTCCCCCTGGGCCAGGGCCTGAGCCCAGGAGCTGCACCTTCCCATTGACCTGTCCCAGCCCAGCCTTGAGGTCAAATCACATGAATCCGGCAGGGCCTCTCTGTAGAAATCACAGAACCACAGAATTTCAGAACCGCCACCTGACCCTTCTGTTGACAGGGAAATTGAGGCACGGGTGAGGAAATTGAGTGACTTGTGTAAGAACAGTGCTGTTTCGTGGCAGAGCCAGGATCAGAACCCAGCTATGGTCCCTGTTAGATTAGAATGCTTCATTTCCTGTTAGCTGCAATGTATTACACTTTACATTCACAGTTACTTATTTTTTTTAATCCTCACCCAAGGGTATTTTTCCCATTGATTTTTAGAGAGAGTAGAAGGGAGGGAGGGAGGTGACAGCAGTGGGAGAGAGAGAGAAAAAGAGAGAGAGAGAGAGAGAGAGAGAGAAAGAGAGAGAGAGAGAGAGAGAGAGAGAGAGAGAGAGAGAGATGAGAGATGAGAGAGACACATCAATTGGTTTCCATCTGCACACACCTCGACCGGGGCCGGGGATCGAACCTGCAACCCAGGTATGTGCCCTTGACGGGGGATGGAACCCACCACCCTTCAGTGCTCAGGCTGATGCTCCAACCACCAGGCAACCCGTCCAGGGCTCACTGTTTTTACTTTAAGCGGCCCACTCTCCTGCCCTCTTCCCCTCACCCAGATTCCTCAATGCCGGGAATGGGCAGAGTATGCCAGCCTATTTCACGTATTATTACCGCTAGCAGAAAGTGAGGAGGTCCCTGACTCTTTCTGAAAATAGCCTTTTGGTGGAATTTTGCTAACCAGCATGATTAGGTCAGCACAGCACCACTTCCTGCCCTTTGCACAGTAATTAAGAGCTGAGAGCTGGGTTTGAAGTTCTGTTTTTCCGAGGGGCTAGTGTGGGTTCCTGCATGATGAAGGCTTCTACCACCCCTGGGTCTGGGCGAATTAACTGCACATTGTGTGCCACCTCCTGAACCTCAGGTGGGATGAGCATGGTGATGGCAAAAAGCACCCTCATTCTGAACCAGATTAAGCGCCACCTTCTCAGGCTGGTGATGGAAATCCCAGCTCGCATAGGGCATCTGAGACACCTGCTGGAGGGGCAGTGAGGGTTGGCTGTATCCTAAAAACCTACTTCTTACAGGAAAAAGCACTGGATTGGAGCTAAATTCTTACTCAAACTCATCAAACTAAAGAAAGGCGGTTCCAGAGAACGACGAAAGTCAACCCCAGAGAGGCCTCCCTGCCTGCTGGGGTCCTCAGACCAGGCCTCGCCCAGTACTTCTCAGCCTCTTCAATCGCAGCTGGAGCCCCTCGAGGCCACCCCATGCTGCTCAAAGGGGACAGAAGAGCAAGGCACCTGCAGGGGGCCCAGGGGAAAAGGTAGGAAGGGCTTTCTTGGCTGCAGGCAGGAAGTGAAGGGGAGAGGATCTTAGGTCTCCCTCAGGGATGGGAGAACCAAGGAGACTGCGTGCTAGGTGTGTACATGTGTGTGCGTGTGCGTGTGTGCATGTGTGTGTGTGTGTGTGTGTGTGTGTGTGTGTGTATGATGCTGAAGGGGGCGTGCTCCACACATGCACATCTGTCTCCTTTGGTATGTGAACATCCAAGTAGGAAATATAACCCCCAGTGTTGTTGTACTCTCATCCCAGAACAATTCAGTTCCTTTAGCATGAGGAGCCTCATGCCTCATGGACACTGTGGTAGGGACTCGAATATCCAGACCTGGTGTCCACACAGTTACTGCAGAGAAAAGCTCCACAGCAGAGGATTTTGGGGTTCCCTGTTTCCTCCAGGCCTACAACAGGCCATTTCTGTAGGGAGATCCACGGTGCACTTAACACGTGATTGACAGTTGCAAGGTCTTCAGCAAGGCCTCTTGTGGCTCTGATCTTCCTGTCACTTTGACAAGTGGGTCTGGTTTCCTTCTCTAACTTGATCTGGCCTTGAGTCCTGCCACCACGGGGTGCACTGTACCTCATCATTCAGGGTTGTCATGTGGAATTGCCATAGGTTCTGAAGCGGATTCCTAGTTGCATGTGCTGTATGTATTTAATGGAATCTAAGAGGCAGTCAGGACAAGGGTGCTCACATAAGAAGATAAATGGGTTGTGGCAGTGACGATTTTTTCATAATTGCCACCTGGCTGACAGTGACTGTGAGTCAGGATCGAACCTGCATCCTGATTTCAGAGATGTTAAGGTTTGGGAGAGGGGCTGTTGGGGTCCAGCCCCAGCAGGTCCATGGGTTCCCAAAGGTGTGGTTGGAGTCGGGGAAGAAGGAATGACACGGAGACAGCGTTCAGTTGATCAGCAGCCTAGCCAGGTTCTCTAGTCAGGTTCTCCAGCCAGGTTCTGTCTTTATTCTCCTGTTACATCTGTATTTATACCAGTTGATTTTAATCCTATCTATTCTATTCCAAAGGTTAGGGCCTTTTGTTATCTCCATTCCAAGGTCACTACTCTATTTTTCTGTTAAGCTACAAGGAAGTAACTGAAGGAGATTATCCTAAGTAAAGATTATGTAGCTTAATCGTGATTGTTCATAGTTAAAGTGATTAACTACCCTCCTGGCACTTAGTTAAGGGGTTTTACTGATTTATTCCCTTCCTTAGTCCTGTTAATTTCTAACTCCAGGGAAAAATCCCCACCTGGGGAAACAACCTTTCTCAGAGAGGTGACCTTGGTTAAAACACATACTGCTAAGTAGGGGAGCAAACATATTAAAAACAGTATGCCATATATGCCAGGTCCCTTGAAACATATGCTGTGCAGATGTTTCTTCCCTGCAGCGACTGTGTCAAGCAGCAAGGATGGACCGGCTTCCGGCAAGGGGGAAAGTGCACCTTACTTGCCTTAAACTTGGCTTAGTTTTCAATTAAGTTTTAAATATCATTTCATACATGACTTACCTATAAACCTGCCAAACATGCACCCTGAGAATTTAAATTTTATGAAGGACACCTGGACTTCCTGAAGAGCAGCCCAGGCCTGAGACTTGTGCCCTCTCAGGGGCGGCTGTGACAGCACCAGAGCCCGTGACAAGCCGCCTCCTGAGTGTGACCTGTGTACATGCCTTTCTGGGTGACATTCACCACTTTAGGACCTCGAAATGCAAAAAGCAAAGTGTGCACAAGCATCCATACCAGTGTTTGGGGACTAATGCTCTCATTCCCAGTCTTTACAGGAGGTGGATTAGGTCAAATGCTCACATGCAGGGAAATGATAATGAAGCTTATTAACATTTATCTTGAGGCGTCTGTTGCCACGGGTGCTCATGGGGGCTACATAATTTTTTTTACATTCACCACCTCCCCTTGTGTTATTGTCTAAGTTGACTTAATTAATGATAATCAGCCTAATAGAGCTAGCAAAACTTTCAGAGAAAAGATGCTTGACTGCCCTGGCCAGTTTGTCTCAGTGGTTAGAGTGTCAGCCCTCAGACTAGAGAGTCCAGGGTTTGATTCTGGTCAAGGACACATGCCTGGGTTGAAGGCTCAATGTCCGGCCCAGTTGAGCTATGTGGGTGGCACTGAATCAATGTGTCTCTCTCACATAGATGTTTCTCTCTCTGACGCTGCCCCTCCCTTGTACTCTCTCTGAAAAAAAAAATATTCTCAGGTGAGGATTAATAAAACAAACAAACAACTGTTTGGATCCCTGAATGAGGAGGTCAGTGGTAGATATTAGTAACGACAGCCATGTAATGGGGGCTCTTTCTGGGCTCAGCACCCTTTAGCTAGTTTCACATTTTACGTCTCTCCTTTAGTTCCAAGTGCCATGTGAGGCAGGCACGATTCCTATCCCCTTTTCGGGGCTGGGAAAGTGATGCTTGACAAGAATAAGCACTTGCCCAGAGAATAAGGGGTGGTGCTGGGATCTGAACCTGTGCCTGACAGATTACAGAGCCTGAACTCTTAACCACTGTGAGCACTGCCTGCAGTTGAAGCTGCTTTGGTCCCTGAAGGTGTTGACCAAGCCTGGGGCACCAGCATTGCATAGTGGGTTCTTTCTCCTGTGGTGTGAGCTGTGGCCACCAGGTGGTGGTGTGGACAGAGAAATAACAGCAGGCCTGCTATGGACTTGAATCCTAAGTCAGAAATAGGATAAATCAGTTATGCTCATGTACATGACATGTTCAGGAAGTTAGGCCAATTGGCTGCTCCGATAAGACTCCATAATTTAAAGGTAATGAAGCGTAGGTTTGCAGTAGAGGATGCGTAGGGATCTAAATGGGAATAATTCTTGATGTTGACAGTATTTTGATCTGAAAAAGATGAATTTCAAACTCATCCTTCCATAAGAGGCTGTTTGAGATGCACAAGGACTACTAGTGAGCAGTTCAGGTGGCCTGTCCCATTGCAGCAGCCAGAAGCACCCCAGGAAGTGTCCCAAAGTGTTTGAACAGGAGCAGGAGTTAGTTGTGTGAGAGCCAAGTTGCCAGGGAGCTTGTCATTAGGGCCTAGGAGTAAGAAAAACCTAAACTAGTAAACATTCTTATTTGATAGTTTAACACATTGACATTGAAAAATAGTCTAAGGCATCGGCTCCTAGAGCAATATAGAATCCTCCTCACGTGCTAAGTAAATCCTGGGCACAAGGATGCCACTAAATTAATTAAGTGGAGTCAGAGCATAATGGCTCACTGAGTCCTGATTCTGGTTGTGCCGTGGGTATTGTTTCCAAATCTCCTGGACAGGACAGGACTCTGATTTCCCAAGAACATTTAGCTAATGCAGTCATTTGTTATTATTCATTTCATTTATTTGCTGTTTTGTTTTGTTTTTCCTTCCTCTCTTGGGTTATCCAGGGGATCACAATTTAGCAACTCAGCACAAAAAGAGTCACTTTTGGGGAAGCAGAACCGAGGAAAAGCCCAAGTCTCCATTGTCCCGTCTGGCTTTCTGTAAACGCCTGAGGTTCTCCTCTTCCTCTGACATCGAACCTGCTTCTAACTAACCCCTCCCTTTCTCAGACACTGGGGATTTCTAATCCATCAGTGTCTTCACAATGTACCTGCCTTCATGTCTGAAATTCAAACAAACAAACAAACAAACAGAAAAACAGTAGCTAAAGGCCAGATGACCCATAGTGGACCCCTCCTCCTGACCCAAATTCCAAGCCAAGCTTAAAGTAGCCAACCTGGATTCTGACTTTAAAGGAAACCAGTTGTCCCAGCCTCTGGACCTGACTCCAGCACAGGGCAGTGTTAGGGGAGCCTCGGGGCATCCACGCCAGGTCCCTGGGCCAGGGTGTCTGTGCTAAGTGAGGCCCTGGCCCCAGTGCCGCCCCCCTCTCGCACCTGCAGGCTTGTAGACCATGCCCCTGTGCAGCACAGAACTAATCAGCGGTCGCTATGCTTCCGAAACTATGTGGCCCCTGTCAAGTGAGATTTTTTCAAGACTTATTTTTGGGCAGCTAACTTTAAATCTGCTGCCCTTGTCTCCACTTTCTGTGTCAGAGCGCAGAATCTTGGCAGTCCCTTTTTAGATGTGTTCTGTGTTTGAAAAATTGACTGCTCCACTCAGCATCTCAAATAATCGGATTGATGTTGCCAAGCCAGGGTTCAGCCCAGAGTGACGTTTTAGGACCGTGCTGAGGTCCTCTGACGTCTTGGATGCTGCTGTGAGGGCAGCAGTGGACAGACAGGACATCAGCTCACAGTCACCATCAGCTGGGAGCACTGGTCCACAGAAGCCTTTAGCTACTGCATTGTTTTCTGTCTTCAACATCCTCATACCATCTCCATGATTTTGCAAAGTCTATTTCACCTGAGTGATACTTACATACTTTCCCTTGAATCGACTTGTGGTTTCCACTTTATTTTAAAAAGAAAGATTGTTATCGGTACTGTGAATGGAAAACCACTATCATATAAACACAAGGTCACCGTAAAAGTAAAGGGGTGACTCTCGCACTGCTCCTGTCAGTTGATGTGGCACTGACTTTGTCACATGAATCCCTCTGATTCCTGGGCTGCCGTGTGCTGGTCCCCTGCCTACCTGCCCAGCATGCTGTTGGAAACGCACGCTCTCTGCCCTGGCTGCTGTCTGGCGCATCCGCCTCCCTGCTGCTCCTCAAGCTGACTTCACACAGTGAACGCCTGTCAGATTCATTCCACCAGACTTGAATCTTGCTTCTCATCAAGGTTATCTTTCAGAATCCAAATCTCCCCTTGATTTCAATTGCAAGGCTTGGGTGCTTAAAACTTCCCCATGAGTCCAGACACTGGGGGTTTGAGGGGCAAGGGGGGCAGGTCCTGGGAGAGTGTGGAGGGCCCAGAATCCCCACAGTGGGCGTGGCTCCGGGACCATAGCCCTCCGGCTGCCTGGAGCAGGACACTGTGTAAAACAGCCTTGTCCTGATGCTCTGAGGAACTCCAGCCGCATTCGTTTTTCACTTGTATTTGGTTAGCCATCCCCTTTCCTACTACAAGGTAGTTGAAGATATTTTAGGAGTGTTTTTCCTCCCAATGTTGTTGTTGTTTTTATTAGGATTTTATTTAACTTTGACTAGAGTATATGTTCACAGTAGAAAATTCAGAGATTGCCAAACATACAAGGTAAAAATCATTCTTGCAGTCAGTCACCATGAGAGATGAAGACTTCTTAAACAGATGACTGTTAGGGTGGCAGTGAACTTCTTTCTCAAATCATAAGGGAAGCCCTTTGGCAGGGTGCACATCTTGGACCTGGAGGGCCTGGCCCACAGGTCGGGAGTGGACCTGAGAAGCCACAGGCCAGGTCTACTCACTAGTGAATCAGGGATTGAGGGACATGGCAGGGGGCCCAGTAGCTAATGTGTTGGACTTTTACCAACATTTTGCTGAGCCTCCTGAGCTCACCCTTTATTTTCTCCGGGCTGTTGGAGGCTCACACTGTGAGCCATGGTTAGAGCCAGGGCAGGCCTCCCGGGGCGTCCAACTCAGGCTGCCGCCAGGGCCCCCCCTTAGACCACAGCCTGTGAGGCACACAGCCCCGCTTTTGTCCCTGGGCTCCCTGGCCCTGCTGCCTCTGCTTCTAGGCCTCAGTGTGATCGCCCCACCTTGGCATGGGATTTTACAGCCTCATTTCTCACTGTCCTTCTCTGCCCCAGGCCCTGGGGACCTAATACCAAAGGGAGTGGCCCCACCCAGAGGCAGCCTTGACCGCATTCCAGGAGATGCCTCCGCTGACCCAGCCACCAAGCCCCGGCCATCAGAGCTGGGCTCCGGGGCCTGTTCATCCTCAGCCATCACTACAGCTCCTTCCAGCTCCACCTCCACCTCCCGCCACCCAGGCCGCACCCACGGTGAGTCACGGGTCCCTCCAGAACCAAGAGAGATGAGCATCTCGGCCCGAGGTCCTTCCCAAAGACCCCGGCTCACAGGGGCAGGAGGTGCCTCTCAGACTGAGAGGTGGTCAGCAGGTGGGTGACGCTGTGGACAGGATGGCGTCCCACACACACAGGTTCAGAGCTCAGCTCCACCTACAGCTGTGCACCTTTGGGAGGGTAACTCCGCCATCTGGACGACTGGGCCTGAGCCCTGAGACCCACACCACTGCTCAGGAATTGGTGGCACCAGGTGGCTTCCTAATGGAGGTGAACCAGAGTTTGGGCTAAAATCAGGCAACATTGGAGGTTTATTCTCCAGGGAAGAGACTTGACTGGGTCCCTGCATTGGAGGTCGGTCCATGGCGTGGAGGGCAGGTGTCCCAGACTGAACAACAAGGGGACTTGGGGAGGATTGACAGGTTGGATGTCTCCTAGATGCCAGTAGCCCAGCGTGCTCTCACCTTAGATGGGACATTACAGTCCTCTTCAAGGCATCGGATTAGTGGGAGACACTCCCAGCAGGGCAGTCGGGTCACATCTTGCCAGGGGGAGCCCATGAGAGGTCAGGGTCCCCAGACACCTCAGGAGCACCTGCAACACCAGAGACAAACCGATTTGAGAGCAACAGGGTCAGCGGGCATTGTTACAGAGACAAAAGCTTTAAAATGTCCGTCATGACATCAGAGTTAGCCACTTTGCAGGGTGCAACCAGAGCAGGATGCTGTGAAAAGGAGCATCTGGGGATGAGCACTGGGAAATTTAAAATATGCAACAGAGGGGAGAAATACAGCTTCAAACTTAAAAAGACATTCTGCTTATGACCTAGAGATGACAACGTCTGAGGACAGCAGAAGAGCTGGAAATGACTGCCCTGGAGGTGTTAGAAACTGACGAGAAAAGAAGTGTTTATGATTTTTCATCATCTTACCTCCCACTGAACCCTGGAAGCTATGACAAGCATAACTGTGATTTAACAAGCCCAGCAAAGACACACAGGGCCTCTGCCCTCAATGCTGCCAGGCTCAGCTTCAGAACCTGGCCCCTGGTTTACAAATCAGAAGCACCCCTGGGAGAAGGTGAGGTGAGTGAGCACAGGGCAGGAGGCAGTCCCTCTGTGCTCCTGGACAGACACTGAAACGGCAGCCACTGACTGTTGGGTGTCAGGGGTGCTGTGCCCTGCGTGGCTGGCGTGGGCTCGCTCTGTGTTCCTTGTGGCCACTCAGCAGTCGGCCCAGTCTCCCAGGCTCTGCAGAGCAGAAGCCCTGCCTGGGCTCCAGCAGGAGCCGGGAGCACCACCTCCCCTGGGCCTGCCAGCAGGCTGTGTGGCTCCAGGCCCGGCCCACCAGGCTAACCATTGGGTTACCACAGCCTGGATCCCCACTGAGCCAGAGCCCAGGCCTGTTCAGATGCCTGCGGAGCCTGCCCGAGGGCCCTCAACACTGCACACCCAGCACTGCCCACGGCGATTCCTGGCAGCGCAGTGCTCACGCTCAGGGGGACCTAGAACTGTCTGCAAAATGGAGACCCTGGTGTCTGTTTGGAGGGGACCCAGGGCTGCTGTCAGAGAGCAGCTGGCAGGCCTGAGGCACAGGGCATCCTAGTCCTTCTCAGGGAAGAGCAGTGACTGGTGGCCCATGGATTCCCGACGTTGCTGGTGAGGAGATGCTGGTGCAGGCTCATTCTCTAGGGAACCCGCCTCCTCCCTCAGGTGGTGGTTCTTTCCTTTACCTTCTTCCAGGCCCCCCCAACCCCCCCCTGCCCCCTGCTGGAGAGCCCAGGCCCCTGGGAGGGGATTGCTCTCAGGGCCCTGCTTTGGGTGCAGCTGGCCCTGGAGGTGGAGGGGCTCCTGGGATGCTAAGTATCAGCTGCCTTTGCTGCATGGCCCTTAGGCCAGGACACTGCTGTCCTTTGGAGTCCCAGTCATTGCGCAGGAGGAAGAGTGATTTAAAGTTAAGTCAGAGAGAGTCCCCAGTGTGAGGCTGTCCCAGCAGGAGAAATGGGGAGAGATAGGACATGCAGGGCACGTACTCCCTAAGGGCAGGGTCCACCCACCCCTCCCTCCTCCAGGAGCTGGACACGACCACGACTCAGGGCTGGGCCAGAGTCAGAGGTGGCCGTCTGGCAAAAGGCCCAGGTTCCCCGTGGATGTTCCAGGTCCGCTGACTCACCAGCATTATGTTCTCCACGGGCTAGAATTCAGATGACAGCCCCTGTGAGTGGTTCCCAACCACAGGCAGCACGGGGAGTGGGCGGTGCATGGTCCCCTTCAGCCTGGATTTCAGACCTGTTTCCACCATCAGTGCTTTTCCTTCAAGCTAAGGCCTGTGTGCAAGTCCCACACACAAAGGAGGTGAAAGTGGAGGTGTTATGCTGAAGCGGGAATGGGGACCCGCAGTTCCTCAACACCCCTTCCCTGTCTCCCTGAGGGGCCTAAGCATGCAGCTCCTGCTTCCATCTCTCCCGTGATGGGGGGTCACTCTTCTGGAGGCTCAGACTGCCCTTGCCTGAAGGAAGGCCTAGTGGCCCAGGCAGAGAGCACTGATTGCAGGAAGGTCTCACCTTCCTCACCTGGAGTGGAGTTGCCCAGAGCAGCTCCCAGTGGTAAATTTCATCTTAGAAATTGGTGGAAACTCTTGCCATCTCATGGAGGCAGAAGGGAATCAGGGAATGAGACCAGCCTTCTCGACCATTAACAGGCGCTTTGGGTCTTTATAATTTCCGAAGAACAAAACCCTAGGAGGGTGGGGAGCTAAATTTTTAATAAAAAAAAAACTGAGAGCATTTACATTGGCTTCGGCGTCTGAAGTATCAACAATAAGTGCAGGAGGAGCACTATCTCCCACCCTCCCGTTGCCTAGAAAGCTCCATGGTGCTGGCATGGGCTCCTGCAACTTATGGGCAGAGACAGGCTCTGTGGGGGGCATTGTGACACCGCGGAGCCCTCCCCTCTTCACACTGGGTGGAGGGTAACACGACAGGAGGAGTCGGCCACTGTTCTTGGAAGTGTCACCGAGGGGCCAGATTTATGCTGAATCCGCTGAGGAAAGGGATTGTCTTCCTAAGTGTTCTGATTCCTCGAGCTTCTCTCATCAAGAGGCAGAGGCGAAGGGGTGGGCAGAGCAGGGCTGGAATGGACGGAGGCTTTGGGAGCCGCTGATCTGTATCACAGTTGCCTTTCAGTGACACGTCCTTTTCCAAGAGGAAGGTGGGTTTTTTTGTTCAAGTTTTTCCTTCTCAAAGTGGGGGCTGGTTCTGCTTCTGTGCTCTTCATGGGAACCAAGTACTTGTTGGCTAACCCCAAACCCCCGTGCTAAGAGGCTTTATCTGATGCTTGCTATTTGGGGAGCGCTCGAGGGCTGGGGACCTGGGAGCCCTGTGCCCCAGTGAGTCCAGAGCAGACTGCTTGGCGGGGCGGGAAGGAGATTAAGGACAGCAAACAGCCATGGAAAGCCAGCACGTTCTTTCCTCCTGAGACCACAGCATCTGCCCCTCGGACCACCAAGGGGAAGTGGGCCCTGGAGCGGGCTCAGGCTTCATTGGGCACACGTGGCGCACACACTCTGCCCTGTCCTGGCTCCCGCCCTCACCAGGTGCCACTGTCCTGGTCCAGGCAGGGTGTTTCCACGTGTTCTAGAAAGCTCCATGTGTAGTAAGGGTGGGCTCCTCACCCCTCTAACACTTCGCTTTCTCAGAGCCGCCTTGTTTGGTCTAAACAAATTTCCTTTGTTTGAGCCCAGCCCCAGACCTCACAGACACAGAAGCACAGGCTGTCATCCCGCACAGCTCATGCCCACTGTGCACAGGGCCAGGCACTCAGGGGAGGTGGGTCCCCTCCTGGGGCATCTCCAGAATCCAGGTCTGTGCTCCTGGGGGCGCTCCCCTGAGCTGTGGCAGAATCGCTCTGTTATGTCCTAATGGTCATAGTGGAGGGCTGAGTCTGGGCTAGAGTGGGTCATCGGCCCTTTCGGTTAAGGATTGTCCTTTCCGCTCAGGTCCCAGCCAGGCAGCTTGGAGAGCCATAGGGATGCATCCAGTGACAGCTCACCTCAGGGCCTGAAGGGTAAGTTGGCTTTCCTTCTGGGCACTTTCCAGTGCCCTTGGATCTGGGCTCTGAGCTTTGTGTTGTTTGTGTGATTTAAAGAAGACAATTAGCAAGTTCTTCACAGCATGATGGGTTTGCCTCCATAGGGCACATCATACAGTTTCAGGCTCAGGCCTGGGAGTTTTCACGGATTTGGGTTCAGATCCCTTCTCCTCACTGACTGGCTCTGGGCACCTGGGTGAACCACCCATCCTATGAGTCTGAGTTCCTGCAGCTTCCGGATGGGTACAGGGCCGGGAGTTCCAGTCCATCGTGGTCAGAGGACACGGGTGAGTGTGATTCCTTTACAGCGTTTAAGTTTGTTAATGGTGCAGAAGATGGTCTGTCACTGTCCCAAGGGCTAAGGAGTGTGGTGCCTCACAGCTGTTGCTAATTTCAGCTTTAGCAGGAGCTCTGCACTTCCCTCCCACATTATTTTGTTTTTAACCCCACTGTGAACTTCTAGAGAATCCCAGCATGTCCTTGCCATCCCCAGTGCCAGCCTGGGAGAAGTGTGCTCTGGGCTCCCAGCAGGGCTCCCTGTGTTCCGTGAGCCGGAGGCAGCACAGAGCCCACTGGAGGTAGGTGAGCGAGAGTGAGAGACTGACGTGTGTCCCTCTGTGTCCCCTCGCCCTGACACCAGGTTCCTCCGACCCCGCCGGTTCCACCACAAACCCAAGAGCAGTGAGGACCTGATGCCCAGCAGGGACACAGCACTCTGCCCCGCCCCGCGATGCCAGCACCTCAGGACACACTACCCTCAGCCTCCAGGAGTATCTGCCACCCAGGATGGGCCTCTCCACCAGGAGGCATCCAGAAGAGGGGTGTGGCCCAGCCCCAGGCTTGGTGTGGACCTGTGCCCCCTGGAGCAGAGGATGGTCACCCTGGGGGAGTTCCTCTAGGAGCTTGATCGGGCTCCCCCTATGCTGTGTGAGGCCGGGAGTGCTCTTTACTCTCTCTCCCCTCAGATGGACCTGGACCAGAGGGAGACCTGGACAGCAAAGTCACAGAGAGGGATGGGGTGGGGCTGGCGCCACCTGGCTGCAAAGCTGGCTTGGATGGGGGACATAACCACTAGCCAGAAAGTGACTGTGCTGGCAGCCCGTCCAGACCTGGGAGGCTGTTCTCTCCATGGATGCAGGGAGCCGGCAGAAAGGCCAACATGGAGGGCCTGGGCCATGCAGTCTCTGTGCAGGTACTCTACGCAGCCGCTGGGCAGGAGGCGGTCCTAGACCCTCTGTCAATAAATAAACGGGAAGGCTGTGCTCCAATGACCCTTTACTTGTGGACATTGTCCTTTGAATTCTATAGAGTTTTCACAAAAGTCTGCTTAAAAAAAATTAATCATTTAAAAATGTAAGAAGACTGCTTAGCTCATAGGCCATACAAAAGCGAGTGGCAAGTCCCAGCTGGCTTTTCTCAGTGGTTAGAACATCAGCCCATGGACTGAAGTGTCTCAAGGTGGATTCCAGTCAAGGGCATGTACCTCAGTTTCAGGCTCAATCCACCAATTTTGATTGGGCATGTGCAGGAGGCAACCAGTCATTGTGCCTCTCTTACATTGATGTCCCCTCCCCCAACGCTTAACCCCTTCCACTTTCTCTCAAAATCAATGGGAAATATACCTCCTCAGTTGAAGATTAACAACAACAAAAAGAGAGAGTAGATGTTAAGGGGCTGTAAAAAGTCCCCAGCACACTCCGGCCTGTGGCAGCAGCTCATACGTCCATCCATCTGCTGCCCTTTCTGCGCACTTACCCTGTGCCTCCCTGGGCTTGACACTGGGAAAATGCAAATGCCAAGGTCACAAACCCTGGAGACTGGAAAGAGGGAATGACATCAACGCCTCTCATGCTGGATGGAGAGATTCTGGCCCTGTCTCTGGGGCCCAGCCTACTGTAGTGGTTTTTGTGGGCAAGAAAGACAGCTATCAGTGCAGCGTCTCAGATCAGCTTTCCTTGAGCACAGGCCATAAATCACCATTTTCTAGGTCCTAGAAAGCAATTGTACTTCATTTTAATTAAGTGATCTGGGTGCTGTGCACAAATCCAATGCCTGGTGGTGTTTGCTCCTGCCAAGAAGTAGGTATCTCAACACCGAGAAACACAGCAATGAAAGGAAGCTCTCGCAGCTCCTCATTCAGGTGGAACGTGTTCGAGGACCTTTTCCCCAACACCAGAAAGGTGACACTGGGCAGCCCCGAGTCCATGGAGAGGGCTTTCCCCAACCTCGATCCTTATCATGGAAATGAATTTATTTGAGAGACCATGATTGCGTGTGATTAAGCCGATTTACTAAAGCAGTTAAAGCAAGCACCTTTATTAAAGAAGCAGGGCGAGCAGACCTATCCATCTGGCTTAGGAAGTGCAAACAGGCTCTCAGCTAATCTGAAGAGCCGGTTGGGTGGGGGTCTGAGGCGTTTTACATCCTCCTGATTGTAGGTCTCAAAATTCCTCTGCTGACTGTTTGGTGCCTATTCATTCTCAAGGCCCCTCTTTACTTTGGCATGGCCTTCCCAGAATTCATGAGAGGCACCTGGCAACTTGATCTTGCCAAGCCGGAGACTGCTGGCGTGTCTGTTAGGGAGTAAAAACAAATAAAACTGCCATTTTCCCTTTCTCCTCCTCTCCTTTTCTTATTCTCTCCTTAGGGAGGCTTTTACCCATTTGCTCTGTGTCCTTGGCTAGAGAAGATAATGGCTTGTTATTCATAAGCTGGTTGCAAATGGCCCACCCTGCTTGGCCTTGTTTTAACTTTCCTGTCTCAGTTGCCCATTCCTCCTGCCCTGGAATTGCCCTAGCTCCTTGCTGTGTAACAAAGGCGCGGCCAGAGGAGCAGCCGGAACCCACAGGCCACTCTGATCTTTAAGTAACTGGTGCAGACGCCATGCTATTCTGTTTCTGAAAAGTGAAGCATGAAGCAAAATGAACCTTGTTTTAATTGAAGAGTAGAGTGTGACAGGCTCTAGATATGTTTGGACATCTGTAAACAGAGACTGTGGGCTACAACAGAGGCGGAGAGACTGGGCCACCAAGTGCTGTGTACAGTCTCCCGCTCCCCTGGACTATGCAATGTGGCCGCCCTGCCAGGACTCACTGCACGAAAGGTTCTACGCGGCAGGCACTGTGCCCTGGGAGCCAGGGTTCTGGAACCAGCTGCTGCTGGGCTTTCTAACACACACTTCTTCCCCATGGGTTAAGATAAGGTGAGCATGATCCTGGCAGGTCAGGACTCCATTCAATTCCTGACTCAGGCACTCAGAACAGAGTGGCCTTAGACCAGGGGAGGGCAAACTTTTTGACTCGAGGGCCACAATGGGTTCTTAAACTGGACCGGAGGGCCAGAACAAAAGCATGGATAGAGTGTTTGTGTGAACTAATATAAATTCAAAGTAAACATCATTACATAAAAGGGTACGGTCTTTTTTTCCAATAGTTTTATTCATTTCAAATGGCCAGATCCGGCCCGCGGGCCGTAGTTTGCCCACGGCTGCCTTAGACTATTCACCAAACCTCAGAGAATAAAACTACTTGGGATGAAAAGAGATTGCTCCTAAGCACCAAGGGCACAGTGAACATTCCAAAGGGAAGAGCTACAGACACAAGGGTATTTGGAGTGGACAGGAATAGTAACAGCCAACATCTACTGAACCTAATACGTGCTGGGTGGTGAGCTGAGGACTTTACCTCATGCAGTCATCTCAGCCCCCTTTGAAGCCTTGTCCCACAAGGTTTCACCCACAAGGACCCAGTACAGAGAGGGTTAGGGACTTGTCCAGGCCACCCTCCTAGTAGGTAGCAGAGGTGGGATTCAAACTCGTGAACTATGGCTTTCAAGGCCAAACTCTTAACTGCTTTCAGTTCAGCAATGCTTAAAAAGCACACGTGCAATTTTATGGCATGAATAGTTAATTTGGAAAATTCCATTCCTGAAGATTTTGCAAGAAGGAGAAATTTCACAATGAGGACAAGCAGAAGAGGTTGATCCAGCCCCAAAGAAGAGCCTGCTGGGAGGTTGCTGGGCGAGTGCTCAGCAAGAAAAGCAAAACTCCCTGCTGCCCCATCCACCTGCTCCCTCTGCCTCCCTGCCAGCTGCTGGGGTATCTTCTGCCTTCTTGCCACTGTACATTTCCCTCCAGGGACTCGCCTCGGGGCCCAGTCAGAAGGTATGGAGTTGGAAGCTGCCCAGAGGAGTTAGAAAGTGAGACATCCACCTCTGCCTTTACTTCCCTGCTGCACTCCAGCTGCCCTCCATCCCTGCCCCTCCAACCTGTCCTGACAACCAACTCCTGCAGCGCCCAACCCCAGACACTCATTCACAGACAGGTGTGGGGCACCCTGCTGTGAGCCAGGCACTGGCGGGAAGGAAGGCCATGCAGAGAGACAGCTGTGGGACAGCGACCCCACTGGGCAGTGCAAAGAATGCTGGGAAGGGAGTCAAGGGAGCATTGAGGGCCCACAGCACAGATTGCCTGGGCCAAACAAGACACTCCATAGGGGAAGTCACTTTCCTGTCTGAAAACTGGGGCTGGCGTTCAAGAGGTCTTTTGAGTGGAAAGGGTCATGGGATTTGATACAACAAGGTGCTGAGGGTCCAGCTCAGGGTGGTTTAAGATGGGATACAGGTGGTGATGATGGCTGTGGACTCACCTGCCTGGGTGTGAATCTCAGTGCCTCCATTTATTACCTGTGTGACTTTGGGCAAGTTACCTGACCTCTCTGTGCCTCATTCCCTCATGTGTATAATGGGGATAAAAGTATCTACCTCAGAGTGGTGAGGATCAAATGAGCTCATGCATTTCAGTGCTTAGAACAGGGCCTGGCACAAAGTGCTCAAAAACTGGGAGCTCTGTCAGAGGGAAGCTGACAGAGATGGGAAGAGATCAACCAAAGAATGTGTACCAGTTTGCATATATGCTTACTCCACGGCCACACTCAAAGGGGTGGTGAAGGCCTAGGTGGGGGAGGGGA
Organism: Myotis daubentonii; assembly: GCF_963259705.1. NCBI lineage: Eukaryota > Metazoa > Chordata > Mammalia > Chiroptera > Vespertilionidae > Myotis > Myotis daubentonii. The sequence goes on along the minus strand of NC_081851.1, from coordinate 15,016,056 downwards.
GTGGGTTTGAAGAGGTCAATAGGAGGAAAAAGGGGACAGATGTAATACTTTCAACAATAAAGATCTAAAAAACAACTGGGAGCTGTGAATATTGTTATTGTCATTTTGAGCCTGGGGGGCAGAGGACCCTAAGGCCTCCGTGAATTCTCAACAAGACCAGTGGGAGGTCCTCTGTGCTGTCCCTGCCCACCCTTGGATCTTCTTGTTCAGGCCCTGGGAAGTGGTGAGAGTGCGGGCTTGGAGGAGCTGCTCCTCCAGGTGCAGGCACGCTGGAGGGAGCACTGCCAGTGCTGAACAGCAGCGTGGGGCGTCCCAGTTCCTCTTCTGCCGGGGTCCAACCCCAGCAGGTCCAGGTGTCCCCAAAGGCATGGACAGAGTCGGCGAAGAAGGAAGGACACGGAGACAGCGTTCAGTTGATCAGCAGCCTAGCCAGGATCTCCAGCCAAGTTCTGGGCTGGATCTCCAGAGAGGTTCTGCTTCGGATCTCCAGCCAGGTTCTGTGGCCAGGTACTCCAGTCAGGTTCAGTCACCAGGTTCTAGTCAGGTTCTCTTGCCAATTTCTGTAGTCAGGTTCAGTCCAGGATCTTTTGCCATGTTCTCTCCAGCGAAGTTCTTCTGTCTCTAGAGGACGTTCTGTGTAGGTTCTGTGCCTAGGCTCTGTCTCTCTTGGTCCTGTCTTCCAAACCCTGTGTCTTGCTACATCTATATTTATACCAGTTCATTCAATCCTATCAATCTCTATTGCAAAGGTTAGGGCGTTTCTTATCTCTATTCCAGGGAGTAAAGATTATGTAGCTTAAGCATGATTGTTCATAGTTAAAGTGATTAATTACCCGCCTGGCACTTAGTTGAGGGGTTTTATTCCCTCCCTAACTTCAGGGGAAAATCCCTACCTGGGGATTCAACCTTTCTCGGAGAGGTGACCTTGGTTAAAACACAGCGCCAAGAAGGTAAGCAAACATATTAAGAACCGTATGCCATATATGCCAGGTCCCTTGAAACAGCAAGGATGCACCGGCTCCCGGCACTCTTCCGGGTGGGGTGTTTCTTCTGGTTTAGCAGCCACCCCTCTGCTGGCACCGTGGCCACCTGGTAATTAGTTCCTAACACATTCTACGAGGCCAATATAACCCTGTGGTCCTCGTGGGTGAAAAGACAGTTAACCATTTCCTAGAGCTCCTCCACACAGCTGACCCAACACTTCCTTGTCTTCCTGCCAGGCTGTGTGTTCCCTGTTCCCTCTTAGACCAAGGGCCGCTGTTAGGTGCGGGGAGGCGGGGGGTGGGGGATTACAGTCCAAACAAGGGCTTGGGCCTTGGAGGAGGATACAGCTGGCCTATGAGTGGCCACAGAGCGCAGGCTGGGGTCGCTGGTGGGTAGGGCCTCCTGGCTGGCAATGGTGTGGACAAGGGAATCCTGCGGATGCAGGTAATCCCCAGAGAGCGATGCGGGCGGAGAGGGCGTGGGAAGGCTCTTGGGGATTTAGCAGTGGGCAGAGGAGAGACCACTGACTTGCAGTCAGTGGCTTTGGGCAGGTCACTTGCTGTAGCTGGGACTCTGTAAAATGGAGATAAATACTAGCCATGACCACCTCCCAGCAGGCTTGTGAGGACAAAAGAGAAGTGAGATGGTTTAAGAAGACAAAACTGAGATGCTTTGCTCTACACATCCCTTTCGCCCCCACCCCTGCAGCTTCCAGAAGACAGGAGGGAGAAGAAGGGAGTTTCCCCAAGGAAGCAGGCTGGAGCAATATGGGCGCACTGGACCACATGGACCAGAGCATCTGCCGTTGAGAGCTCGGTTCTGGAACCGGATGGCTTGGGTCCAAATCTTGGCTCTATTAGAGCTATTAACTTGAGATAATCATCTACGCTCTTTTTAAGCCTCAGTATCACCTTCTTTTTTCATTTATTTTGCTAAAGTTTGTTGTTAGTATATAGGAAGGCAATGGATTTTTGCACATAGATTTTGCATCCTGTAATTTGACTGTGTTTATTGTTTCTCATAGGTTTTTGGTGGAATCTTTAGAGTTTTCTATATATGGAATCATGGCATCCACAAAAAGTGACAGTTGTCTTCCTTCCCTATTCGGATGCCTTTTATTTCTTTCTCTTGCCTTATTGCTCTGGCTAGACCTTCCAGCACTGCAGGGATATTGAATAGGAGTGGTGAGTAGACATCCTTGTCTTGTTCTTTATCTTAGAAGAAAAGCTTTCCGTTTTTCACCATTGAGCATGAGATTACTTGAGGGTTTATCATTTATGACCTTCATTATGTTGAGGTACTTTCCTTCTTTTCCTATTTTATTGAGTGTTTTAATCATAAATGTATGCTGTATCTTTTGAAATGCCTTTTCTGCATCTATTGATAAGACCATATGATTTTATCCTTTCTTTTGTTAATGTGGTGTATTACATTGATTAATTTGTGTATGTTTAGCCATCCTTGTGACCCTGGAATGAAACCCACTTGATTGTGATGTACTGTTTTTTGGGGTGTACTGCTGTATTAGATTTGTTAGTATTTTCTTTAGGATTTTTGCATCTGTGTTCATCAGAGATATTGGTCTGTAGTTTTCTTTTTTGTGTTATCTTTGCCAGGTTTTGGTATCAGGATTATAGTGACTTCATGGAATGTGTTGGGAAGGTATTGCCTCTTCTTCCATTTTTTTGAAGAGTTTGAGAAGGATAGGTTTCAAATCTTCTCTGAACATTTGGTAGAAATCACTGGTGAAGTCTTTTGGCCCTGGACTTTTATGATTTTGATGGTTGTTTCAATTTCCTCACTGTTGATTGGCCTATTTAAATTTTCCAATTCTTCATGATTTAGTCTAGGAAGCTTACACATTTCCAGAAACTTATCCATTTCTTCTAGGCTATTGAATTTGATAGCATATAGTCTTTCATAATATTCTAGTATGATCCTTTGTATATCTGTGATGTCTGTGGTGACTTCTCCTCTCTCATTGCTGATTTTGTTTATATGGGTCTTTCCCCCTTTTTCCTTTGTGAGTCTTGTCAGGGGTTTGTCAATTTTATTAATCTTTTCAAAGAATCAGCTCTTTGCTTTCTTGATTTTTTGTGTAGTCTTTTTGTTCTATATTTTATTTAATTCTGCTCTAACTTTTATTATTTCCTTTCATTTGCTAACTTTGGGTTGCTTTTGTTCTTCCTTCTCTAGTACTTTAAGATGTGATGTTAGGTTGTTTACTTGGGATTTCGCTTGTTTCTTGAGATAGGCCTATAATGACATAAACTTCCCTCTTATTACTGCTTTTGCTGCATCACAGAGGTTGTGATACGTTATATTGTCATTCTCATTTGTCTCTATATATCTTTTGATCTCATCTTTTATTTCTTCTTTGACCCAGTCATTTTTTAGTAGTATGTTGTTTAATCTCCACATATTTGTGGGTTTGTTTACTTCCTTTTTGCCATTGATTTCTAATTTCAATGCATCATAGTCAGAGAATATGCTTGGTATCATTTCAATCTTCTTGAACTTGTGGATGCTAGTTTTGTGACCTACCATATTGTCTATCCTTGAGAATGTTCCATGTGCGCTGGAGAAAAATGTATACTCTGATGTAAGGCTCCATAAATGTCAATTATGTCCATTTGGTCTAGTGTTTCATTTAAGGCCAATATTTCTTTCTTGATTTTCTGTTTGGTTGATCTGCCTAGAACTGTCAATGGAGTACAAAGGTCCCCAACTATGATTGTGTTTTGATCTGTTTCTCCCTTTAGTGCTGTGAGTAGTTGTTTTATATATTTCAGTGCTCTCTGGTTGGGTGAATATATATTAATAAGTGTTATGTTTCCTTGCTGTAGTGTCCCCTTTATCATTATAAAGTGTCCATCTTTGTCTCTTGTTATCTTGAAATCTATTTTTTCAGATATAAGTATGGCAACACCTGCTTTTCTGTGGATGTTGCTTGAATCTACCTTTGTCTTTGCAGCTTAGATATGTCTCTTGTAGGCAGTATTTAACTGGGTTTCATTTTTTGATCCACTCTACTACTATGTGCCTCTTTAGCGGTGAATTCAGACTATTGTCATTTAGGTTAAGTATTGATGTATGAGGATTTCCTATAGCCATTTTATCTTTTGTTTTCTGGTAGCTCTGTGCCTCCATTGTTTTGTGTTTGTTTGTTTTTTTCTCTTTATGTTTCTGTCAGTTGTTTTTGTTTGGTGGTATTCTATTTCCTCTTTTTTTAGCTATATGTCCTGGTTTGGTGATTTTTGTATGTGGTTACCATTAGGTTCATAAAAAGTGAAGTTGCATATATACCATAGTTTTTTTCCCTTTTGAGTGCATCTGACCTTCATCTTCCTTTGCCAGTTCAGACCTTTCCTTCCTCCCGTTTTATGTTTTTGTCACAAATTATCCCTGCTTATGCTGTAGGTTTTTTGGTGATCTTACTCGTAGTGTTGTGACCTTATGTTCTTTGTTTTAGGTAGAATAACTCCCTTGAGTATTTCCTGCAATGGAGGTTTTCTGGTGATAAAATCCCTCAGTTTCTATATGTCATGGAACATCTTCATTTCCCCTTCATATTTAAAGGATAATTTTGCTAGATATATTATTTGTGTGGGGTAATTTCTCTCTCAGACATTTGAATATTTAGTTCCACTCTCTTCTGGCTTGTAGCGTTTCTGTGAGAAGTCTGATGAAATTCTGATGGGTTCTCTTTTGTAGGTCATGTCCTTCTTTCCCCTGACTGCTTTGAGAATTTTTTCTTTTGTCATTAATTCTTGACAGCTTCAATACCAAGTGCCTTGGAGAAGGCCTCATTGGATTGAGGTGACTAGGTGTTCTGTTTGCTTCTTGGATAGGAGGATCTAGTTCTTTCCCTAGATTTGGGGAGTACTCATAAACTATTTGTTTGAATAGACTCTCTGTACCCTGCTTCCTCTCTTCCTCCTCTGGAATGCCTAAAATTCAAATACTGCTTTTTTTCTGATGGAGTCATATAGGCCTTCTAGAGCTTTCATTTTTCTTTATGCCCATGTCTCTCTCTTTTCTTCCTTCTGCATCATTTCTTGATTCCTATCTTGGATATCACTAATTCTTTCCTCCATCTGGTTGGTTCTATATTCTCTGCTCAGTAGTTCATGTTTAATCTCTTTAACTGCATGCTTCATTTCCAAAATTTCTGATCAGTTCTTTTTTAAACTTTCAATTTCTTTAGTAAAGTTCTTGTTTTGTTCATCGATTTGTTTTCTGAATGCTCTGCATTTTCTGTCAGTATTTCCTCACATCTTGTCAAGTATTTTCAGAACTGCAATCATGAAATCTCTGCCATTTATATCACAAATTTCCAGGTGTTCCAGCTCGCTTTTTGGGTATTTTTCATTTTCTTTCTTGTCATCCTCATTGCTGTGTCTCTCTATGGTATTTGCTGTCCTTCTTTGCTTAAGCATTTATCTCTGAAGAGGTCTTTCTATTATTTTCCAGTAGAAGGCCCTGAATCATGAGACTTTTTACCTCTGTGGTCTCCCAGTCTTGAACTTCTGCCTCTTCTGTAAGACAGTACAGCTGGGCTGCTTGGGGGTGCAGTTTATTTTGCTCTTACCATAATAGTGACCTCTGACCTCCATGAGGTTCCACCCCAACCACCCCTCCTGGGCATCAGTCACAGAGGGAAACAGCGATTCTACTGCAACAGCTCTAGGTTTACAGATAATATACTCCTGGATCCGGCTCCAAGGGCAAGAGGCAAGTTTCGGGATTCCAGGGGGTTCAGGGCTTTGTGGTTCTGTTTCTTTGTCTGACACACCACCATCAGCTCAACAGTGGAGAGCTGCACAGCAGAACCCCGTGAAAGTGCTCTGTCAGGCGTCTGCTGACACAATCACTGTTTGCTTCCTCACCACTCTCCCTTTGGGCTGCCCCCTCTATCCGCCCCACCCCCCAGGCGGCTCTCTGTTCTTCCCAGCCAAAGGGCTAAGCCACAAGCTCCCAGCTGCACAGCTGCATTAAGGGCCATCACCCCATTTATTCCCATTGCCCACCTTTATATGTTTTAGTGTGTGGATCTCTCAGGCATGCATCTGTGTTGAGCAGGGATTTCTTTGTTGAATTATAGCTGATTAACTTGTTGAAATTCCTGAGAGGAAAAGGTGCACTCTCAGGGTACCATTCCTCTAACTTCACCTCTGGTGAGGTGTCTTGAAGATGAGGGAAGAAGCTGAAGGTCAGGCACCTGACGTGAGTGACTGGGCAGGCAATAGACTAGTGGAGATGGAAGCGGGGCTGGCCTCACTGAACATGTCCTATGTGGTAGCAGGAAGCTGGTTATGTCAACTTTCTCCCGGGGAGGGTGGTGCAATCTGGGTGTCCTGAGAGGGTAGAGGGGCTGAAACTACAGAAGAGCTGCTGTCCCACAGAGAGGATAAAGTGACAAACAAGCCAGCAGTAAATGTGAGTGGGAGGGACGTGCAGCAAGCACCCACCATCTACTGCCCAGTAGCAGTCCTTTGTGCCTGTGGCCTTCCTGTCTTACAGGACTAAAGGCTCCATGAGGGCGGGAGCCATTTCTTCCTTATCTCTTGGTCTCCTGTGTCTAGTCTGCTACTGTGGACATTATAGCTGCTCACAAATACTTGTTGAATGAAACCCAGAGGTTCTGGGCTATCGTGTAAGCCATTCCATCTTTTTAGGCCTCTGTTTCCTTGTCCCAAAATGGGGAAAATCACAAGTCTGTTGTGAAAGCCGGGCAAGGGGGCAGAGTTTATTACTGTAAAAGATTTTGCAAACATAAAGTGTAAATGCAGTCACTACATTTTGAAATACAAATTCAGTCACTATATTTTGAAAACTTGAATCAGGCTTTGATCTCCCAAAGGCTGTGTCCTAGTTCTGGCCACAGGTTTGGCTGGGTCTCAAGTTCCCCTTCTAGCTGCCTCTGCTCCCCAGCCTGGGAACTCATGTAGGACACTTGATCAATAGCAAGCCCCAGACCTTCTGGACCTTTGAGTCCTGGCTACTCAAAGTGTGGTGCACGGGCCCACAGCACTAGCAGCACCTGGGAACTTGAGGCAAATTCTCCATCTCCATCTCAGACCCCTAGGGTCGAAACTCCAGAGGTGGGGTTCAGTAACCTGTTGTAGCAAATCTTCCAGTGACTCAGAGGCACCCAAGTTCAAGAACCACTGTCTAGAACAGGGGTGGGCAAACTTTTTGACTCGAGGGCCACAATGGGTCCTTAAACTGGACCAGAGGGCCGGAACAAAAGCATGGATGGAGTTTTTATGTGAACTAATATAAATTCAAACTAAACATCATTACATAAAAGGGTTCAGTATGTCCTGCAACTCCACTTCTGGGTGTATACCCACAAAAACTGAAAGCAGGGACTCAAATAGATATCTGCACACCCATGTTCATAGCAGCATTATTCACAATAGCCAAAAGGTAAATACAACCCAAATGTTCATTAACAAGTGAATTAAAAAACAAAATACAAAATATACATAGAGAAGAAAGGAAGGAAACTCTGAAACGTTACAACATGGATGAGCCTTGAGGACCTTATGCTAAGTTAAATAAGCTGGTCACAAAAAAGATACTGCCTGACTCCACTTCTATGAAGGACCTAGAATAGTGAAATTCATAGACAGAATGTAGAATGGGGAGTGCCAGGGTTGGGGGGTGGGGAGCAGAGGGGAATGGGGAGCTAGTGTTTAATGAGGATAGTTTTTCAGTTGGGGAAGATAAGAGCTCTGGAAGGGGGTGGTGGTGACAGTTTCACACAATGTGAATGTACTTAATGCTGGGAACAGTGCACTGAAAAAATTGTCAACATGGTAAATGCTATGTTATGTACATTTAACCACAATTGAAAACAATGATAACACTCCACTACCCTCACTGGAATGCCAGGAGAGGAGAGGGCAGAGAGGTGAGCCTGATGGAGTCTTGTCTTCCAGGTACTGAGAGGTTGCGGGTAAGTCTCAGGTGGGAACTGAAGGTGGCAGGGAGATGGAATGTGGAGCAAGAAGACCTGGATTCTAACACCAACACTTCCTTCCTCAGGTTGGCTTTGGGTGAGTCACTTCCCCTTTGGGACCTCAGTTTCCTCACCTGTGAAATGGGGAGTTAGCATTCACTCATTCCTTCCAGAAGTGTTCATGAGTGCCTCTGTTATGCCAGGAACCATTCAAGGTACACAAGGCCCTTGGAACTTACATTCTCAGATCATCAACAAGCCGACAAGTCAATAAATGAACCCAATCTCAGATACTGATGGGTGCTCTGTGTAGCAGTGGAATAGGATGGTGAGATGGTGACTGGGGAGAGGTTGATTTCAGCAGGGTGGTCAGGGAAGGCCTCACAAGGAGGAGGAGGTGACCTCTAAGCTGACATCTGGCAGCAAAGGAGCCAACCCTGAGGTGGAGGTAGAGTTGGGGTGAAGGCAGCAGCGCTCCAGTAGAGCCAGCGGCTGGTGTCAAGACCAGGAGTGAGGCTGGGTGACCAAGGCACAGAAGCTGGCCAGTGTGGCTGGAATGTGGTGGTGATGGGCAAGGTGTAGGGAGCTGGAACCATGTTGGGCCTTGTAGGTTCCATAAAGAATTTGGGTTCTGCCATAGGTGTGATAAGAAACCATCTCAGTGGGTTTAAGCAAGAAAGAGGTGGATCTGGTCTGCATTGTAGGTGTTGGGTGGATAACGGTTGGAGGCATGAGGGGAAGACCTTGGCTATAGAGAGAGAGCCACAGGGAGTCCAGGTGAGAAGGGAGCAGTTTTGGACCAAACCCATCTCTCACCTATTTTAGTGACATTTATGAAAGCTGCAGGGCCCTTTCCCAGAAAAAATGCACATCTATATGATAAAAGCCTAAGTGACTATTACAGCGGAATGACCAGAACGACCAGTCACTATGATACGCACTGACCACCAGGGGGCAAATATTCAACACAGGAGCTGCCTCCTGGTTGTCAGTGCACTCCCACAGGGGGAGCGCCGCTCAGCCAGAAGCCGGGCTCATGGCTGGCAAGCGCAGTGGCGGTGGTGGGAGCCTCTTCCGCCTCCATGGCAGCACTAAGGAGCAGCGAGCCGAGTGGTAAGGAGCAGCAAGCAGGCAGGCAGTAAGGAGCAAGGGTTCCTGGACTGTGAAAGGGTGCAGGCCAGGCTAAGGGACCCCCCCCCTCCAGTGCACGAATTTTGTGTACTGGGCCTCTAGTACTTATATAAGATTGAGAATTTGATTTCCAGGGAATGCCTCAAGTTTATCCTCCATGAAGCCCAGGGAGGGAACTGCTGGACTGATGTCTCTGAGCCCCTCCCCAGCACACTGTACCCACTTCATGAGCCCTGGCTCGGGGGCCACAGGTCCAGCAGGAACCATGACAGAGCCTGTAGGATGTAGGTTGTGGAGGGAGGGACTCTGGCTTCCAGGTTGAAAAGCGAGGAGCCCCAAGTTGTTAAGGAAGCTCCACTTGACCTTCCAGACCCCTAACTCACCTGGAGAGGAAAGGTCCCCCCAGCCAGGCTACTCTAGCCAGTGTCACCCATGTGTGGACTGAAGTGAGGCCTGGGTTTGCTGGCCAACTGCCACCTACTTTGCAAATGCGGGTGCCTCTTACTGCTGGAGAGACAATGGGCCAGGGTCCCTGCACACCAGGCCTGGGCTGTGGCAAGACCTCTCTGGTTCCAGGGAGCATGCTGAAGAGTGCTGGACCCGATGGGGTAAGCCAGCCCACTCATGGGTGTCTTCTGTTGCAGGAGGAAGACAGTGAACTGTCACCTGTAAACTCCCCATTGAGGCCCCTTCACTAAAGATCAACCTAAGGAGCATACACTATATTATGTTCAAATTTAACTTTAAAAAGAGAAATTAGAATTCTTTAGACATCAAGGAAAATTCATGCATAAAAGCCACTCAGGTTGAATGAATGTTTTCAACACACAAGTGGAATTATCCTAAATAATAAAGAGGTAATATGCAAATGGACCATCACACCCTCACAAGATGGCGGCACCCACAGCAGGGGTGGGGCCAGCTGCTCCACACGCCTGCCACCGGGGTCACCTCAGCCCTGCCAGGAGCCTCGGGTCCTCCTGAACCCCCCACTGACTGAGGCTCAGGCAAGCAGGGCTGGCCTGAGATGCAGATAAGCTACCGATGGTGGCTGCCCAGCTGCCCAGGGCCGGCCCGAGGCTCAGTAACCAGAGCCAAGCGTGGCTTGCATTGCCAGCAGTGGTAGCAGCAGAGGTGTGATGAGTCATTGCCTTCCCCTGATCACTGGGTCACCTCCCACCCCTGGGGACTCCTGGACTGTGAGAAGGGGCAGGCTGGGCTGAGAGACCCCCCTCCAGTGCATGAATTTTCATGCACTGGGCCTCCAGTTTAATTATATCAAATTTCTCAAATTTCATATTGGTGTATTAAAAAATAACTTAGTATAGCATTTAAAAATAGAAATACTGTTCACATTGATAAAGTTATTTAAGCACATACATTCATTCTGATGGAATTTTAACACAAATCTGGATACTGGAGAACCTTCCTGGCCCCACAGAACTGGAGTTTAATGGGCACAGCATCGGGAGAGCTCATCGCTGGGGCACAGGGTTCAGGGGATGCCATTGGCTGAGGCACCACAATGACTTCCCTGGAACCAGTCATTTGTGGTGTCCTTCATGCCATGAGTGAAGGTTAAGTGAGAAGTGGACCAATAACTTCTTACCAGTATTTTCACCTCCATTGAATTCTTGGCCTGCTGTAGGTGGTCAGGATCTATGGCTTTAACTACAACTCTCTGAAATTCTGTCCCAACCAGAACCATTTGGTTGTGGAGGATCTCAGTCTGACACAGGAGTGGGAGCAGGGGAGGCTCTAGGAAGCCCTGGTACAGCCCCGAATCCTGGCAGCACAGGGCACAAGGAAGGCGCCCGGGCTCTGTCACACTCTGCAGGGAGGAGCGGGCCAGGCCATGGTGAGGCTGAAAAAGAACCTTGACTTCAGAAGGCCAGCTCCCTAAGCAGCTGGTACCCACAGAGCGGGAGCCCCCAAGCCAGGAGGGCCCGGAGCCCGTCCTGCCCTATGCCCTGCCCTGGCCACCTTCTGGGGGAAGGGAATGGAGTACCTGCAATGAGCACTGCTGGGGCTGGCCCTCAGAGGTCCCAGCACAGACTCCTCACCATGGCCTTAGCCGCCCCAGAGCCCACGCCCCCTCCGGGCTTCCAGAGGCCACTTGGTGCGGGTAACCACCAGCAGAAGCTCCCTGACCTGTGGATGCAGCATCCTCCACAGCTACCAATGCTGAATTCTGGCCAGGCAGGATCCAGGCAGGGAGCAGCGCTCTTCGAGGGGTGGGGTGGCGCCCTCTGCTGGCGGGAGGGCGGCAGTGCCAGAAAAGGCTCAGCAACCTCAGTATGTCTCCTCTCAGAACACTTGGTCCCCTGACGTGGTGGTGAGTGCAAGGATATGTTCTCACTTCGTACAGGAGATCCCTAACAATTATGGACAAGAGGCCTCTTCAGAAACTGCCACCAAAGGAACCCTGCTCGTCAGCAGGGCATGAACCTTTTCACACATGGGCTCATTTACCTGGATGCCCATCTACCCATAAGAAAATGTGTTGAGTTATTCTTGCTTGTGTTTACCAGTAGTTATGGGGTATTTCATACTCAGCTTGCTGCTCTGAGACTTGTGTTTCCACTCAACCCCAGGCCTCTGTCTCCTTCGTGTGGCCTGTGATACCTCTCCTGGGGTGTGTTCTACAGTGTCCCCAACCCATGCCTATGGGAATAGTGGCCGTGACCTTATTTGGGATAGGGCCTTTGCAGATGTAATCAAGTTCAGAGGAGGGCTTGGATTGGGTGGGCCTTACCTGCAATGACAGGTGTTCTTCTAAGAGGAAATTTGGACTCACAGGCCATGTGACTGGGACTCAGGGGTGGGTGGGGGGATGGGTCTCCAAGCCATGGACCAAGGATAGCTGGCCGCCACCAGCAGCTGGGGTGGACCTCGACCGATTTTCTCTTGCGGCCCAGAAGGAGCCCACCCTGCCCGCACCTTGATTTCTGGGGATGAGTATTTCACAGACAAAGCCGGGCCTTGGCCAGCCTGCAAACCACCCCCAAACGGCCCTCAGCTCCTCGCCCAGGCCAGCCATGCCCCCGAGCGGGTACTCTCACCCTAGTGGGGGCATGGCCAGCCTGCAAACGGCCCTCAGCCAGTATTTCACAGGCTGAGGTGGGAGCCCTGGAGACTGGACGAGCTTCAGTGTGGACAGCTCTTGTCATTGCCCACCTGCCTGGATCACAGTCTCCTAAGCTCCTGGAAACAAGTGCCCCAGGCGAAGAGACTCCCAGCCAATGCCCCCAGTCTAGGGGTTTGGAGCAGGGGGAGGGGGTGCCTGGGGCACTGGCCTGCCCCTGATCCCTGGGTACCTCCCACCGTGCCGACTGGTGGGCCATGGCTGACTTCTGCCCGGGGGCCTGGGGACTGGGGACGAGTGTGCAGGGCTGTGCAAGGGAGAGGCAAGAGCACACACACTGCCCTTGGTGAGGATGGCGGGGCCGGTGCAACACAGGGTCAGGGAGAAAAGCCAGATGGCACGAGGCAGCCCCTAACTTCACCAGCAAGAAAACAGACCCAGAGAGGGAAGGGCTTTCCACAAACTCATCCACTCAGGGCAGGTCACACCTGGAAACCTGAGCACAGCCCACTGTTTCCTTCTGTTCCTCATTTCCCGCCCAGAAGAGGGGGAGGCGGAGCTGACTGGGCGGACTGTGCTCTGTCCTCAATCCACCAGCTCAGGCGCCTGGCGAGGGTTTCATCTTAGGCCACAAGGAAGAGAAATGAGTGAAGACCAGCCCCACTCAAAGCCCTTGCAGCCACCTAGACCCTTCTCCTGATCTTGGAAAGGGGGTGGTAGGAGGGAACCAGTGAGGCAGGTGAGGGGAACTCAAGGCTGAGGCTATGCAGGGGATGGCCACCCCACCACTTTTCCCTTCAGGCTGCCCCCCGCTGAGCAGCGTGCCAGCTGGGCTTCCCTTTGGTGACACAACCAGTCCTTTCCCACCACAAGGGGGGTGGGCAGAGCCCATGGAGGCCCAGTACTGACCCTGCTCTGGGGACTGCCACCTTCTGTCAGCACCTCCCAGCCTGGAGCAGGTGTTACAGAAGACCGGAGAAGAACCAAGCAACGCTTAGAGAGATGGAATTACATTTATTATTACGCACGGGCCCAGAGAAAAATGCCTCTAGAATTCTGGGCGAAGTCACACAGGAAGTTTCCTGTATTTATACCTTTTTACCCTCTTTGTCTCCCAAATATGGGGTTTTCTGGTCACCTTTGCGAGTTCTTAAAGAGCCCCTGTTTTCTGGGGCTTTGAAACCTCAACCAAAGGCTTGGCCTGGTGCCAGCACTGAGAAGTTCATCGGGGAAGGTTTAATGGCCTCTCTGGAATGGGAGTAGTCTTATTTTCCTTATTATTTAACCAAGCAAGCATTTACAGAAGCCAAATAGTAGGGTTAAAATTTCAAACAGTTTTTGTATAAGATGGATACTTCATTCCCCACTGGTTTTATGTACATGAGTCAAATCATTGACTCTTTTGTGTCATTGTTGGGGAGGGAGTTATATTGACCCCTGAGAACTATAAGCTTCATAGAATTAATTCTCTGCCAAATAAAGTCAGTGGGCCTGTTTATAAGATAAGGGCCCAGAATGAGGGCCAGGAATAATCTCTAGAGCAGTGGTTCTCAACCTGTGGGTCGCGACCCCTTTAGCGGTCGAACAACCCTATCACAGGGGTCGCCTAAGACCATCCTGCATATCAGACATTTACATTACGATTCATAACAGTAGCAACATTACAGTTATGAAGTAGCAACGAAAATGATTTTATGGCCGAAACCGGTTTGGCTCAGTGGCTAGAGCGTCGGCCTGCGGACTGAAGGGTAACAGATTCGATTCCGGTCAAGCGCATGTACCTGGGTTGCGGGCACATCCCCAGTAGGAGATGTGCAGGAGGCAGCTGATCGATGCTTCTCTCTCATCAATGTTTCTAACTTTCTATCCCTCTACCTTCCTCTCTGTAAAAAATCAATTAATATATATATATATATATATTTTTTTTTTAAAAAAAGAAAATAATTTTATGGTTGGGTCACAATATGAGGGACTGTATTTAAAGGGCCATAAGGTTGAGATCCACTGCTCTAGAGGGCCTGAAGAGTCCTGGACTCTCTATTTTGCCTGGTTCTCTTAAGCTGGCTGTGGTAAAGACACTTCGGGATCCCATCGAACTTGATTGCCATGAGGGTGGTCCTTTTCAGGTAGGAGTCAGTCCTTGGGTGGCAAATTTCTTTATCTAAACATAGTCACCGGGTTTGAAAGGATGGACCAGATCAGAAGTTGATACAGGCAGAGCATCTTGCACGTGCTTCTGGACTGCTTTCTGGGGGGAATGTAAAGCCTGTAAGGCCTCGAATAAAGATTGGTTATGCCAATGGACATAAGACACCGGGGGATAGGGGAGGCTAGGGGACTGTCTAGGGTGGGGGGAAAAAATGGACACATACTTTAAGCAATAAAAAAAAGAAAAAGATTGGTTATGGATTTCACATTTTTTAGATTGGGTAGGTCAGGGTCTGGAAGAGTCACTAGAATCTGTAGAGGCCCCACTGGTTTTAGGGCAGCCTCCCAGGATGCTTCCTATGTAGCCCTGTTCCCTATTGCTTCTGTGGGGTCCTGTACCTTATAAATAGCATTATGTACATGAGCCATTGCAAATGAGTATCTGCTATCAGTATAAAGGGGCTCAATGGGCAGCCTGAGGAGCTACAGAACTACACACAGGAACTGCAAAACTCATTGAATGACAGACAAAGGGAGGTTAATGGCTTCCATTCTTAGTGCAACTGGCTAATAGAGGAAGAGTTTGAGCTGGAGACCCACACGAAGGGGGTGCAAATTGCCTGAAAGGCACACAGCTGGAGGTAAAGTGTTTGTCTGCCCAGTGCAATTGGCTGAGCAAGGAGCAGGAAGAGCTGCAGATCTACACCCAGGCACTGCAAACCTCATTGAATGACAGGCAAAAGGAGGTTGACTACTTGCATTCTTAGTGCAGCTGGCTAAGAGAGGAAGAGTTGGAGCTGGAGACCCACACCAAGGGGGTGCAAACTTCCTTGAAGGGCACACACCTGGCGGTAAAGTGCTGGCCTGCCCAGTGCAATTGGCTGAGAGAGAAGCAGGAGGACCTGCAGATCTACACCCAGAAACTGCAAACCTCATTGAACGACAGGCAAATGGAGGTGATCCGCTGGAATGCCCAGTTCAAGGGGCTGAATGGGCATCAGGAGGAGCTGTAGATGTACACTCAGGAACTGCAAACCTCACTGAATGACAGGCAAATGGAGGTTAACTGCTTGCATTCTTAGTTCAGCTGGCTAAGAGAGGAAGAGTTGGAGCTGGAGAACCACATCAAGGGGGTGCAAACTGCCCTGATAGGCACACAGCTGGAGGTAAAGTGTTTGTCTGCCCAGTGCAATTGGCTGAGCAAGGAGCAGGAGGAGCTGCAGATCTACACCCAGGAACTACAAAACTCATGGAATGACAGGCAAATGGAGGTGATCTGCTGGAAGGCCCAGTTGAAGGGGGTGAATGGGCAGCAGGAGGAGCTGCAGATCTAAACCCAGGAACTGCAAACCTCACTGAATGACAGGCAAATGGAGGTTAACTGCTTGCATTCTTAGGGCAACTGGCTGAATGGGCAGCAGGATGAGCTACAGATCTACACCCAGGAACTGCAAACCTCATTGAATGACAGGCAAATGGAGGTTAACTGCTTGCATTCTTCGTGGAACTGGCTGAATGGGCAGCAGGATGAGCTACAGATCTACACCCATGAAATGCAAACCTCATTGAATGACAGGCAAATGGAGGTTAACTGCTTTCATTCTTAGTGCAGCTGGCTAAGAGAGGAAGAGTTGGAGCTGGAGAACCACATCAAGGGGGTGCAAACTGCCCTGATAGGCACACAGCTGGAGGTAAAGTGTTTGTCTGCCCAGTGCAATTGGCTGAGCAAGGAGCAGGAGGAGCTGCAGATCTACACCCAGGAACTACAAACCTCATGGAATGACAGGCAAATGGAGGTGATCTGCTGGAAGGCCCAGTTGAAGGGGGTGAATGGGCAGCAGGAGGAGCTGCAGATCTAAACCCAGGAACTGCAAACCTCACTGAATGACAGGCAAATGGAGGTTAACTGCTTGTATTCTTAGGGCAACTGGCTGAATGGGCAGCAGGATGAGCTACAGATCTACACCCAGGAACTGCAAACCTAATTGAATGACAGGCAAATGGAGGTTAACTGCTTGCATTCTTCGTGGAACTGGCTGAATGGGCAGCAGGATGAGCTACAGATCTACACCCAGGAACTGCAAACCTCATTGAATGACAGGCAAATGAGGGGATCCGCTGGCCAGCCCAGTTCAAGGGGCTGAATGGGCAGCAGGAGTACCTTCAGAGCTACACCCAGGAACTGCAAACTCATTGAATATCAGGCAACTGGAGGTGATCCCCTGGCAGGCCCAGTTCAAGGGGCTGAATGGTCAACAGGGGGAGTTGCAGATCTACACCCAGGAACTGCAAACCTCATTGAATGAGAGGCAAATGGAGGTTAACTGCTTACATTCTTAGTGCAACTGGCTAAGAGAGGAAGAGTAGGAGCTCGTGACAGGCAAATGGAGGTTAACTGCTTACATTCTTAGTGCAACTGGCTAAAAGAGGAAGAGTAGGAGCTCGAGACCCACACCAAGGAGGTGCAAACTGCCCTGAAGGGCACACAGCTGGCAGTAAAGTGCTCTGCCCAGTGCAATTGGCTGAGGGAGAAGCAGGAGGAGTTGCATATCTACACCCAGGAACTGCAAACCTCACTGAATGACAGGCAAATGGAGGTGATCTGCTGGAAGGCCCAGTTCAAGGGGCTGAATGAGCAGCAGAAGGAACTACAGATCTACACCCAGGAACTGAAAACCTCATTGAATGACAGACAAAAGGAGGTTAACTGCTTGCATTCTTAGTGCAGCTGGCTAAGAGAGGAAGAGTTGGAGCTGGAGAACCACATCAAGGGGGTGCAAACTGCCCTGAAGGGCACACAGCTTGAGGTAAAGTGTTTATCTGCCCAGTGCAATTGGCTGAGCGAGGAGCAGGAGGAGCTGCAGATCTACATCCAGGAACTGCAATCCTCACTGAATGACAGGCAAATGGAGGTTAACTTCTTGCATTCTTAGGGCAACTGGCTGAATGGGCAGTAGGATGAGCTACAGATCTACACACAGGAACTGCAAAACTCATTGAATGACAGGAAAA
Source organism: Myotis daubentonii (assembly GCF_963259705.1). NCBI lineage: Eukaryota > Metazoa > Chordata > Mammalia > Chiroptera > Vespertilionidae > Myotis > Myotis daubentonii. Next base: position 14,998,729 of record NC_081851.1, on the reverse strand, counting down.
TGGAGGTGATCCCCTGGCAAGCCCAGTTCAAGGGGCTGAATGTGCAGCAGGAGTACACCCAGGAACTGCAAATCTACACCCAAGAACATCAAATCTCACTGAATATCAGGCAAATGGAGGTGATCCGCTGGAAGTTCCAGTTCAAGGGGCTGAATGGGCATCAAGAGGAGCTGCAGATGTACACCCAGGAACTGCAAACCTCACTGAATGACAGGCAAATGGAGGTTAACTGCTTGCATTCTTAGGGCAACTGGCTGAATGGGCAGCAGATTGAGCTGCAGATCTACACTAAGGAACTGCAAACCAAATTGAATGACAAGCAAATGGAGGTGATCCCCTGGCAAGCCCAGTTCAAGGGGCTGAATCAGCAGCTGGTGTACCTTCAGAGCTACACCCAGGAACTGCAAAACTCATTGAATATCAGGCAAGTGGAGGTGATCCCCTGGCAGGCCCAGTTCAAGGGGCTAAATGGTCAACAGGGGGAGCTGCAGATCTACATCCAGAAACTGCATACCTCACTGAATGACAGGCAAATGGAGGTGATCTCCTGGGAGTTCATGTTCTATTGGCTGAATGGGCAGCAGAAGGAGCTGCAGATCTACACCCAGGAACTTCAAAACTCTCTGAATGACAGGCAAATGGAGGTGATCTGCTGGAAGGCCCAGTTCAAGGGGCTGAATGAGCAGCAGAAGGAGCTACAGATCTACACCCAGGAACTGCAAACATCATTGAATGACAGGCAAATGGAGGTTAACTGCTTGCATTCTTAGTTCAGCTGGCTAAGAGAGGAAGAGTTGGAGCTGGAGAACCACATCAAGGGGGTGCAAACTGCCCTGATAGGCACACAGCTGGAGGTAAAGTGTTTGTCTGCCCAGTGTAATTGGCTAAGTGAGGAGCAGGAGGAGCTGCAGATCTACACCCAGGAACTGAAAACCTCATTGAATGTCAGGCAAATGGAGGTTAACTGCTAACATTCTTAGTGCAACTGGCTAAGAGAGGAAGAGTAGGAGCTCGAGACCCACACCAAGGGGGTGCAAACTGCCCTGAGGGGCACACAATTGGCGGTAAAGTGCTGGCCTGCCCAGAGCAATTGGCTGAGGGAGAAGCAGGAGGAGCTGCAGATCTACACCCAGGAACTGCAAACATCATTGAATGACAGGCAAATGGAGGTGGTCTGCTGGAAGGCCCAGTTCAAGGTGCTCAAAGGGCAGCAGGAGGAGCTACAGATCTACACCCATGAAATGCAAACCTCATTGAATGACAGGCAAATGGAGGTTAACTGCTTTCATTCTTAGTGCAGCTGGCTAAGAGAGGAAGAGTTGGAGCTGGAGAACCACATCAAGGGGGTGCAAACTGCCCTGATAGGCACACAGCTGGAGGTAAAGTGTTTGTCTGCCCAGTGCAATTGGCTGAGCAAGGAGCAGGAGGAGCTGCAGATCTACACCCAGGAACTGCAAACATCATTGAATGACAGGCAAATGGAGGTGGTCTGCTGGAAGGCCCAGTTCAAGGTGCTCAAAGGGCAGCAGGAAGAGCTACAGATCTACACCCATGAAATGCAAACCTCATTGAATGACAGGCAAATGGAGGTTAACTGCTTTCATTCTTAGTGCAGCTGGCTAAGAGAGGAAGAGTTGGAGCTGGAGAACCACATCAAGGGGGTGCAAACTGCCCTGATAGGCACACAGCTGGAGGTAAAGTGTTTGTCTGCCCAGTGCAATTGGCTGAGCAAGGAGCAGGAGGAGCTGCAGATCTACACCCAGGAACTACAAAACTCATGGAATGACAGGCAAATGGAGGTGATCTGCTGGAAGGCCCAGTTGAAGGGGGTGAATGGGCAGCAGGAGGAGCTGCAGATCTAAACCCAGGAACTGCAAACCTCACTGAATGACAGGCAAATGGAGGTTAACTGCTTGCATTCTTAGGGCAACTGGCTGAATGGGCAGCAGGATGAGCTACAGATCTACACCCAGGAACTGCAAACCTCATTGAATGACAGGCAAATGGAGGTGATCACCTGGCAAGCCCAGTTCAAGCGGCTGAATGGGCAGCAGGAGTACCTTCAGAGCTACACCCAGGAACTGAAAACCTCATTGAATATCAGACAAATGGAGGTGATCCCCTGGTAGGCCCAGTTCAAGGGGATGAATGGTCAACAGGGGGAGCTGCAGATCTACACCCAGGAACTGCAAACCTCACTGAATGACAGGCAAATGGAGGTTAACTGCTTGCATTCTTACTGCAACTGGCAGAATGGGCAGCAGGATGAGCTGCAGATCTACACCCAGGAACTTCAAAACTCTCTGAATGACAGGCAAATGGAGGTGATCCGCTGGCACGCCCAGTTCAAGGACCTTAATGGGCAGCAGGAGCAGCTGCAGATATAAACCCAGGAACTGCGAAGCTCATTGAATATCAGACAAATGGAGGTGATCCACTGGCAGGCCCAGTTCAAGAGGCTGCATGGTCAACAGGGGGAGCTGCAGCTCTACACCCAGGAACTGCAAACCTCACTGAATTACAGGCAAATGGAGGTTAACAGCTTACATTCTTAGTGCAACTGGCTAAGAGAGGAAGAGTAGGAGCACGAGACCCACACCAAGGGGGTGCAAACTCCCCTGTAGGGCACACAGTTGGCGGTAAAATGCTGGCCTGCCCAGTGCAATTGGCTGAGGGAGAAGCAGGAGGACCTGCAGATGTACACCCAGGAACTGCAAACCTCATTGAATGACAGGCAAATGGAGGTGATCTGCTGGAAGGCCCAGTTCAAGGGGCTGAATGGGCAGCAGGAGGAGCTGCAGAAACACAGCAAGGAGGTCCAAACCTCCCTTAACTCCAAGAATCTAGAGGTGAACCTCTGGCATGCCCTGTACTAGGGACTGAAGGGGGAGCAGGAGGAGCTACAGACCTACCGGAAAAAGCTGCAAACCTCCCTGAAAGGCACACACTTCGAGGTAAACTGCTGGCCTGCCCAGTGCAATTGGCTGAGGGAGGAGCAGGAGGAGCTGCAGATGTATACGGAGGTACTGCAAACCTCATTGAATGACAGGCAGCTGAAGGTCAACCTCTGACAGGCCCTATATGAGGGATTTTCGGGAGAGCAGGAAATACTTCAGACCCACACCAAGGAGGAGCAAACCTCTCTGAACGACACGAAACTAGAGGTGAACCACTGGCCCGCCCGGTGCCATTGGCTGAGAGAAGAGCAGGAGATGCAGATCTATAACAAGGAACTGCAAACCTCACTGAATGACAGGCAAATGGAGGTGAACTGCTGACAGGCCCAGTTCAAGGGGCTGAAGGGGCAACAGGAGGAGCTGCAGACCCACTCTAAGGAGGTGCAAACCTCCCTGAACGACACGAAGCTAGAGGTGAACTGCTTGCAGGCCCAGTGCAACTGGCTGAGGCAGGAATAGGAGTCTCAGACCCACAACAAGGAGGTGCAAACCTCCCTGAAGGACAGGAAGCTAGAGGAGAACCGCTGGCAGACCTTGTACAAGGGACTGAAGAGGGAGCAGGAGGAGCTACAGACACACACCAACAAGCTGCAAACCTCCCTGAATGGCACACAGCTGGAGGTGAACTGCTGGCCCACAGAGTACAACTGGCTGAGGGAGGAGCAGGAGGAGCTGCAGATCTACACCAAGGAGCTGCAAACCTCATTGAATGACAGGCACCTGAAGGTGAACCTCTGACAAGCCCTTTATGAGGGACTGTAGGGAGAGCAGGAAGAGCTGCAGACCCACACCAAGGAGGTGCAAAACTCCCTGAACAACTGGAAGCTAGAGGTGAACCGCTGGCAGGCCCTGTATGAGGGACTGAACGGGGAGCAGGAGGATCTGAAACCTATACCAAGATGCAACAGACCTCCCTGAAGGCACACAGCTGAAGCTAAACTGCTGGCCAGCCCAGAGCACATGGCTGAGGGAGTAGGAGGAGCTGCAGATCTACAGAGTAGGAGGTACTGCAGATCTACACCAAGGAGCTGCAAACCTCCCTGAATGACAGCGGCTGAAGGGGAACTGCTGGCAGGCCCAGGTCAAAGGGCTTAAGGGGCACCAACAGGAGCTGCACACCCACACCAAGGAGGTGCTAACATCCCTGAATGACACTAAGCTTGAGGTGAACCATTGGCAGGCCCAGTACAAGGGACAGAAGGGGGAGCAGGAGGAGCTACAGACCCCACCAAGAAGCTGAAAACCTTCCTGAACAGTACAAGGCTAGAGGAGAACCGCTGGCAGGCCCTATACAAGGGACTGAGGGTGGAGTAGGAATAGCTGCTGACCCACACCAAGAAGCTGCACACCTCTCTGAATGAAACACAGCTGGAGGTGGACTGCTGGCACACCCAGTTCAAAGGGCATGAGGGACAGCAAAACAGGAGCTGCAGACCCACACCAAGGAGGTGCTAACCTCCCTGAAGGAAACACAGCTAGACCTGAACTGTTGGCAGGCCCTGTACAAGGGACTGAAGGGGGAGAAGGAAAAGCTGCAGACCCACACCAGTAAGCTGCAAACCTCTCTGAAGGAAACACAGCTGGAGGTGAACTGCTGGCACGCCCAGTGCAATTGCCATAGGGAGGAACAGGAGGAGCTGCAGATCTACACCAAGGAGCTGCAAACCTCCCTCTATGAAAGGCAGCTTGAGGTGAACCACTGGGAGGCCCAGTTTAAAGGGCTGAAGGGGCAACAGCAGGAGCTGCAAACCCACACCAAGAAGATGCAACCCTGCCTGAACTGCACGAAGCTAGACATGAACAGCTGGAAGCCTTCTAAGAGGGACTGAAGGGGGAGCAGGAGGAGCTGCACACCCACTGCAAGGAGGTGCAACCATCCCTGAACAGGAGGAAGCTAGAAGTAAACCACTGGCAGGCCCCGGACAAGGGACTGAGGGGGCAGCAGGAGGAGCTGCAGACCCTCAACAAGAAGATGCTTACCTCTGTGAAGGACACACAGCCAGAGGTGAACTGCTAGCAAGCCCTGTGCAACTGGCCGAAGGAGGAACAGGAGTAGCTGCAGATCTACACCACGGAGCTACAAACCTCCCTGAATGACAGCAGCAGGAGGGGAACTGCTGGCAGTCCCAGTTTAAAGGGCTGAAGAGGCAGCAGCAGGAGCTGCAGACCCACGAAAAAGAGGTGCTATCCTCCCTGTATGAAACAAAGCTGGAGGTGAACCGCGGGCAGGCCCAATGAAACTGGCTGAGGGAGAAGCATGAGGACCTGCAGATCTACACCACGGAGCTGCAAACCTCCCTATATGACAGGCAGCTTGAGGTGAACCCCGCTGGCAGGCCCTGTCCAAGGGACAGAGGGGGGAGCAGGAAGAGCTTCAGACCCACAGCAATTGGCTGCAAACCTCTCTGAACGAAACATAGCTGGAGGTGAACTGCGGGCACACCCAGTTCAAAGGGCATGAGGGACAGCAAAACAGGAGCTGCAGACCCACACCAAGGAGGTGGTAACCTCCCTGACTGACACTAGCTGGAGGTGAGCCACTGTCAGGCACTGTCCGAGGGACTGAAGGGGGAGCTGTAGGAACTTCAGATCCATACTAAGGAGGTGCAAACCTCCCTGAAGGAAACGAAGCTAGAGGTGAACCGCTGGCAGGCCATGTACATGGGACTGAAGGGGGAGCAGGAGGAATTGCAGACCCACACCAGTAACCTGCAAACCTCTCTGTACAAAACACAGCTGGATGGAGGTGAACCACTGGCAGGCCCTGTACTAGGGACTTAGGAGGGAGCAGGAAGAGCTGTAGACCCACACCAAGGAGGTGCTAACCTCCCTGAATGACACTAAGCTAGAGGTGAACCACTGGCCGGCCCTGTACTAGGGACTGAAGCGTGAGCAGGAGGAGCTGCAGACCCATACCAAGGAGGTTGAAACCTCTCTGAAGGACACACAGCTGGAGGTGAACCACTGGGACACCCCGTCTGAGGGACTGAAGGGGGAGCAAGAGGAGCCTTTGCCACTTTAGGACGCAGGCACAGCTTCTCGGGGTCTGGTCTCTCTCACTTCTGCGGTGGTGGGGTGTGCAAAGCAGGTTTAGATGTTTCTGCTGCCTAATACATGGGGAAGGTTGACACCCCCAGAAAACTGAGGCACCTTGGAATAGTAGCTATAAATCATTTCGTTCCATGCTGTACTCTGCTTCTGGACACTTGTCCATCCCTGCCTTTCCCCAGGTCTGTCAGGACCCAACTCACATGGCACCTCTGACTCCCCCTCATGGTGTGGTTCAGCTGACAAGTGTCTCTGAACACTTCTGGGGGCCCCGTGAGAACAGAAGTGCACAGGCCTGTCCTGCAGGACTAGCCTTGGGGTGGGGGACAGGCCACCTTAGTGTTGCCTCATAGTACGCACTCTGGGTGCCCAGCATCTGACTCAGTGGGTGGGGCAGAGTGGAGTTGAAGTCCTACTCAGAGGGTGCAATTCCGGCTGGGTTTTAAAGGCTGGTTAGGAGTTGGTTGTAAGGGCGAAGGGGCAGGCTGTGTAATGGGAGCTCAGGGCCTGGGATTATGGTGATACTGGTGAGTATCACCAGTGGTGGGTAGACCGGCTGGAACACTAGTTCAGAATGCTGGGGGCAGTGGCCATAGAGGGAGAGCTGGGCCTTCTTCCTGCGTGAAGCCCCTCCATGTGCTCCAGCTCACATCGCTGATACTAGTCGGGGCTCCTTAACCACACAGGCTCCATAAGGATGGGGTGCAGGCTGCTGAGGGCAGTGAAGAGACAGGTCTGGAGCTCTCTATCCTGAGTTCCAGCCCAACTTCACCACTGGCTGGCTTTGTGACTTGGGGCTCATTCCTTAATTGACCCAAGTCAGCCTCTTCGTGTGTAGGAACGGACTGTTCCTGCCTCCCTCTGGGGGCTGTTGTGAAGAGTGAATGTGGCAGAGACAGAGAGCACCTAGTGCAGGGCTGGGGACAGGCAGCGAAGGGGCTTCCAGGTGAAGCCAGAGTCACTGACCAAACCCTTCCCGCTGCCAGGCTTTGACCAGAACCAAATCCACTGGTGGTAGGTGCATGGTTTCCCCTATACCGAGAATCTGGGATTCAGGCCCGTGCGGGGAAATGAACACATGCATAAGCAGGAGCTACTGGCCCATCTCCCAGGTGTTAGAACCCATGAGTGGGGCAAGCCTTGGAAAACTGCTCCCCAAGAGAAACAGACACATCAGCGTGTATCGGTGCTCGCAAACTGTGAGGGCATTCAGGGGAGACTCAGCCCCCTAAGACATGAGTGGCGCTGGGAGGAATCTGGAGGGGAGGACCAGGGATGAGGGGAACGAGCTGAATGGCTTCCCTGTGCGTGCTGGGCACTGGGACAGGGGTAAGTGCAGTGGAGTCCTCCTGTGTGTGTGTGTGGGGGGGGGGCTTTGAGGGCCCAGCCATTGTGTTCCACACTCAGCATGTGCCTGACACACAGAGGCCATAGTACTTGTTGTGTCTTACAGACCCCTCATTTCCAGGAAACTGCTGAGAGTAGGTGTGTGAAATGTTCAAATAGGAACTGCGTATTGAACAAGAGCTCCTCTGAATATTGTTCCAGAACCCAGATCAGTGGAGTGACTGTGAGAGGCCTAGCCTCAGCCCTCAAACCCAGAACAGACTCTCAGCCCCACCCCTTCCTTATTAAGGAAAGGGGCTCAGGCAAGTCTCATACCTGTCAGCAGGTGCACTCTTCCAACCACCTGAAGCTGTACGTGCCAGACAGCCTTCCCGAATTTAAATAGTGTCTTGCTTTGGGGATTTTTCCATCTGCCTGGCCTAATGGAGAAGGGCAGGGGCTCAAAAGCGGAGATAGGACTTCCCACTGCAGCAGCGTCATCCCTAGGTTGTTGGTTTGGTTCCAGGTGCCTGGAAGAGCCATCGTGATGACCAGGGGCCTTAACCTCACACCAAGAGCCTTCTCCAGGAGCAGCTGACGGTCGCTTGGTCCCAGGTCAATAAGCTGTACGAGCTTGAGGAGTAGAACGTGCAACTGAAATCAAAGCTGCGCTGCCTACATTTGGTAGGACAGGCTGTTGTTCCCAAGTGTAACGTAGATGGGGGCAGTTTTTGGTTCATGTTGTGCCCTTCTCTGATGTTCAGCTACTGGGTCGGTGCTGCCGCCGGCACAGTGACTCGCTGATGGCGGAGAGTCGCTTGCTAAGCTCAGTGGCTTGAGTGGGCACCACTGAAGGCTCCATCACAGAGAGGCCTGATGCTGTGTTGCTTTCCTGTGAGGATGGAGGGATTGGGCCTCTTTTGCAAAAAGGGTCTCCCTGGCATTTATGATGTGGGTTGAGCTGTGATGTGTGAGTCCCTACGGCCTTTCCAAGGCGTTAGGCCTGCTAAGGGGCCACAGAGCTGCCGTCACCATAGCACTTGCTCTAAAGCCCTGCGCTGTACGTCACTTTGTTCAGACACCCCTCAGAGATTTTGGGTGTCTTCATCCCCTAGGTCACTGGGTCAGCATACCTTCTAGTGGTTGTAAGTCTCACAGCAGGGCTATTTGTTGGAGTCATTTCTGTGCAGCTGTGTTTTGGGAAGTGAGCAGGGGCATGGAGGTCCTTCATCCTGGGGGAATGAGGACAGATGCATGCGGGCTGGGGCCTGTCCAGAGCGTGCCCCAGTCTGCATCCTCACACCCCCCCTTCCTGCACATCCAGGCCCAGGACACAGACCAGAAACACCTTGAGAGCTGCAGGAAAAGAACTTGGCCCTCAAGACTGCACAGGGGCAGAATGTGGAGGAGTCTGCCCACCTGTGCTGGGAGCTGGAGCAGCTGTCAGAGGGTAGGCAGCAGCCGCTGGTGCCGTGGATGCAGTCTGATTGAAGACAATTATACTTTAATGGACACTAAGGGCCTTCTCCAGGGGGAGCTGACCATTTGGCTTCTCCCTCATGAGGAAGCTGAGCCCTTGGCTCTGAAACTCATGTGTCAGCTCAAGAAAATAGGGTTTTACTCAAGGGCCATTTGGAACTGTTTCATTGCAATTCTCCCCAAGAACATGAAGGGCCTGGCAGCCTTGAAGTCAGGACATGAAATGCAAAGGAAGTGCTGCCAGATTTCTCAGTGAAATGAGCGCTCTTTCCTCTCTCCCCTCAGATGGACCTGGATCAGAGGAGAGACCTGGACAGCAACTTCACAGAGAGGGATGGGGTGGGGCTGGCGCCACCTGGCTGCAGAGCTGGCTTGGATGGGGGACATAACCACTAGCCAGAAAGTGACTGTGCTGGCAGCCCACCCAGACCTGGGAGGCTGTTCTCTCCATCCATGCAGGGAGCAGGCAGAACGGCCAACATGGAGGGCTTGACCCATGCAGTCTCTGTGCAGTTACTCTATGCTGCCGCTGGGCAGGAGGCGATCCTAGGCCATCTGTCAATAAACGGTCAAGGCTGTGCTCCAATGACCCTTTACTGGTGGACATTGTCCTTTGAATTTTATAGAGTTTTTTTTTTAATGTCATTCTTAAAAAAAAATTTGTTTTTAATCATTTAAAAATGTAAAGACTTATTAGCTCACAGGCCATACAAAAGCGAGTGGCAAATCCTAGCTAGCTTGGCTCAGTGGTTAGAGCGCCAGCCCATGGACTGTTGGATCTCGGTTAAATTTCCAAGCACTGTTTCCCATCTTGAAATGGTTTCATTACAAGTAAAAATTACTTAGTGAGCTACATTTCACTTCACTCAGTGTGTAGCTTGATATGCTATTGGAGCAGCAACAACCACTAGTGTAGCTGTTAACATTCAAAATCACTAGAGATAGAAAGAGCATTGCATGGTAGCAACTGGAATAATTCAAAACAACTCCCTCCACTAAACTCTTCCTTAATCTTTTCCCTTCCTCAATGATCCCAGAATTTAACTCACCAGTCAAACTCATCTTAGCCAATGGTCCCACTGGCACAGGATGGTACAGAAACAAGGTACACACCCTGGGTTCTACTGGAAGAGCCATAGTTCACTGACACCACTGGAGCAACCTATAATTAAAATTAAAACCATTGTCAAAACTTTTTAAGAAAAAAGATAAAGAATGCCATCTATAGGTGAGTATCTCAGAGGCGGCAAGCTGTGTAAGAGGGACCCATGCACACATGTGGCCGAATCAACCAAAGGTGCTCATTCTCATGTGAACACACTTGCTCTGAGGGGAGACACATTCCTTTCATTTCTATTTGCTGTGAATGGAAACCAGCCGGTCTATATACCAAGACAGCACTCCCCAGGTATCCAAAAAGGGAAACCCAATGTCTAAGTGAATTTTACATTTTACTTCATTTTAATCAATATACATTTAATCTTATAAAGTTATGTGTGGCTCAGTGGTTGAGCATCCACCCATGATCCAGGAGGTCACAGTTGGACTCCTAGTCAGGGAACATGCCTGGGTTGCAGGCTTGATAAACCATAGAGGCGGTGCAGGGGGTAGCCAATCAATGATTCTCATCATTGAGGTTTCTATCTCTCTCAATTCCTCTCTCTGAAATCAATAAAAACATATTTTTAAAAACTTGTATGTGGCTAATATTGACTGTATTGGACAGAGTAGATTAAGATACTAGGAAACAATTGTGAAACAGTCATCCCTGAATCTCAGGACACCTTTCCACCACAAGTCCGCAAAGAAGACATGGACAGGCCATAAGTGTTCACAGTAGAAACAGGAAGCTCACCATCTGACACGTCCCCACTGCCCTTCCCCTCACCACCTCCTCCTGGACTGAGGCACCTCCCTTCAGGAGCAGTTTGACACTAAACTGCCCCATGTTCCTTGCAATTCGGCCTGTTCTACCCAAGGGTTCAGGCAAGAGTCTCATAGTTGATTTCTGAGACACTATTTTCCTCCCTGATATAAAAGACAATAGCAAAGAGAAGGGTTTTTCCTCTCCTTGATGCTGGGAGATTAGCATGAAATCATTGAGCAGCTGAATTCAAAACTGGATCCACCTAACTGTGGACTTGATATTTTGTGAGAAAAACAAATTAACAAGTTACTGTTAGTTTCATCACTATTCTTCTGCTTATAATTCTTAGCTTCCACACTGAATGAGAAACTTAAAACAATTGAGGGTGGACATGGTTGTAGCATTTCATGGTATTGCAAAAACAACAACAACAACAACAAAAATGAAAACAAAAAACTATGGGCGCAGAGAGCAGGACAGGGGAAAGATGAGGGATACCTGAAAGAACACAAGACTTCCAGCGACTAACGAGGGAAAGGCTGGGAAACAGGGCATGGCACAACTCAAATGCAGATAAAGTTCTAGGGGTTGCAAAGTCATGGGATTAGGGATACACAATTCAGACCACAGGACATATAATGTCCCAAGCTGGAGATGGACGCCCACTGCTGGGGGAAGGACTAGCACGTGTAAAATTTGAACGGCTGCAGGCAGATTCCAAACCCAAAGGGCTGTGTCAGGGACGTTGCCAACAGCAGTTTCTGATGATGGCTGCTGCCTTGCTCCCAGCCTGGCCCGGGAAATCTCACTCATTGAAATTTTCACCTGGCCGACGTCAAGGTGTCCAACTCAAACACAGTGTTCCGTCCCAGGCAATTGCCTCATGGGGACACTGAGGCACCGGTCACACTTCATCCACCACATGGATTAGCTCCTACCCGAGTCCTCTGGTCAGATTCCTGCCCCGTGATCGCCTTTCTACCATCTGCAGTCTCCAGGCATTTGCCATTTTGCAGACTCAGTCATCTCCATAATGAGGGTCTTAAAATGCCCATTAATGTAAAAGGATAAAACATAACTTTCTCTTTTGAAGTCAAAGGATTTCACAGGCCATATCTACCATGTACACTGTTCCCACGCTGGGGAGGGACAAGGTTCCCACACCCTTTCCACCCATGTCAGTAGCAGGAAAGTCCCCGGTACCTGAGAAGGAATGTCATGCAGGACAGTACCCAGTTCGAACCTACATGCCCTTGAGCAGACATTTGATATTTCCTAAGCCTCTGTGTTCTCATCTCTATAACGAGGACGTTTCTTGAGGAATGACAGGGCCTGGGCTCTTCATATACACTATTACTACAAGGAGGTTGGTTGATCCTCCGCTAAAGGGAAGGGGGAGGGGGAAGATGCCGAGAGGTGGCAATTGTATGAACATGTACGGGACTTCAGTGGCACTTTGAAGACCTAGAACCTCGTCCTGCAGGGCACTCCTCTCCCTCCTCTCACACAGGTCCCAATGGGGCTGGGACCTCCGGACTGAGCACCAAATCTCCATCCTTGTGGGATTCACGGTCATGCCGCTGACATGGATATCCTTCCTTCTCCCACCCAGTGTGCAGCTGAGCGAACTGGTAACCTGCATGAGTCCTGCAGGATGCAGGCCCTCCAGGAAGGCACCTCGGAGAAGGTGGCCATGGACATGGCACCAGCTTTCCCGGGGGGAATCGTCCCCCACGTCTCCACGCTGGCCTGCTCCAGAGCCCAACGGTTCCTGGACGAGCTTCTAACTAGGTGAGCACACACTCATGACTCTGCCCACTGCTAGCTGTGAGGCATGAAAACGTCACCACATCTTCCCGAGTCTCAGGATGCTCCTCTGAAAAGTGGGCTGCTGGGGGGGAAACTTCATAGCACTGCTGTGGGGACAAGCCATGGCAGGTCTCACCTGCTCCCTGGCTCTGCAGACAGGGTAGGTGGATGTGCGGCGGTTGTTGGTGGCAATTCTTTCACTCTGTCCCATGGAAAGAACTCTGACACACCCATCAGCGGCCTGTGGCATCAGAGGTTGGAAAAGCACATGCAAAGCAACCTGTTAAGCAGTGTGAGGTTTCACCTAGCCGGTCCTGGTCCTTGGTGGACCACACTGGGGATTTCTGGGGAGAGCAGGGGCCCAGGCCCACTCAGATGTATGGCATGATTCTGGTGGGAGTTTCTTTACTCGACAATGTGCACGCACTTTTGGAGACACTTAGCCTGACTCAAGGAATGAAACAGACACAATCCCTGGGCCTCACTTCTGGGCAATGGGTCCAGCAGTCACGCTGTCCATCATTCGCAGGTCGTGTCCACCATCCATCAGGGCTGATGCGATCAGAGTGATTTTTCCATCTGGAGGCACACCTGCTTACAATGCCCGGGCTGACACACCGCAGGACCAAGTCATAAAGTGAGTGGTCTCCGGGTTCAGAGGTAGGGCCCCCAGAGCCAGCGTTGTGGGGACTGTGGTGGGTGGGGGGTGGAGAGTGCCTGGCAGAACCCTAATCTTATACATCATCTGATTCCCAAGAAAGGCCTGGGCTCTGGAGTCTTCTATATCAGGAGGATAGGAGTCAAAGATGACAGTGGGTGGGGTCCCGGGCCTTGTAGACCCAGAGGGGACGCTGTTCTGAGTTGTCCCTCACAGTCCCCTCCCACCCCCCACAGACCCACCCCGCTCTGCCTGCCCCCTCCATATCCATCTCCCCTGACCACGGTGGCCAGGCTGAGAACAGGACTGTGGTGAGCAGGCTGCTCACAAGTCTGTCTCAGTCCTCAGCCCAGATGCCCAGGGCCTGGAGGGTGGGGGTGGGCAGTGCACTGGACCTTCAGGAGAGCTGCCAGTGGGAAGAAGAGTCTGACACAGACTCTGTGTTGAACCTGCTGGATCCCACAACTGCTACAACCAGGACAGCCACACAGGGGCCGGGGGTGGCATGGGGCTGTCCCCTGGGTGGGCAAGGGGGGCCTGCACAGAGGCTCAGATTTAAACAAGTGTGCCATGGGAGGGCAGAGTGGAAGGAAAGACCAGGTCTCAGACTCTGCTGCCCACCTGCCTCTCCCCAGGGCCTTTGCTGCGATGGTGTGGACCTGGCTGGACCACGTCCAGGGTTTGGGGCAGCCCCTTCCTTTTGCCTGCTTCCAGGTAGAGCAGGCCTTGGTGCCCGTCAACTCCCCCGCCTCACACCTGGTGGGCCACGCCCAAAATCTATGGTTGGCGCTGCAGTACCTTGAGCCCACAGAGGCAACTCAACAAGGTGAGGCGGAATGATCATCTGGGCAGATCATCGGGGGAGGGCAGGCTCATGGGCTGGAGTTCCCTTAAAGGCGGTGGCATCTTTCCTGTCTGCAATAAGTCACAGGAAAGCCAGGAGTGTGAGTCAATCTGTCTCTTTCTCCTGCTCCAGGTCCACGCTCAGAGCTCCAGAGTTCTCCGGAGGCAGAGGAAGGGTCTGCTCAGGGGCCAGAGCCTGGTCCAACAAGAGGCCCTGCCCTGGCCAGGCCTGGCCCGAGGCAGTACCTGAAGCCATTATGGAGCCAGCTACTGGCTGCGCTGGAAGCCTTCTCTCGTGCTGTCAGAAGAGTTCTAGGCGATTATCTTAAATAATTCAGAGGAATACATCCCAACTGTACATTTATAATAGTAAATAAGGATAATTTCTAAAAGTACCCACCTATTTATGTAGACTATGTCCCATTAAGTTAAATACTCCTTTTGATTAAATAAGGATGTTTATTAAAAACACATGTAGACTATGTCTTCTCATGTACATATACATAATTCCATACACACACACACACATGTACACATATATGCTGACATGGAAGGTGCTCACTGTATAATACAGTTTTAAAATAAGTTTTGAAACATTTAATTTCTTCTGATATCTACGTATACACTGATAAAATGGGGAAATAAAATCTGGAAATATATACACCAAAATGTTCACACTAGTGAACTGTCAGAAGTGAAACTACTAGAAGTGACAGTTTCTTCTCATTTTGCTTTATGTATAGGTTCTGGTTGACACAAGGATCATACCTCCAATATATAGATAGACAGTGGAGAGAGGAAGGGAGAGGCAGAGAACATAGATGAGAGGTGCACCAGCCGCCTCCTACCCACTCCCGCCAAGGAATTGACCGCAAAACCCTGCCACGTGCCCTCCCTGGGAACTGATCCGGAAACCTTTCAGTGCAAGGGGAGATGCCCATCCAATGAGCCCCATCAGCTGGGCTAGACTCAGTATATATTTTAAAAAATACACTTTGATTGATTTCAGGGAGGGAGAAAGGGCGAGACAGAAACGTAAACCATGAGAGAGAAGCATTGATCGGTTTCCTCTTTCATGACCCCTATTGGTGATCCAGTCTGCATCCCGGGCCTGTGCCCTGACCCGGAATCAAACCAACTGTGCACTCCTGCCTGCTTCACAGGCGGACGCTCAACCACCGTGCAACACTGGCCAGACTCAATCATATCTTTCTAAACTTTCCCAAGAGCCAATTTGTCTCTTGAAATGGTCCCATGAAAGGAAAAATTACCTAATGGGGGGCATTCTACTTCCCTCGCCGTTTAGCTGGATTTGCCATTTGGCCAGAAACAGCCAGTAGACTACCTCTCAACCATACTTAAAATCACTAGGGATAGCAAGAGCATTGCTTGGTTGCAACAGGAGTAACTCAAAACAACTCCCTCCACTAAACACTTCCTGAATCATTTCCCTTCCTCCATGAGCCCAGAATTTAACTCACCAGTCAAACTCAGCTTAGGGAGAGGCAATGGTTCCACTGGAACAGGACGGTACTGAAACAAGGTACGCAGCCCTGGTTCTACCGGAGGGGCCATAGTTCATTGATACCACCACTGGAACAATCTATAATTGAAACGAAAACCACCATGTCAGAAAATTCTAAGCAGAAAGGACAAAGGAATGCCACTGGTGAGTATTTCAAAAGGAGGCACACTGTGCAAGAGGGATCCATTCAGTGCTGTGGCCCAATCATCCAAAGCTCATCGTTCTCATGTGAGCAGCACTCTTGCTCTGAGGGGAGACACATTTCCTTTCTTTCATTTCATATTTGCTTTCAAAGCAAATCAGCTAGCTGGTCAATACACCAAGCCAACACTCCTCAGGTACCCAACAAGAGGAACCTAAATGTCTCAGTGAATTTTAAGTTTGACTAAATTAGAATTAAAAAAAGTTTCATTTTAAAGTCATATGCGGCTGCCGGGCTGGCGTGGCTCAGTGCTTGAGCGTGGACCCCAGAACCAAGAGATCCCTGTTTCATTCCCAGTCAGGGCCCATACCAGGGTTGCGCCCTAGGGGCTACGGGACCAATGATGCTCTCTCATCATTGATGTTTCTCTCTCCCCTTCCCCAGCCTCCTCACTGCCCCCACCCCCACCCCCCGCTCTCTCTGTTCCCTTTCCCTTCCTCTCTCTGAGATCAATAAAAACATATATGTTTAACCAGTTCTATGTGGATAATATGGACCCTATGAGACAGGGTACTTCAAAACACTAGGCAACCTTTGTGAAACAGTCATCCCTGAATCTCGGGACACCTTTCCTCCACAAGACCACACAGAAGAAATGTACGGGGCCCTTAGTGATCACAGTAGAAACTGCAAGCTCACCATCCCACATGTCCCCACTACCCTTCCCCTCACCACCTCCTCCTGGGCTGAGGCACCTCCTTCAGGAGCAGTTTGACACTAAACTGCCCCATGTTCCTTGCAATTCGGCCTGTTCTACCCAAGGGTTCAGGCAAGAGTCTCATAGTTGATTTCTGAGACACTATTTTCCTCCCTGATATAAAAGACAATAGCAAAGAGAAGGGTTTTTCCTCTCCTTGATGCTGGGAGATTAGCATGAAATCATTGAGCAGCTGAATTCAAAACTGGATCCACCTAACTGTGGACTTGATATTTTGTGAGAAAAACAAATTAACAAGTTACTGTTAGTTTCATCACTATTCTTCTGCTTATAATTCTTAGCTTCCACACTGAATGAGAAACTTAAAACAATTGAGGGTGGACATGGTTGTAGCATTTCATGGTATTGCAAAAACAACAACAACAACAACAAAAATGAAAACAAAAAACTATGGGCGCAGAGAGCAGGACAGGGGAAAGATGAGGGATACCTGAAAGAACACAAGACTTCCAGCGACTAACGAGGGAAAGGCTGGGAAACAGGGCATGGCACAACTCAAATGCAGATAAAGTTCTAGGGGTTGCAAAGTCATGGGATTAGGGATACACAATTCAGACCACAGGACATATAATGTCCCAAGCTGGAGATGGACGCCCACTGCTGGGGGAAGGACTAGCACGTGTAAAATTTGAACGGCTGCAGGCAGATTCCAAACCCAAAGGGCTGTGTCAGGGACGTTGCCAACAGCAGTTTCTGATGATGGCTGCTGCCTTGCTCCCAGCCTGGCCCGGGAAATCTCACTCATTGAAATTTTCACCTGGCCGACGTCAAGGTGTCCAACTCAAACACAGTGTTCCGTCCCAGGCAATTGCCTCATGGGGACACTGAGGCACCGGTCACACTTCATCCACCACATGGATTAGCTCCTACCCGAGTCCTCTGGTCAGATTCCTGCCCCGTGATCGCCTTTCTACCATCTGCAGTCTCCAGGCATTTGCCATTTTGCAGACTCAGTCATCTCCATAATGAGGGTCTTAAAATGCCCATTAATGTAAAAGGATAAAACATAACTTTCTCTTTTGAAGTCAAAGGATTTCACAGGCCATATCTACCATGTACACTGTTCCCACGCTGGGGAGGGACAAGGTTCCCACACCCTTTCCACCCATGTCAGTAGCAGGAAAGTCCCCGGTACCTGAGAAGGAATGTCATGCAGGACAGTACCCAGTTCGAACCTACATGCCCTTGAGCAGACATTTGATATTTCCTAAGCCTCTGTGTTCTCATCTCTATAACGAGGACGTTTCTTGAGGAATGACAGGGCCTGGGCTCTTCATATACACTATTACTACAAGGAGGTTGGTTGATCCTCCGCTAAAGGGAAGGGGGAGGGGGAAGATGCCGAGAGGTGGCAATTGTATGAACATGTACGGGACTTCAGTGGCACTTTGAAGACCTAGAACCTCGTCCTGCAGGGCACTCCTCTCCCTCCTCTCACACAGGTCCCAATGGGGCTGGGACCTCCGGACTGAGCACCAAATCTCCATCCTTGTGGGATTCACGGTCATGCCGCTGACATGGATATCCTTCCTTCTCCCACCCAGTGTGCAGCTGAGCGAACTGGTAACCTGCATGAGTCCTGCAGGATGCAGGCCCTCCAGGAAGGCACCTCGGAGAAGGTGGCCATGGACATGGCACCAGCTTTCCCGGGGGGAATCGTCCCCCACGTCTCCACGCTGGCCTGCTCCAGAGCCCAACGGTTCCTGGACGAGCTTCTAACTAGGTGAGCACACACTCATGACTCTGCCCACTGCTAGCTGTGAGGCATGAAAACGTCACCACATCTTCCCGAGTCTCAGGATGCTCCTCTGAAAAGTGGGCTGCTGGGGGGGAAACTTCATAGCACTGCTGTGGGGACAAGCCATGGCAGGTCTCACCTGCTCCCTGGCTCTGCAGACAGGGTAGGTGGATGTGCGGCGGTTGTTGGTGGCAATTCTTTCACTCTGTCCCATGGAAAGAACTCTGACACACCCATCAGCGGCCTGTGGCATCAGAGGTTGGAAAAGCACATGCAAAGCAACCTGTTAAGCAGTGTGAGGTTTCACCTAGCCGGTCCTGGTCCTTGGTGGACCACACTGGGGATTTCTGGGGAGAGCAGGGGCCCAGGCCCACTCAGATGTATGGCATGATTCTGGTGGGAGTTTCTTTACTCGACAATGTGCACGCACTTTTGGAGACACTTAGCCTGACTCAAGGAATGAAACAGACACAATCCCTGGGCCTCACTTCTGGGCAATGGGTCCAGCAGTCACGCTGTCCATCATTCGCAGGTCGTGTCCACCATCCATCAGGGCTGATGCGATCAGAGTGATTTTTCCATCTGGAGGCACACCTGCTTACAATGCCCGGGCTGACACACCGCAGGACCAAGTCATAAAGTGAGTGGTCTCCGGGTTCAGAAGTAGGGCCCCCAGAGCCAGCGTTGTGGGGACTGTGGTGGGTGGGGGGTGGAGAGTGCCTGGCAGAACCCTAATCTTATACATCATCTGATTCCCAAGAAAGGCCTGGGCTCTGGAGTCTTCTATATCAGGAGGATAGGAGTCAAAGATGACAGTGGGTGGGGTCCCGGGCCTTGTAGACCCAGAGGGG
Source organism: Myotis daubentonii (assembly GCF_963259705.1). NCBI lineage: Eukaryota > Metazoa > Chordata > Mammalia > Chiroptera > Vespertilionidae > Myotis > Myotis daubentonii. The sequence continues at coordinate 14,979,708 of NC_081851.1, read as the reverse complement.
ACGCTGTTCTGAGTTGTCCCTCACAGTCCCCTCCCACCCCCCACAGACCCACCCCGCTCTGCCTGCCCCCTCCATATCCATCTCCCCTGACCACGGTGGCCAGGCTGAGAACAGGACTGTGGTGAGCAGGCTGCTCACAAGTCTGTCTCAGTCCTCAGCCCAGATGCCCAGGGCCTGGAGGGTGGGGGTGGGCAGTGCACTGGACCTTCAGGAGAGCTGCCAGTGGGAAGAAGAGTCTGACACAGACTCTGTGTTGAACCTGCTGGATCCCACAACTGCTACAACCAGGACAGCCACACAGGGGCCGGGGGTGGCATGGGGCTGTCCCCTGGGTGGGCAAGGGGGGCCTGCACAGAGGCTCAGATTTAAACAAGTGTGCCATGGGAGGGCAGAGTGGAAGGAAAGACCAGGTCTCAGACTCTGCTGCCCACCTGCCTCTCCCCAGGGCCTTTGCTGCGATGGTGTGGACCTGGCTGGACCACGTCCAGGGTTTGGGGCAGCCCCTTCCTTTTGCCTGCTTCCAGGTAGAGCAGGCCTTGGTGCCCGTCAACTCCCCCGCCTCACACCTGGTGGGCCACGCCCAAAATCTATGGTTGGCGCTGCAGTACCTTGAGCCCACAGAGGCAACTCAACAAGGTGAGGCGGAATGATCATCTGGGCAGATCATCGGGGGAGGGCAGGCTCATGGGCTGGAGTTCCCTTAAAGGCGGTGGCATCTTTCCTGTCTGCAATAAGTCACAGGAAAGCCAGGAGTGTGAGTCAATCTGTCTCTTTCTCCTGCTCCAGGTCCACGCTCAGAGCTCCAGAGTTCTCCGGAGGCAGAGGAAGGGTCTGCTCAGGGGCCAGAGCCTGGTCCAACAAGAGGCCCTGCCCTGGCCAGGCCTGGCCCGAGGCAGTACCTGAAGCCATTATGGAGCCAGCTACTGGCTGCGCTGGAAGCCTTCTCTCGTGCTGTCAGAAGAGTTCTAGGCGATTATCTTAAATAATTCAGAGGAATACATCCCAACTGTACATTTATAATAGTAAATAAGGATAATTTCTAAAAGTACCCACCTATTTATGTAGACTATGTCCCATTAAGTTAAATACTCCTTTTGATTAAATAAGGATGTTTATTAAAAACACATGTAGACTATGTCTTCTCATGTACATATACATAATTCCATACACACACACACACATGTACACATATATGCTGACATGGAAGGTGCTCACTGTATAATACAGTTTTAAAATAAGTTTTGAAACATTTAATTTCTTCTGATATCTACGTATACACTGATAAAATGGGGAAATAAAATCTGGAAATATATACACCAAAATGTTCACACTAGTGAACTGTCAGAAGTGAAACTACTAGAAGTGACAGTTTCTTCTCATTTTGCTTTATGTATAGGTTCTGGTTGACACAAGGATCATACCTCCAATATATAGATAGACAGTGGAGAGAGGAAGGGAGAGGCAGAGAACATAGATGAGAGGTGCACCAGCCGCCTCCTACCCACTCCCGCCAAGGAATTGACCGCAAAACCCTGCCACGTGCCCTCCCTGGGAACTGATCCGGAAACCTTTCAGTGCAAGGGGAGATGCCCATCCAATGAGCCCCATCAGCTGGGCTAGACTCAGTATATATTTTAAAAAATACACTTTGATTGATTTCAGGGAGGGAGAAAGGGCGAGACAGAAACGTAAACCATGAGAGAGAAGCATTGATCGGTTTCCTCTTTCATGACCCCTATTGGTGATCCAGTCTGCATCCCGGGCCTGTGCCCTGACCCGGAATCAAACCAACTGTGCACTCCTGCCTGCTTCACAGGCGGACGCTCAACCACCGTGCAACACTGGCCAGACTCAATCATATCTTTCTAAACTTTCCCAAGAGCCAATTTGTCTCTTGAAATGGTCCCATGAAAGGAAAAATTACCTAATGGGGGGCATTCTACTTCCCTCGCCGTTTAGCTGGATTTGCCATTTGGCCAGAAACAGCCAGTAGACTACCTCTCAACCATACTTAAAATCACTAGGGATAGCAAGAGCATTGCTTGGTTGCAACAGGAGTAACTCAAAACAACTCCCTCCACTAAACACTTCCTGAATCATTTCCCTTCCTCCATGAGCCCAGAATTTAACTCACCAGTCAAACTCAGCTTAGGGAGAGGCAATGGTTCCACTGGAACAGGACGGTACTGAAACAAGGTACGCAGCCCTGGTTCTACCGGAGGGGCCATAGTTCATTGATACCACCACTGGAACAATCTATAATTGAAACGAAAACCACCATGTCAGAAAATTCTAAGCAGAAAGGACAAAGGAATGCCACTGGTGAGTATTTCAAAAGGAGGCACACTGTGCAAGAGGGATCCATTCAGTGCTGTGGCCCAATCATCCAAAGCTCATCGTTCTCATGTGAGCAGCACTCTTGCTCTGAGGGGAGACACATTTCCTTTCTTTCATTTCATATTTGCTTTCAAAGCAAATCAGCTAGCTGGTCAATACACCAAGCCAACACTCCTCAGGTACCCAACAAGAGGAACCTAAATGTCTCAGTGAATTTTAAGTTTGACTAAATTAGAATTAAAAAAAGTTTCATTTTAAAGTCATATGCGGCTGCCGGGCTGGCGTGGCTCAGTGCTTGAGCGTGGACCCCAGAACCAAGAGATCCCTGTTTCATTCCCAGTCAGGGCCCATACCAGGGTTGCGCCCTAGGGGCTACGGGACCAATGATGCTCTCTCATCATTGATGTTTCTCTCTCCCCTTCCCCAGCCTCCTCACTGCCCCCACCCCCACCCCCCGCTCTCTCTGTTCCCTTTCCCTTCCTCTCTCTGAGATCAATAAAAACATATATGTTTAACCAGTTCTATGTGGATAATATGGACCCTATGAGACAGGGTACTTCAAAACACTAGGCAACCTTTGTGAAACAGTCATCCCTGAATCTCGGGACACCTTTCCTCCACAAGACCACACAGAAGAAATGTACGGGGCCCTTAGTGATCACAGTAGAAACTGCAAGCTCACCATCCCACATGTCCCCACTACCCTTCCCCTCACCACCTCCTCCTGGGCTGAGGCACCTCCTTCAGGAGCAGTTTGACACTAAACTACCCCATGTCCCTTGCAATTCGGCCCGTTCTGCCCAAGGGTTCACACCAGAGTCTCATAGTTGATTTCTGAGACACTAAGTTCCTCCCTGATATAAAGCACAATAGCGAGGAGAGGATTTTTTCCCCCTCGTTGATGCTGGGAGCTTACCCTGACATCACTGAGCAGCTGAATTCAATATTGGATCCACCTACCTGTGTACTTGTTCTTTTGTGAGAAAGACAAGTCCCTACTCTTAGCTTCATCACTATTCTGCTGCTTATAATTCTCAGCTTCCACACTGAATGAGATCCTTAAAACTCCTGAGGGTGGACAAGGGTGTAGCATTTCATGTTATTGCAAAAAAAACAACAACAACAAACATGAAAACAAAAAGAAAAATCGATGGGAGCAGAGAGCAGGACAGGGGAAAGATGGGAGATGCCGGAAAGAACGCCAGCCTTCCACGGACTCCAGAGGGAGACGTCGGGATACAGGGCATGGCACAGCTCTAAGCTGGGCTGGCAGAGTGTGATGCCAATGAGGATCTCAAAGTGTGACCACAGAAAAGGGGTGAGGGAGAGACAAGACTGCAAAAGAAGCTAAGGTCAGTCCATGGAGGGCCTGGACGGACACGCTAAGGATTTGGGACTCATTTCTAAAGGCCATACGAGAGCACTGTCAGTTTTCAGAAGAGACATGATCATATTGACATTTTCAAAAGATCCTTCGGGCTGCCGGCAGGGAATGCTGAGGGACCTGGCAATACTAGAGTTTGACAGGTCACAGAGAACACATGGGATCAGGAGGCCCTGAAGTCAATGTGGCTTAGTACTCTTGCTGCTCACCTTGATGGCTTCACACTAGAATCGTCGTATCAGGAATGTCAAGGTGGAAAGCGATCCCACTCATGGGACTTGACAGCTTATGTCTAGAAGTTACAATAAAGTAGCACGATATGCCGTATCTTTTCTCAGACCAAGACACTCTCAGAACAAAGTGAAGAACATACCAAAACCAAGATTTGCTAAAGCGGTAAGGAAAAGGGTGTGGACTCAGCTTCCAGACAGAGTAACAGGTCAGTGGCACAGACAGAGAAAGGGAGAGAGAGGCTGAGAGGAAGGAAGGGACCTCAAGAACTAGAGTACCAGACAAGTGACAGGACCTGACACCCCATCAGCTGGGCTGTCCTCTATGTTGTTCAGAAGCCAGTTCCTGAGCCCTCAGCAGACACACAAGGATGTTCCCACCAGGAGGCTGGACTCACTGGAAGCCACTGTGAAGGCCCCTAAGGCTTGGACCCACATGAGGCACTTGTCTGAGGCTAAGTTTATAACAAGAGACCACAGTGAGGTTTTAGGCCAGTGCGTGACCCTATCTGAATTTCCTGTCATGTCAAACCCTTAAAGGTACAGACTTGAAAATGAGGCCCACATGAGCAGTGACTTCCCTGAGATCACAGGCTGGGCCCAGGGCTCTTTTGTCTAGTGTTGCATGCTGTGTGCCACTCGTTCTTGTCATCTTCCGCCTCTAGGTTTGTGTACCAGATTCATGGGACACCAGCCCACAGCTGTTAGGGGCCTTGTCCCATCTGCACCTGATGAATTCCTAGGGAAATGGTGCCTAGCATCATCCTCACTGGGCAGCTTGTGAGCCTGGGGAGGCCCAGAGAGGCACAGAGGCTTCCCCCAGGGCACAGAACACCTAAGAAAAAGGAGGTGTGAACTCGGCTTTGTCCCCCAAAACCGGGGGCCTCCTTCTTCCCAGGGAGCGTGGGGGGAGGGCTGTGTTGGATGCTTGTAGACAGGTATGGAGATAACATGGGCCAGGAAGGTGAGAGGTCAGCAGCCCAGAGGGGCCTTTGGGTGGCCCTGATTGGAGGAAGGGGCACAGGTCATGGAACCTTGAAGGGGTGACCTCACTTCACTGGGGCAGATCCCCAACAGAAATGGGAACCGTGGTAACCAGGTACCCACATTCTAGAGACAACTGCCTTTCCAGCTCACTTGAGAGGAGAAGGTCAGGACACCAGGATGTCTCTCTGTTGCTTCCCGTTCTTCCGACGCTCTGGGCAGAAGAAAGCCCAGGGCAAGAGATGTTTCTGTTGCTGGGGAAATAGGCGCAAGCACCGCCACCGATAGCCCTTGCCCTCTGGCACGAGGTACACACAGCTCACACTTGGGCGTCAATTAGGGGGTCACACCTGGGGAGCCCCACACCTCTTACCCCTCATCCCGGGTGTGTGTGTGTGTGTGTGTGTGTGTGTGTGTGTGTGTGTGTCCGGGATGGTGAGGGGAAGGAAGCGGGGAATGAGGGATGCTCATACTGGGCTCAGGAGCAGGTTGGTAAGTGTCAGAAGTCTGGAGGGTGTTGGAGGGTGTGTCACGTTCACTGCCCAGGTCATGGCTCACAGGAAGGGAAGCTGAGTGCTGGGGTCGGAGCTCTGCTACCCACTTGTTAAATCGCAGGGGTGCTCAAGGGGTCATCAACTTCACTCCCTGCCTAGAGGTCTTTGCAGATGCCCCTCTCTGCCTGATCTGGGGAGCAGAATGGGTGGTGGGCATCTTCCCCACTGGTAATGCCCGGGGCCCCTGATGCCTCCTGGCCCAGTAGCAGGCTGTGTCTATGCAGAGCTCCAACAAGGGCAGCGTTGAGGAGCTGGCTGACAGGTTCACTTAGGCCCTCAACGGGTACAAAGGGCATTTGCGTCAGGACAGGAGAACCGTCCAGTGCCAAACTGAGGTGAGAGCTGGCCCACACCCAGGACCCTGAGGTGACTGGGGTGGGACCAGAAGTCAGACTCAAATCTGGGTTCTCAAAGTTCTCACAAGCCCACTCTCAAAGTGATCTGCACCTTCAGTCCTCCCGACCAGCTCCCTGGTAGGGGAGAAAAGCAGTCTTTCTTCCTGTGCTTCTTGGGATCAGAGAGAAAGCATCTGTTGCTCTCTTTGCCTCATGCTCCTTTCAACTGATGAACTCCCTGCCCCAAGTATCCTGTGGACCAGCCCCAGCCCGACTGTCCTTGTAGGCCTTCTCCAAGCCTTCCACATCATTCCACTTGATAGTGCTGTGTATTTAAAAAAGAAAAAAAAGAGGGGGGAAGCGGGGGGTGTAGGGTTAGGGGCATAGGAAGGGATTAAGGTCTTCAATACTTTTCTCTGCAACCTATCACCTCACAGAGGACAACAAACCATTGCAGCACTGCCAGCTCAGGAGCTGTGGCCTGACCCAACTCCATATCATCCCAACAAGGACAGAGTTTTCCTCAGTGATTCAGGCTTTCACTGTGGCTCCACCTTGACACAAATCAATTGTTGCTAGCTCAGCAGGGCTGCCAGGAACATCATCCCTGTGTCCTCACAGACTAGGTCTGCCATGACACAGGACCACAGATTGGGTGGAAGGTTCCTGATGCCTCCTGGCTCAGTACCCACTCTGTCTTTGCAGAGCTCCAAGGAGGACATCATTGAGGTGCTGGCCCATGGACCCGACTACACCACCCACGGGGTCAGGGTGCAGGTGCACCAGGCTGACGACACAGACCAGTGCCTGTCTGAGGTGAGAGCTGGCCTCGAGGGTCTCTACACCCACAACCTCAACACAACCTGGCAGTGCCCAGAACCCACACTCATATCTGGGGACTCCCCGGGCACCCTCCCAGGACTCTCCCTAGTGTCCCACAGCCCCAAGACAAAGAAATTCGGACCCCCACGCCCCCCTCCAGCTACATGGGACGGTAGAGAGACGCTCCTCACATATTTGTAGCAATATCAGAGAGAGAAATGTCCTGTGACTTCACAGTGGACCATGAGCACTTGGGCATTTCCCTGTTTGTGTTGCTTAAACTACACTTGCCACGTATCCTCTGGAGCACTCAGCTCCACTGTTCTTGCAGACCTGGTCCAGTCAGGGAGGTCGTTTGCTCAGCGATGCGGCCTTTCAGTGCTGATGGGCATGGGCCTAATGCAGTTCAGCTGCCATGTCAGCAGTGCTGCCCGGAACACTGATGTGTGTCGGAAAGGACTGTGTTAGGTTGCTTGCTTGCGCTGCCATAACATAGGGCCACACTGGGTGGTGTTAACAGCAGACATTCATTTCCTCACCATTCCGGAGGCTAGAAGTGAGAGATGGTGCTGTCAGCGGGGCTGGTATCTCCTGAGGGGGTCGCTCCTCAGCTTGTAGATGGCTGTCTTCTCTCTGTGTGTCACATGGACTCCCCTCTACACTGCCACGTGTCCTCCCCTCCTCTTCTAAGGACACTGGTCAGATTCAATGAAGACCCACACCACTGAATTCACGTCACCTGAATGACTTGCTTGAAGACTCAAACTCAAATGCAGACACATAATCAAGTTCGAGGGGTTGCAAAGTCATGGGATTAGGGGTACACAATTCAGACCACAGGACATGTAATGTCCCCAGCTGGAGATGGACGCCCACTGCTGGGGGAAGGACGAGCACGTGTAAAATTTGAACGGCTGCAGGCAGATTCCAAACCCAAAGGGCTGTGGCAGGGACGTTGCCAACAGCAGTTTCTGATGATGGCTGCTGCCTTGCTCCCAGCCTGGCCCGGGAAATCTCACTCACTGAAATTTTCACCTGGCCGACGTCAAGGTGTCCAACTCAAACACAGTGTTCCGTCCCTGGCAATTGCCTCATGGGGACACTGAGGCACCTGTCACTTTACACCCACCACATGGATTAGCTCCTCCCAGAGTCCTCTGGTCAGATTCCTGCCCCGTGATCGCCTTTCTCCCATCTGCAGTCTCCAGGCACTTGCCACCTTGCGGAATCTGCCATCTCCATAATGAGGGTCTTAAATGCACTTTAATGTAAAAGGATAAAACATAACTTTCTCTTTTGAAGTCAAAGGATTTCACAGGCCATATCTACCATGTACACTGTTCCCACGCTGGGGAGGGACAAGGTTCCCACAACCTTTCCACCCATGTCAGTAGCAGGAAAGTCCCTGGTACCTGAGAAGGAATGTCATGCAGGACAGTACCCAGTTCTGACCTGCATGCCCTTGAGCAGGCATCTGATATTTCCTAAGCCTCTGTGTTCTCATCTCTATAACAAGGACCTTTCTTCAGGACTCACAGGGCCCGGGCTCTTCATATACACTATTACTAAAAGGAGGTTGGTTGATCCTCAGCTAAAGGGAAGGCGGCGGGGGGGGGGGGGGGATGGGGGGAGAGATATCGAGAAGGTGGCAATTGTATTAACATGTACGGGACTTCAGTGGCACTTAGACACCTAGAACCTCGTCCTGCCGGGGCACTCCTGTCCCTCCTCTTGCACACGTCCCAGTGGGGCTGGGACCTCCCGACTGAGCTCCAAACCTCCATCCTTGTGGGATTCACGGTCATGCCGCTGACATGGATATTCTTCCTTCTCCCACCCAGTGTGCAGCTGAGCGAACTGGTAGCCTGCATGAGTCCTGCAGGATGCAGGCCCTCCAGGAAGGCACCTCGGAGAAGGTGGCCATGGCCATGGTACCAGCTTTCCCGGGGGGAATCGTCCCCCACGTCTCCACGCTGGCCTGCTCCAGAGCCCAACGGTTCCTGGACGAGCTTCTAACTAGGTGAGCACACACTCGTGACTCTGCCCACTGCTAGCTGTGAGGCATGAAAACGTCACCACATCTTCCCGAGTCTCAGGATGCTCCTCTGAAAAGTGGGCTGCTGGGGGGGAAACCTCATAGCACTGCTGTGGGGACAAGCCATGGCAGGTCTCACCTGCTCCCTGGCTCTGCAGACAGGGTAGGTGGATGTGCGGCGGTTGTTGGTGGCAATTCTTTCACTCTGTCCCATGGAAAGAACTCTGACACACCCATCAGCGGCCTGTGGCATCGGAGGTTGGAAAAGTACATGCAAAGCAACCTGTTAAGCAGTGTGAGATTTCACCTAGCCGGTCCTGGTCCTTGGTGGACCACACTGGAGATTTCTGGGGAGAGCAGGGGCCCAGGCCCACTCAGATGTATGGCATGCTTCTGGTTGGAGTTTCTTTACTCGAAAATGTGCACGCACTTTTGGAGACACTTAGCCTGACTCAAGGAATGAAACAGACACAATCCCTGGGCCTCAGTTCTGGGCAATGGGTCCAGCAGTCATGCTGTCCATCATTCGCAGGTCGTGTCCACCATCCATCAGGGCTGATGCGATCAGAGTGATTTTTCTATCTGGAGGCACACCTGCTTACAATGCCCGGGCTGACACACCGCAGGACCAAGTCATAAAGTGAGTGGTCTCCGGGTTCAGAGGTAGGGCCCCCAGAGCCAGCATTGTGGGGACTGTGGTGGGTGGGGGGTGGAGAGTGCCTGGCAGAACCCTATTCTTATACATCATCTGATTCCCAAGAAAGGCCTGGGCTCTGGAGTCTTCTATTCCAGGAGGATAGGAGTCAAAGATGACAGTGGGTGGGGTCCCGGGCCTTGTAGACCCAGAGGGGACGCTGTGCTGAGTTGTCCCTCACAGTCCCCTCCCACCCCCCACAGACCCACCCCGCTCTGCCTGCCCCCTCCATATCCATCTCCCCTGACTGCGGTGTCCAGGCTCAGAACAGGACTCTGGTGAGCAGGCTGCAAACAGGTCTGTCTCAGTCCTCAGCCCAGATGCCCAGGGCCTGGAGGGTGGGGGTGGGCAGTGCACTGGACCTTCAGGAGAGCTGCCAGTGGGAAGAAGAGTCCGACAAAGACTCTGTGTTGAACCTGCTGGATCCCACAACTGCTACAACCAGGACAGCCACACAGGGGCCGGGGGTGGCATGGGGCTGTCCCCTGGGTGGGCAAGGGGGGCCTGCACAGAGGCTCAGATCTAAACAAGTGTGCCATGGGAGGGCAGAGTGGAAGGAAACACCAGGACTCAGACTCTGCTGCCCACCTGCCTCTCCCCAGGGCCTTTGCTGCGATGGTGGGGACCTGGCTGGACCACGTCCAGGGTTTGGGGCAGCCCCTTCCTTTCGCCTGCTTCCAGGTAGAGCAGGCCTTGGTGCCCGTCAACTCCCCCGCCTCACACCTGGTGGGCCAAGCCCAAAATCTATGGTTGGCGCTGCAGCACCGTGAGCCCACCAAGGCAACTCAACAAGGTGAGGCGGAATGATCATCTGGGCAGATCATCGGGGGAGGGCAGGCTCATGGGCTGGAGTTCCCTTAAAGGCGGTGGCATCTTTCCTGTCTGCACTAAGTCACAGGAAAGCCAGGAGTGTGAGTCAATCTGTCTCTTTCTCCTGCTCCAGGTCCACGCTCAGAGCTCCAGAGTTTTCCGGAGGCAGAGGAAGGGTCTGCTCAGGGGCCAGAGCCTGGTCCAACAAGAGGCCCTGCCCTGGCCAGGCCTGGCCCGAGGCAGTACCTGAAGCCATTATGGAGCCAGCTACTGGCTGCGCTGGAAGCCTTCTCTCGTGCTGTCAGAAGAGTTCTAGGCGATTATCTTAAATAATTCAGAGGAATACATCCCAACTGTACATTTATAATAGTAAATAAGGATAATTTCTAAAAGTACCCACCTATTTATGTAGACTATGTCCCATTAAGTTAAATACTCCTTTTGATTAAATAAGGATGTTTATTAAAAACACGTGTAGACTATGTCTTCTCATGTACATATACATAATTCCATACACACACACACACACACACACGTACACATATATGCTGACATGGAAGGTGCTCACTGTATAATACAGTTTTAAAATAAGTTTTGAATCATTTAATTTCTTCTGATATCTACGTATACACTGATAAAATGGGGAAATAAAGTCTGGAAATATATACACCAAAATGTTCACACTAATGAACTGTCAGAAGTGAAACTACTAGAAGTGACAGTTTCTTCTCATTTTGCTTTATGTATAGGTTCTGGTTGACACAAGGATCATACCTCCAATATATAGATAGACAGTGGAGAGAGGAAGGGAGAGGCAGAGAACATAGATGAGAGGTGCACCAGCCGCCTCCTGCCCACCCCCGCAATGGAATTGACCGCAAAACCCTGCCAGGTGCCCTTCCTGGGAACTGATCCGGAAACCTTTCAGTGCAAGGGGAGATGCCCATCCAATGAGCCCCATCAGCCGGGGCTAGACTCAGTATATATTTTAAAAAATACACTTTGATTGATTTCAGGGAGGGAGAAAGGGCGAGACAGAAACGTAAACCATGAGAGAGAAGCATTGATCGGTTTCCTCCTTCATGACTCCTATTGGTGATCCAGTCTGCATCCAGGGCCTGTGCCCTGACCCGGAATCAAACCAACTGTGCACTCCTGCCTGCTTCACAGGCGGACGCTCAACCACCGTGCAACACTGGCCAGACTCAATCATATCTTTCTAAACTTTCCCAAGAGCCAATTTGTCTCTTGAAATGGTCCCATGAAAGGAAAAATTACCTAATGGGGGGCATTCTACTTCCCTCGCCGTTTAGCTGGATTTGTCATTTGGCCAGAAACAACCAGTAGACTAGCTCTCAACCATACTTAAAATCACTAGGGATAGCAAGAGCATTGCTTTGGTTGCAACAGGAGTAACTCAAAACAACTCCCTCCACTAAACACTTCCTGAATCATTTCCCTTCCTCCATGAGCCCAGAATTTAACTCACCAGTCAAACTCAGCTTAGGGAGAGGCAATGGTTCCACTGGAACAGGACAGTACTGAAACAAGATACGCAGCCCTGGTTCTACCGGAGGGGCCATAGTTCATTGACACCACCACTGGAACAATCTATAATTGAAACGAAAACCACCATGTCAGAAAATTCTAAGCAGAAAGGACAAAGGAACACCATTGGTGAGTATTTCAAAAGGAGGCACGCTGTGCAAGAGAGGTCCATTCAGTGCTGTGGCCCAATCATCCAAAGCTCATCGTTCTCATGTGAGCAGCACTCTTGCTCTGAGGGGAGACACATTTCCTTTCTTTCATTTCATATTTGCTTTCAAGGCAAATCAGCTAGCTGGTCAATACACCAAGCCAACACTCCTCAGGTATCCAACAAAAGAAACCTAAATGTCTCAGTGAATTTTAAGTTTTACTAAATTAGAATTAAAAAAAAGTTTCATTTTAAAGTCATATGCGGCTGCCGGGCTGGCGTGGCTCAGTGCATGAGCGTGGACCCCAGAACCAAGAGATCCCCGTATCATTCCCAGTCAGGGCCCGTACCAGGGTTGCGCGCTAGGGGCTATGGGACCGATGATGCGCTCTCATCATTGATGTTTCTCTCTCCCCTTCCCCAGCCTCCTCACTGCCCCCACCCCCACCCCCCACTCTCTCTGTTCCCTTTCCCTTCCTCTCTCTGAGATCAATATAAACATATATGTTTAACCAGTTCTATGTGGATAATATGGACCCTATGAGACAGGGTACTTCAAAACACTAGGCAACCTTTGTGAAACAGTCATCCCTGAATCTCGGGATACCTTTCCTCCACAAGTCCACCCAGAAGAAATGTACGGAGCCCTTAGTGATCACAGTAGAAACAGGAAGCACACCATCCCACATGTGCCCACTGCCCTTCCCCTCACCACCTCCTCCTGGGCTGAGGCACCTCCTTCAGGAGCAGTTTGACACTAAACTGCCCCGTGTCTCTTGCAATTCGGCCCGTTCTGCCCAAGGGTTCACACAAGAGTCTCATAGTTGATTTCTGAGACACTAAGTTCCTCCCTGATATAAAGCACAATAGCGAGGAGAGGATTTTTTTCCCGTCTTTGATGCTGGGAGCTTATCCTGACATCACTGAGCAGCTGAATTCAATATTGGATCCACCTACCTGTGGACTTGTTCTTTTGTGAGAAGGACGAGTCCCTACTGTTAGCTTCATCACTATTCTGCTGCTTATAATTCTCAGCTTCCACACTGAATGAGATCCTTAAAACTCCTGAGGGTGGACAAGGGTGTAGCATTTCATGTTATTGCAAAAAAACAACAACAACAAACACGAAAACACAAACAAAAAACGATGGGAGCAGAGAGCAGGACAGGGGAAAGATGGGAGATGCCAGAAAGAACACCAGCCTTCCACGGACTCCAGAGGGAGACGTCGGGATACAGGGCATGGCACAGCTCTAAGCTGGGCTGGCAGAGTGTGATGCCAATGAGGATCTCAAAGTGTGACCACAGAAAAGGGGTGAGGGAGAGACAAGACTGCAAAAGAAGCTAAGGTCGGTCCATGGAGGGCCTGGACGGACATGCTAAGGATTTGGGACTCATTTCTAAAGGCCATAGGAGACCACTGTCAGTTTTCAGAAGAGACATGATCATATTGACATTTTCAAAAGACCCTTCGGGCTGCCGGCAGGGAATGCTGAGGGACCTGGCAATACTAGAGTTTGACAGGTCACAGAGAACACATGGGATCAGGAGGCCCTGAAGTCAATGTGGCTTAGTACTCTTCCTGCTCACCTTGATGGCTTCACACTAGAATCGTCGTATCAGGAATGTCAAGGTGGAAATCGATCCCACTCATGGGACTTGACAGCTTATGTCTAGAAGTTACAATAAAGTAGCACGATATGCCGTATCTTTTCTCAGACCAAGACACTCTCAGAACAAAGTGAAGAACATACCAAAACCAAGATTTGCTAAAGTGGTAAGGAAAAGGGTGTGGACTCAGCTTCCAGACAGAGTAACAGGTCAGTGGCACAGACAGAGAAAGGGAGAGAGAGGCTGAGAGGAAGGAAGGGACCTCAAGAACCAGAGTACCAGAGAAGTGACAGGACCTGACACCCCATCAGCTGGGCTGTACTCTATGTTGTTTAGAAGCGAGTTTATGACATAGAGTCCAAACATAACAGAAATACACGCAAATGTCACCATACCGTTCACAAAACTTTTAATGACACAGATGCTTACCTTGATGAAGTGTGCATACTTCTTTAGTTGTTCTGAAAAGCATTGTGTAATCCTTGCAGTAATGATCTAAGTAAAACTCCAATTTTAAGTCCCTACAACAACAAGAACATATAAAATACAAATAACTAGGAAGGTATTACAATATTCACCCCCAACAGTTAGCATTCATCAGTAGAACTTTCCCATTTAAAAACATACTCATGAGAAAAAATATAATCAAATCCAAAGCCCCTTTATTCTATTTCTGGACTTTCCTGTGCCCAGTATTGTAAGTGCAACCTCAACTACTTTTGCTAGACAAATTTTATGTAGGTGAAACTACTGTAAAAACACTGTGATCTCGGTTCTCTTCTATTACCTATTAGTTGTTGATCTTCAACAAACCATCTCTAGAGCCTCAATATTTTCTTCCAGAAAATGGGGAAATACCAGTTAATTCACTGTGAAGTTTTAAAACTAAATAAAATATGTGAAAAATACCAGAGCCCGTTATTAGGGTTGGAAATCATTTCATTATGAAACAGTTTTCATCATAGTAGTGATCTGTCCTAAGAGAAATAAAAAAATTAAAATGCCATGTCTCATAATACAACTTCTTTATCTCAAGGAAGATCACAAAGATTAGAAAATGTTCTGTAATATTAATTCAGACGTTGATATTTTTATTCCATTCAATTTTATTATCAAGGGTCACAATACCCAAGTGTGTGACCTTTAGAATTCGGTGTTTAAACAGAGTGCTGGCAAGGCTGTGAAAGTGCAGTGTTAGCACCATTTAAATGCAGACACAGAAGGCGACAGCACAAGTGCAGCAGAGAGCCCACAGCTAACCAAGCGTCATGGTCTTGGAAACACACTCTGACAGGTTTTCTCATCACTAATGGGGATCATGATTCCCTGGCCTTGTTGACAATTTATGTAGCTAAACTGCAATTCTCTGAACTGTAAGCACTACTAGAATGTAGGTATTGTTACAGCATAGCAGGTATTGTGATAGACCTTCCACCACAGTGCAGGCAGTCAGCCTGTCAACATGAAATGCTCTTTGGGTCACCCCCAGTGTTTACCATGTTTCCTGACTTCCTGCTGATCTTGGGACAAAGATGACTCACAAGCCCTTACATAGCCAGTATCTTCAAACAAGTCTGTGTTTTGCAAAAAATGCTCTGGGTTCTTAAGGCCAATTTCTGAGTCACCTGAGCACTCCTGGAAGTTTTCACTCTACACACAGTATTTACCTTGCCAACTGAACAAGGGGGGTCAACAAGTGAATGAATTCCTTCTCCCATCAGAGTATTCCATTTAGGCTCCTCAGAGACCCAGTGAAGTAGGAAAAAGATTGCAGGTATGTGAGAGAAGTGTAGAAGAATCCAGACTGAGATTCTGTGAAAAGTCTTCATCCTTCATCTGAGAAACTTTCCAAAGGATTCAGACATAAAGATCTGTTCAAAAGGTGAGACTCAACCTTCTGGTGGTGGTCTGAATTCAGTAAATATTCCCAATCCCGAGAAGAAACAGATTGATTTTTTAAATCATGCCTCCTTGTAATTAGGGGGGTGGGAGTGATCAAGGAGGGGTCGATGGGGGGAAAAGGAGACATATGCAATACTTTAAACCAGTGTTAAACTCAACCTTCCTAATGCCGCGACCCTTTAATATAGTTCCTCATGTTATGCTGACCCCCAATTTCACTGTTACAAATTAAACATAATTGAAGCATAGTTATTAATCACAAAAACAATATGTAATTATATATGTGTTTTCCCATGGTATTAGGCGACCCCTGTGAAAGGGTCATTCGACCCCTAAAGGGCTCACGACCCACAGGTTGAGAACCGCTGCTTTAAACAATAAAAAAAATTCATTTAAAGCAATTCAAGTTCCATTTTAACATTAAGTTGATCTAAGAATATGAAAAAAAAATCCCAATGCTGGCCCAGCAGGTGTGGATCAGTGGTTGAGCATCAATCCATGAACCAAGAGGTCATGGTTCAATTCCTGACCAGGGCACATGCCCAGGTTTCTGGTTTTATTCCCAGGAGGGAGTGTGCAGGAGGCAGCCAACTGATGATTCTCTCTCATCAAGGATATTTCTATCTCTCTCCCTCCCCCTTCCTGTCCCTAAAATCAATTAAAACATTTTAAAAATTAAGTAATCACAATGCTGGAAAATGAAAGGAATATCAAAACACCTAAATGACTTTAGTGATCTTCTAAATCCTCTGTTGTCATTTCCAGTCTCCAAAGCACTTTCTCCACGAGATTTGAGGCTCTTTGTTGTCATTTCCACAGTCTCCACAGCACCTTCTCCAGAAAGAGATGTGGGACTCTTCCTTTAATGAATAATATAAAAATGCTTAGACAAAACCACAATTATTCATTTTGTTTTGAACAAGAAAAAAAGAGGTATACATTTGGAATCAAAAAGTTCAATAAAATTCCAAAAAGAAACTTATTGTAGGCTTTTTCAGACTTACCCTGTGATATGATAAATGCCTAAAATTAAAACGAAATGCTTATATAAGAATTGCATCTAAATAATAGCCTATTAACAAATAATATCTAAATAAGAATTGTGGTGAGCTAGAAGGGGACAATATAAAAGGGGGGACATCTATAATACTTTCAAAAGGAAAGATTTTAAAAATAAATAAATAATTATGACATATAGCTATATACTATCTTCTCACCAGCTCAACACATGCACCATGGGAACTAAAGAAGGTAAAATAAAATTAAACAAATTAATGATAAATATTATAAGAAAAGATAAACTATGTGTGTAAATAAATTTTAAGAAAAGAGTAGACAAAAATTTAAAAATCTACTAGATAGAAGCCTTGCCACAAAAGTGACCTCAAACCGTGGTTCAGCCTGTATTGACCTTATGTCCTTTATAAAACTAGAGATTACCAGAAGACCTATTCATAATCTACAGGTTTCTTAATGATCTTATCATTCTTAGACAGTCAGAAAAAAATCTTTAGAAAAACGAAACTTTCCCTTTCATCTTGCAAAACATAAACTAGGAAATGCCATTCAACTTTCTCTAGCATGCCTAACAATCACTTGGAATTATTTAATGGTATTTTATGGGTTTTTTAATTGTGGTTAAATATACATAATGTAAAATTTACCATTTTAACCATTTTGTGGTGTACAAATTCAGTACCATTAAATACATTCATTCATAAAGTTGTGTAACCTCAATGCTATCCATTTCCAGAACTTTTCCATTATCCCAAACAGAAACTGCCAACTCAACAACTCCCCCTTTCTCCCTCCCTCAGCTTCTATTATATTTTCTGTCCTTATGAATTTACCTATTCGAAGCAAAGTACCCCATGAAGGTGGAATTATACAGTATTTATGTTATGTTGGGTATAACATCCTCAAGGTTCATCCATGTTGTAGCACATCTCAGAATTTCCTTCATTTTAAAGGCTAAATATTTCATTGTAGACATATACCACATATTGTATATCCAGTCATCTCTCCATACACACTGGGGTTGTTTCCAATTTCAACTATTGTGAATAATGCTGCTATGAACACTGGTGTTCGACTGAGTCCCTGCTTTCAAATCTTTTCTTTTTATTTCAACATTTTTTTATTAAGCTATTACATATGTCCTTATCCCCCCAATGCCCCCCACTCCACTCCCGTTCATGAACTCACTCCCCTGGGTCTGTGTCCATTGGTTATGCTTATATGCATGTATACAAGTCCTTTGGTTGACCTCTATCCCTTACCCGCACCCTCCCCTATGTTCCCTCTGAGGGTTGAGCATCTGATCGATGCTTCTGTCTTTTGTGTATATATACTCAAAAGTGGAATTGTTGGATCATATGGTGATTCTAGGTTTAACTAACGCCCCCCCCCCCGCTAATTTATCTTTAAATATATTGTTGAAATTATTATAGATGTCCCTTTCTATCCCCCATTGATCCCTTCCACACTGCCTAGGTTTAATATTTTGATAAACAGCAAATGGTTTCTGGTAGTGGGATTTTTTTACTTTTCCACCAGTAATCACAGGGTTCCAGTTTCAACATCCTCACTTATTTTTTTCATTGTTTAATATATCAGTCATCTCAGTAGGTATGCCATGGTATCTCACTGTGGTTTTGATTTGCATTTGCCTAATG
The DNA here is from genome assembly GCF_963259705.1 of Myotis daubentonii. NCBI lineage: Eukaryota > Metazoa > Chordata > Mammalia > Chiroptera > Vespertilionidae > Myotis > Myotis daubentonii. Next base: position 14,961,640 of record NC_081851.1, on the reverse strand, counting down.
ATTAAACATGCTGAGCACTGTTTCATGTGCTCATTGGCCATTTAGAGAAATGTCCGTTCAAGCCCTCTGTCCAGTTTTAAATTGAATTGTCTGATCTGTGGTTGTTGAATTTAGGAAAAACCGGCATTAGAGCTGCACTCCCACCTGAAATGTCCCAAATCTATGCTGTACCTATTATTGACTCAGCTTCCTTTTATGAAATCCCATCCTCCAAGTCTCTAAAAGCAGATAGTATTTTATTTTTATTTTTTAAATCTATATTGTTGAAAGTATTACATAGGTCCTCCTTTCCCCGCATTAATCTCTTCCGGGCCACTCCCATCCCCACCCCAATAGTATTGTCATACTCTCCCTTACTCCTGATGTCTCAGGACTTGCACATTCCCTCAGCTCTGTCTCTCATCTCTGTCTTCTCTCTTCAGAGCCAATCTTTTTCCCCTGAACTATCATAGAACAGTATCCTTGACAACAGTCCCTCTACTCTCCAGCCAATACTACACATCCTACACACTGCCACCGAAGTCATATCTTCTCAAAATACACAACTGAAGATGTACTTTCCATTTTAACAGCCTTGACAGGCTCCTTCTGGGTACAGTTTAAATTTCAAGTTCCCAGGTACAAACAAGGCCCTTCAGTTTGGATCCACTCAGCACCTGCAAGCATCTCTCCACACCTAAACCCTGTGTACATCCATTCTGAACTTAGAAAACATCATGTTTTTCCATAAATCGTTTGGCTGATTCGCTCTGCCTAGAATGCCCTTCTTTTCCCAACTTCCAGTTCAATCAGCAACTTCTTTGAGAAATCCTTCCTTCAGAGCCAGTCCCATGACTCTCACCACACTGTGGACACACAGGTATTATATGGCATTTTAATTTATCTGCATACAGCATTTTAGTTATCTGTTTATTTGTTCAACTAAATCACATGCACCTGGTATTGATTCCTAACCAAATACAACATATCTTCCCCCATATAGTAAGAAGACTAAAGAACAATATGTTTTCCAGACCAAAAGGACTGAAATTAAAAATCTTATCGTTCTATTTACAAGCAATTTTAAGATAATGGAGACGAAAGAGACAATTCATCTAACTGCACATCCATGGAATCTAGTAAACATGCAATCATCCTTTGGAGAATTTAAGATGGAAACATAGAAGCAAAGAATTAGTTTGAGCCCCGCCAGCATGGCTCTGTGGTTAAGCATTGACCAATGAACCAGGAGGTCACAGTTTGGTTCCAATTCAGGGCATATGTTTGAGTTGCAGCCTGGATCCCCAGTGTGGGTTGTGCAGGAGGCAGCCAATCAATGATTCTCTCTCATCATTGATGTTTCTATCTCTCTCTCCCTCTCCCTTCCTCTCTGAAAAATAAAAATACATATTAAAAAAAACAAAACAAACACTTGTTGGATATCGTCATGCCACTTTCACAACTACACTAACCATATGGTTACATGGGCGGGGGGGGGGAGGGCGGGGCGGAAATATCATCAAAATGGTCACTGGCGCCCTAGCTGGTTTGGTTCAGTGGATAGAGCGTTAGCCTGTAGACTGAAGGGTTCCAGGTTCGATTCCAGTCAAGGGCACATGCCCGGGTTGCGGGCGCAATCCCCAGTAGGGGGCGTGCAGGAGGCAGGCGATGAATGATTCTCTCTCATCATTGATGTTTCTATCATTCTATCCCTCTACCTTCCTCTCTGAAATCAATAAAAATATATTTTTTAAAACATGGTCACTGGCTTCAACACTCCTGGACAGAAATGCTTTTACACATGCCCTCAAGTTTAGGAATAATTCAGTTTATCGTTCTCAGTATATTGTTAGAAGGGCCCAATGTTCATCAGGATACAGTTAATGGGGGAAAACACAAAAAAGTAATGTCCAGGTACCAAGATTGCAGTGCTTACCACTAAGGAATTTAACATTAGTCAAAAAGTCTTGAAATCTCTTGTCAATAGCCCAATAATTAATTCAACTGCTATAAATATATTCTCCCCCGTCCCAAAACTTTTTATTCTAAAAATATTCAGTAAGAAAAGGTGAAATAATACCGTGAACACCTGTTTCATCTAAATCTAACAGTTGTTAAGGCCTAGCCGGTTTGGCTCCATGGATAGGGCATCGGCCTGCGGACTGGTCCTGGGTTTGATTCCAGTCAAGGGCACATACCCAGGTTGCGGGCTCAATCCCTAGTAGAGGGCATGCAGGAGGCAGCCGATCAATGATTCTCTTCTTACCATTGATGTTACTGATGTCCCTCTCTCTCTCTCTCCCTCTCCCTTCCTCCCTAAAATCAATAAAAAATGTTTTAAAAATAAACAAATAAATCTAACTGTGGTTACCATTATGCCATATCTGCCTATGTGCATGTGAGGGATTTGACTGGGGGATGCTGACTACCTGAAAATCCCCCACATCATGACTTCATCATGCATTTCCCCAAAATAAATATTCTCTCCTATACACGACAAAACCATCATCTTGCCTAAGAAAAAATTTTTCTAACATCACCTAATATTCAGTCCATTTGCAACTTTTTCAAATTTTCCCCAAAATGTTTTTTTAAGATAATTTTCTAGAACCAGGACTCAAAGTTCATTCAAAATGGTGCAAAAAATATTGCATTTGGTGATGTCCTTTAGTCTCTTTTTACCTAGAATAGGCCCCACCTTTTTCCCCCTCCATGACTCTTTTTTTTTTTTTTGCTTTTTACTACTGTTCTTTTTTATTTATTAATTACATCTTTATTGTTGAGATTATTACATTTGTTCCTCTTTTTCCCCCCCAGAACTCTCCTCCACCCAGTTCCCACCCCAGCCTCCTCCCTCACTCCCCATCCACTGTCCTCATCCATAGGTGTGTGATTTTTGTCCAGTCTCTTCCCACATCCCCCTCACCCCTTTGCCCCCCAAGAATAGCCAGTCCGCTCGCTTTCTATGCCCCTGATTCTATTATAATCACCAGTTCATTCTGTTCATCAGATTATTCACTTGATTTTCAGATTCACTTGTTGATAGATGTGTATTTGGTGTTCAAAATTTGTATCTTTACCTTTTTCTTCTTCTTCCTCTTCTTGAAGGATACCTTTCAGCATTTCATATAATACTGGTTTGGTGGTGATGAACTCCTTTAGCTTTTCCTTATCTGTGAAGCTCTTTATCTGACCTTCAATTCTGAATGATAGCTTTTCTGGATAAAGTAATCTTGGTTGTAGGTTCTTCACATTCATCACTTTGAATATTTCTTGCCACTCCCTTCTGGACTGCAAAGTTTCTGTTGAGAAATCAGCTGACAGTCATATGGGCACTCCCTTGTAGGTAACTGAGTTTCTTTCTCTTGCTGCTTTTAAGATTCTCTCTTTGTCTTTTGCTCTTGGCATTTTATTATGATGTGTCTTGGTGTGGTCCTCTTTGGATTCCTTTTGTTTGGGGTTCTCTGCGCTTCCTGGACTTGTAAGTCTATTTCTTTCACCAGGTAGGGGAAGTTTTCTGTCATTATTTCTTCAAATAGGTTTTCAATATCTTGCTCTCTCTCTTTTCTGGCACCCCTATAATTCGGATGTTGGTATGCTTGAAGCTATCCCAGAGGCTCCTTACACTATCTTCGTATTTTTGGATTCATTTTTCATTTTGCTTTTCTGGTTGGGTGTTTTTTGCTTCTTTGTGTTTCAAATCGTTGACTTGATTCTTGCAATCCTCTAGTCTGCTGTTGTGAGTCTGTATAATATTCTTTATTTCAGTCAGTGTATGCTTAATTTCTAGTTGGTCCTTTATCGCAACCTCGAGGGTCTTATTAGATTTCTTGTAGATCTCATTAAGTTTATCGGCAGTTTCTAGAAAATTCTTGAAAAACCTTAAAAGTGTGGTTTTGAACTCTATATCCAGTAGTTTGCATTCCTCCATTTCTATCATTTGTGTCCTTCTCCTTTGTCTCCGCATTTTTATGCTTCCCTGTGTTGATAAAGTGGTTTTCTGTGCTGAGTGTCCACTAGGGCCCAGTGGTTGAGCCTCCCCAATTACCTGAGGACACTCTTGGTGCACCCCCTTGTGGTCTTTGTGCACAGTCTTGTTGTAGTTAAGCCTTGATTGTTGAAGTTATCACTGGGAGGAATTGACCTCCAGGCCAATTGGCTGTGAGAATCAGCTGTGTCTGCAGAGGGAGAACTTCTGTGCTGGACACACCCCTCTGGGGCAAGACTTGCTTCAATGGGGCTTTGGTGCTCACTGAGTCTGCCCCCTGAGTGCAACCCAAGCAATGTGCAATGACAGCAAATTAGATTTTTTTTTCCTTTCCCTTACTCTCTGAGTATTTTTACTATGAACTTGATTTTTATTTATTCAACACTTTGCAACCAAATATAATCATGTTCTAATATATTCTTATACCCTTAAATTTAAGTCTTATAAATTTTTTTGGCAATAACTAATTGAATTACTCAAGTGTTTAAACATTACCATGAAATTGACACACAACAGTGCAAAAAATGATGATATAGAAAATAAATGAAATGTTTATTTCCCTACCATTATCTTCACTACATGTTAAAACATATATCTAGCTACTGGAATCATTATATATTGTTTTATTATTTCTGTTAAATTTTAGGATAAAAGCTTTGTTTTTTTAAAAAATTACTCAATAATTAATCAAATACTAAAATTCAAATCAACTCACCTGTTGAACAGGACTATCAATTGTAAAGGCCTTGTAAAGAACCAATGCCTGGCTTTTACTTCCTTTGCTCCAGATCACCATATTTCCAGCCACATATAGTTCCTCGTCATAATCCACTTCTCCAATTTCACTTCCGCCTCTCCTTAACTGCCAGCTTTCCTTAAAAATTTACATACGTAAGACATGTTTAAGCGGTTTTTGTTTCTTTTGCAACATTATGGAGCAAGATTTACTAATTAAAATTGAACAGCAATCCAGATACAAGTCTCCTGCTCTGTCTGTGGAGTAAGACTCAGTCCAAGCCCAACTCTTAGGTTTGGTGCCACTGATTAACAGAGGAGGGGGTGTGGGTGCATGTATCATAGTGTATCTTACAGGATTTCAAAAATGGGAATTTACCTCAAGAATTCTCTATATTAAAGTATTTTATTATTACATTACCATTTTATGCTGCCAAAAACATAAAGAAACAAAAACTATACCTTACCTATATATCCAAAAATTAAACCAACATTCTTGGGAGACTAAAGACATATTAAGCATATGGGGGGTGAAGCAGAGGGGGCAGTGAAGTGCACATGGGACACTGGGGGAGCTTACCCACCATGCAGACTTCCCTGCTTCACAACTGCATATACATTCACCTTCCTGCCCTTGTGCCAACCATCAAAATGAACAGGGCAGAGAAAGGTTTGGATTCCTAACTACAGACTTCCGCTCCTGGAAATTTTGGTATCCCAAAAGGGATACAGAAATGGAATTAAGATGAGAAAGATTGACTGTTTAACATGCACTTACTTCTCATTCCCCTATTTAAAAACTAGTACTGTATCTACTTATGTGGCATTTCTTTTCTCCTCTAGAAACATGTAAGTTTTTGGCAGCAGGGACCATTGCTAACTTGACTACCTAACCATCAAATAACATGAAATCTGGTCCCAATACTAAGTGAAGAAAAAGAGATTTAAATGGACCATAATCATAGTGACTCTCATTATAAATCCCTGAGTTATATGTCTAAACAGCCATATCACTACAATACAATTAAGGTCATTATTTTTAGCTTTCATAAAAATTACCAAATCTTAACCTATACCCTAGAAGTAGCATCATACTCATTTCTCAGTTGCATCTGGGTAGCTTTAAATTACAAGTAGATCGAATCTCTCTACATTTCAAAATCAAACTGAGAATCTTGATAAAACCTTCTGTTTTTCGTGGATTGTAACCTCCTGCAGGGATCCCACCAAGCCAGCAGCACCATCAGAGGACCACAACTCAGAGGCTGGCTGCAGCTGCAGAAGCTGAAGGTTCAAAGCATTAGGGTGGTGTCTGCAGTGGTCTCGACCAAAAGGAACAAATTCCTGAAAATCCCCAGCTGCAATCATTGTTTCCCTTTCTTCAGAGAAGTTCAACATGGCTTTCAGATATCAATATTATTTCTGTATGAATTCAATCACATTCTGGCCAGCTGTTGGAATCAAAACGAGAAGAAAATTATCAGAAGTTTACAGAAGAGCCATTAATCCTTAGATGAGTGTCATACAATCCTATCACACTGTAGGTGTACAAGTAATCATAACATCAAAGGGCATTCCAGATCTGATTCTTTCAGGTAATTAGTTACCATGTCATAGTTACCTTACACTATCAGTACATAATTAACATTACAGCTACATGTTAGCTGCTGACAAAATCAACTGTAGGAAATCACTGGGCTGAGAGATAAGCACTTATGTCTGACAATATTGATCCTACATTTCCTACGACTACTCACTAATTTCTCCACATTTCACATTTAAGGATTTAGACAAGTTTTACTTTATAGTAAATGGCTCTCAACATTTAAGGGCATTTCTGTTCAAATGCTGGAACAACATTTAAAAAGCACACCTAACAGATCACTGGCATATTGAAATGAAACAAACAAAAACAACATATCATTTCTAATTCATCAAAAGTTGAACCACTTGGTGCTTTAAGAAACTATTAAATGTCATCATTAATTTTGAGCCTCAATCCACCTAAACATATAATTGCAAGCAATTCCAATTTCCGGTGCAAAGCCAAAAGACCAAGGCATGAACAAAATTACTGGCAATGGAACAGTCACGCTTGTTTGCAAACTTAACAGTTCTAGCTTTGAAAGAACATAATCTACTACAGTTCAGCTTATTACTACAAAGAAGTGGATGAGCTGTGGGTGGAAAGAGCCCTCACCCCTTGCTTCCAGAACATTTCTATGAATAGTAACTGACAGCCAGTCAAATGTGGCCACTGTATAAGGTGGATGACAGTTCTGTCTCAGACAACTCTTATATGAAAAACGGTTGTGTGGCATAGCGGTTATGCTGCAATCCTCAAATTCAGGAATCAAAACAAACATTCATGTCAGCACTAGACAACCTTTAAAAACAGTGTTTGAAATGGCTTTCACATCACAAACAGTTTAATTTGACTTTGTTTCTCCTCTGAGGTCTTTTTGGCACCAGCAGCTTTCTTGGCTGAAATATCTGAGCCTGTGGTTCCCATGCAGCTCCTCTAGGGTTGCAGTTATGTTTTCTGTGAATTAAGTGTTATTCCTGAGATAACGGTTATGTCACATTCATGACACTTTTTCCTCCTTCTGATAAGTCAGTTTTGAGAACACTTAAACTTGGGCCATGACTGAGATAGTGCCTGTGGGAGCCTAATCAGAGTACGCCGGATGTTGAAAGCCAATCTGAGCAGAAGAATCCTAATAAGGATGTTCAAGTCCAATCTAAGCAAGGACACAGAGATTGTACTGTACACACTGGGCAGGGGTACCTTACTATAACCCAAATACTGATGTCACTATTGGCCAGGAAGCCTTTGTGTCTAAATTAGTATAAACGTGTTACTAACCAGCCGGTGGGTGGCTGCTTGGTATGGCTCCTGTTTGCTACTGTATTAGCAAGGGCTGCTTGGCGCAGCCACTGTGTGAAGCTACTTTGAAGCACCGTTTTGTCTGATGGCTCCTTGTTAGCAATGGCTACATGGCCTGCAAAAGAGACTCTCCTGCCCTAACCGGTTTGGCTCAGTGGATAGAGAACAGCCTGCGGACTGAAGGGTCCCAGTCCAGGGCATGTACCTTGGTTGCAAGCACATCCCCAGTAGGGGGTGTGCAGGAGGCAGCTGATCGATGTTTCTCTCTCATGATGTTTCTAACTATCCCTCTCCCTTCCTCTACGTAAAAAAATGAAAATATTTTTTTAAAAAGACTCTCCTATATGCCTCTGTCTTCTCATGTCCTCTTTGTCTACTACCCGGCGTCCACGGGGGGTACAGCCCCTGGCAGAGAAGGACTGTGCACCCCACAGTGCCTTATAAAACTTACACCAAACACCCACAAAATCCAGCCGGCCTTCCTATGTTCTAGTCAAGGGTTAACCAACTTATTAACTCTGAGAGGAAGCCACAGAATCGGTAATTAAAGAATCACCTGCACAGAACAATGACCATTTTGTGCTGATTAGTATTGTTATGCCCAGATTTCAAGATCCCCAAAAAACCACGCCAGGGAGCCAGTCCCATGCAAAAGCGGAGAGTCTCCTATACAAGCTCGCTTGGTCCCCCCCTTGCCTCCATTACTGGGTGCAAGAGAGAGCCCGGAATCCCAAGAGAACAAAGAATTTATAGGGCTTGGGGTCAGGGGGTGGGCACTGATTTGGCCGATTCTGGTTGGTTGAGTGAGGGGGGGGCGGCTAGTGAAGCAAGGGCAGGGTGCAGCTAGGGTCTGGTTACACAAAGACAGGGGGGGTGGCCAGCATACTTTTGGCCTTGGGCTGGTTTCCCCCGCTTTCCCATTGGTCGAGATAAGGGCAGGCCCAGTAACTGATACACCCTGCGGCTTTTTCTTGGAAGAGGGGTTAAGGACACAGCCATCAGTCTGCTCAGTCCTTTCAGTATATTTAGTTCTTTGCAGCCCCAGCTGTGTGCGCGCTTCCCAGGGCCCTATAACAGCACAGCATTGAACTGATGCGCTGGCAGGGAGACTGCGGCCTAGCTTCCTGGGAACACGGACCTGCGGACCTGCCAAGAGCACGCGAGGCAGCTGGCGGGGACCCGAAGGCACAGGAGGCACCAGGGCCGGGTCTGGGCGGAAGGGCCGCGTCCAGGGCCTCAGGGTCTGCGAGACCCGCGGGCTGAGATGGGCCTCAGCAGCGCTGGCCTCTGGGCGGGCCTGCCCTGAGCTGAGGCTGCAGGGACACCGCGCTCAGCTGGGAAGGAGGCCAGGGGCGGCGCGGGGAGGGGGCGGCGCGGAACCCAGGCCAGGCTGCCCGGGGCGGTCTGGTGCGGGGTCAGGGACACGCGGCGACCAGCAGCGTCGCCGGCTGGGCCTCGCCTGAGTCACTCGGGACGCGTGAGGCACGGGAGCCCGGCTGCGCCCCCGGGGCCACAGCAGAGTCAGTCACAGGGACTCTGCCACCGCTGCAGCGTTTCCTCCCCCTCCGCCCGCCGCTCCAGAGAACTGGCGAGCGGCAGCAGAGGACCGCGGGCCTTAGCTCCCGATCCAAAACCAAGGGATGGGACCCAGCTGAATTTCCCGTCCTGCTTCGCGCGGGGCCCGGGGGCGGGGCCTTGAAGCACCGGGTCTCGCGGGAGGCGCAGCAGTCAGCGGTCAGGCTCAGCTCTCCTGGGGGAGGATGCTGGGTCCGCCCACCGGTACTGCCTCCATCCCCGGTGCTGCATGGAGCCCAGAAGCAGGACCAGGTCAGCTGGAGTCTGAGCTGTGACTGGACCATCCCCGCCTCTCCATCTGCGCCGGGTCCTGTCACTATGAGCCTGAGCTGCCTCCACCTGGAGCTGCTGCACTTCCAGGCCAGTTCTGCTAGCTCCCCCGTGGGACTGGGGCGGTGAGGGGCGCGCTGATTTCCTCTCTGCCTGTGCTCCTTCACCCTGTAGGGCCAGACCCTGTGAAAAGTGCAGGAAAGACACAGAGGTCCTCACAGAAACATGGCGTGCAATTTCTGAGCTTCACAGACACACCCCCAGGTGACCCCTAGACCTGGATGAAGCACCCCAGCTTTACCCCGGCCTTCGCTCTCCTTGGACTTAGCTGTACAATCTCACACTGATGGAAACTAGAAAACTTTCCTGAGCTCTGCTCTCCCACTGCATAGGATGTCTAGGTTAAAAATATCAATGGAGCCCTAGCCTGCTTGGCTCAGTGGATACAGAGTCAGCCTGTGGACTGAGGGTTCCCAGGTTCCATCCAGGCCAAGGGCATATGCCTGGGTTGCAGGCTCCATCCCCAGTAGGGGGTGTGCAGAAGGCAGGTGATCTATGATTCTCTCACATCATTGATGTTTCTATCTCTCCTCCCTTCCTCTCTGAAATCAATAAAGAAATATATATTTTAAAAAAATATCAATGGAGCTCTGAACCGGTTGTTCAATTGGTTGAGTGTCCTCTTGTAACCAAAAAAGGTTGAGCGTTTGATTTCCAATCAGGGCACATACCTAGGTTGCAGTTTGATCCCGGGTGAGGGGCATGCAGGAGGCAATTGATTGAAGTTTCTCTCTCACATAGATGTCTCTCTCTTTCTCTAAATAAATAAATAAATAAATAAATAAATAAATAAATCCTCAGGTGAAAACTGTATATATATATATATATATATATATATATATATATATATATATATACACACACACACATATATATATATATATATATATATATATATATATATATATGTATATATATATATTTTTTTTCAATAGACAACTTATGGCCTAAGAAATCAAGTTCAAATTCTTTATCCAGAAATATAAAATTGGCTGAAACCTATGTCTGCACTAAGATCATCTCCTGAGCATCCCCAAACACACCTTGCACTTTGTGGTCTTGGGATCTGGGTACATCCTCATTTCTTTATTTGGAATGCCAGCCCTCAGGGTTTAGCTCAAATGCCTCTTCTCAGAAGACTTCAATACAAGAAGGAATGTGCTGAGAGGACTGAATACTTGTCCCCCCCCCCCGCCCCAAAATTCCCATGTGGAAACCATATGCTGTATGTGATGGTGTGTGGAGGAGGTGCTTAGGTCATGAGAGTGGAGCATTCCTGACTGGCATTCGTGCCCCTTCCACAAAGTGAGGACCCAGTGAAGGGAAGGTTGGCAATGAGCCAGAAAGCAGGCCCTCAGCAGACACTGAAACTACCAGCACCGTGATCTTGGACTTCCCAGCCTGCAGAACCATGAGAAATAAATTGTTGCTTATAAGCCATGCGGTTTATGGTATTTTTGTCATAGCAGCCCAAACACTAAGACAGAGTCACTCTTAGAATTTAGAGTGGCCTGCCGTTCTCTATGGTCATTTCCCTAAAAGCAAACTATCCCCGTATTTCCCTGGCCTGAGGATACAGGGGCCAAAGTTTGATCTGTAGGAATAAGGCAGGAAGGAGCCAGTGAAGTCTCATTTCTTCTCTCTCGGGTGCAAGGAGATTGTCCTGTGTGACTGAGTGGGCACACCTGCCACACAGGTTCTCACCCACTGCCTGCAAAGGGCACGGGAACTTCCCTGCGGTGGCCCGCAGGGCCCTGGGCTGAGCTGCATGAACCTGGGCCTGCACCTGTGCACAGGGCAGAGGGTGGAAATCCCTGAAGGGCCTGGTCAGGGACGGCTAGTTTGGGTGCTAGAGTGGGAGCTGGAGGAAATGCAAACCCGGCACCCACAGCTGCAGGACTCCTGCCCCCAAGAATCACAGATGCAGCCCCAGCTCTCAGGAGAACACGCCTCCTCCCTGGTGGTTCCATGGGCGGTGACGCTGGGCTTCCAGCTGAGTCCTTTGGGGAAAAGCCCAGTTAATGCTTCCTGTCCTGGGACCCTGCTCCACTTGCTGACCATCAGGGCCTTGGGTCGGGGAATGGTCAGGCTGTGGGACAGAGACACACCCAGTCAGATCACTCAATGACAATTCAGCGGACACTTCTCTCAAGTTTCTAAATCCAAAGGCTCCTCGTGCCCACACCCTCCTCACACACACACTGTCACTCAACCCCAAATGGTGGCTTTTGGTAGGACACCCTGGCATCCACCCCACTGATTCTGATCCCATCCAGCCCCATCCAGGAACACATCTGAAGACAGCAGGAGAGCACATGTCCACCGTGGGGCAAGGACACATTGACGGGTTCCTCACACAGACTGCAGCGCCCATTCAGCTGGAGTTGCTGGCCCTTTGCTCTGTGGGCTCTGCAGCAGCAAGTGGCCCACGGGTCAAGAAGCTCCCTGTGGCCTCTCGGAGCTGAGGATGCCTGCAGCCGCAGCCACAGGAGATCCACCCCGCAGTCCTACACCTGCAGGAAACCGAATTCTGCCCACAACTGGGGTGAGATAGGAAGCATCTCCTTTCCTCCTGGACACTCGGGGAGACCACAGTCTCAGCCAAAACCCTGGTCTTGTGAGCCCCAAATCAGAGGGACCGCTTAACCAGGGGTGGGCAAACTTTTTGTCTTGAGGGCCACAATGGGTTCTTAAAATGGACCGGAGGGCCGGAACAAAAGCATGGATGGAGTGTTTGTGTGGACTAATATAAATTCAAAGTAAACATCATTACATAAAAGGGTACGGTCTTTTTTTTTTTTTTTTTTTTTTTTTTTAGTTTTATTCATTTCAAACGGGCCAGATCCGCCCTGCAGGCCGTAGTTTGCCCATGGCTGGCTTATGCCATGCCCTGCTCCTGACTGCAGAAGATGTCAGATAGCCAGGAATGTGTACTAGGTTAGTGATAACAGCAAGGAATATACGCCATGTCCTTTATCAAATCATGTTCTCCGTCCTCAGTTGACTTGTATAGAAGAACCTTCCTATTGGAGAGGGTGCTCATTCATAACACAATTTCTTGAAAGTGAAAGTTACATGTTGCCTGATGGGAGACAGTCCTCTGGGGCTCCCCCATGGTTCTGCTTGTCTTGCACAGAGCACTGTCTGCCCTTGTTCCTTGGTGTGTAGGGAACAGTTTTGGAAGAGCATGTCAGCCTCTGGAACAAAGGGCAGGCTTGCTTTCAGCCCTAGGAGATGCAGATGAGGTCTCCCTTTGAGATGTGGCTGGTCAAGGAGAATGGGCCCTGTCCATGGTGCTGATGTACACTTTGGTCAGGACACTGAAAGCAGACAAGCTCTGAAGGGGTTGGTGGGTTTTGCTTAGCTTATCCTGGTAGACATCTAACTCATGATTCAAGAAAAGTGGTGTTCTTTCATCTGAACTGGGAGTAAAATAGTTGTATCTCGGCATGGATTTCTTGGTTTTATCCTAGTTGGGGTTTGTGTAGCTTATTAAATCTGTAGCTTATGTCTTTTGCCAGATTTTGGGATTTTTCAGCCATTATTTTCTCTATTACATCTGGCTCCAAACTCTCCTCGGGACCTTAGAATAAATAAAGTGCAGTCTCCCCTTAAACACAAGATAATAGTCAGAACGAGTTTGTACTCCAAGAGTCCAGGTTGATAATACATATTACTTGAGGGAGAGTTTAAATAAATTCATGTGTATTAGGTGTTGAGGGAGAAGGGAACTTTCGTATGTGGAAAACCACTGGGATGCCCGTGAGATACTGCTATCTGCCTAGCAGTAGGGGCTTGGAGGGCAGTGGATTGAATTTGGCCTAAGCTGACATGTTTGGGGTAATTTCTAATTACTTTTAAAGCTTAGTTTTAGAAGTGCGATTCTAAAATACATTTGTTGAAAATAAAAATTGATTATTCCTTTGAAAGATGCCAATTTTGACCATAAAGTTTCGTTGTGTTTCATTGTTTTATGTATATTGTGGGGCTACGTTCTACAGTGGCATTTTAAAGAAATAAGTTGCAGAAAGAATATAATGTACTAGAGGCCCAGTGCACGAAAATCGTGCCTGGGGGGTGGTCCCTCAGCTCAGCCTGCACCCTCTTGCAGTCCAGGAGCCCTTGGGAGAAGTCAGCAGTCGGACATCCTTAGCGCTGCCACGGAGGCAAAGAGGCTCCCACCACCACCACTGTGCTCACCAGCTGTGAGGCTGGTTTCTGGGTGAGCGGTGCTCCCCCTGTGGGAGCACACTGACCACCAGGGGGAAGTTCCTGCCCCCAAGTGGTCAGTATGCATCATAGTGTCCAGTCGTTCCACCATTTGGTCAATTTGCATATTAGACTTTTATTATGTAGGATGGGCCTTGAGATCTTGAAGAAGATGGAAGCATGTATCTGAGTTGTTGCCTTGTCTGTCTGAGGGGCAGGTGAGGGACTACATGTGAAATGCTCTGACAAGGTCACATGTCCTAAAAGGTCATTGGTACCCAAAATTTCACTGACTTTTCTGATGAATCCAGTTCAGTTCAGATGTATCTCACCTAATGTAATTTATTACTAGTGCAAAGATCTGAGTCTGGGTTCATTTTATTAGTTCCTTTTCTGTTTTATAAATAAGTCCTGTAAAATTTGTTTTTGTTAATGATTTTTAAAGTGATATATGTACTTGATTTTTTTTTGGCATTGCCTAAATGTCCTTGTATTTTTTAAAAAAATTATTAGTGAAGGTATTACAAATGTGTCCTCATCCCCCCCATTAACCCCCAACCTCCGCCCCCGACTCCCAGCCCCACTCCCCGCACACTCATGCTCCCATCCCCCTGTTGTCCATGTCCATTGGTTTGGCTTCTATGCGTGTATACAAGTCCTTTGGTTGATCTCTTCCCATTACCCCCTCCCTCCCCAACTTTCCTTCTGAGGATTGATAGCCTGATTGCTGTTTCTCAGTCTTTGGATTTGTCCCTTTTCATCAGTCTATGTTGTTCTTTATAATCCACAAATGAGTGAGATCATGTGGTATTTTTCCTTCATTGACTGGCTTATTTCACTTAGCATAATGCTCTCCAGTTCCATCCATGCCATTGCAAATGGTAAGAGTTCCTTCTTTTTTATACCAGCATAGTATTCCATCGTGTAGATGTACCACAGTTTTCTAATCCATTCATCTACTGATGGGCACTTAGGCTGTTTCCAGATCTTAGCTATGGTGAATTGTGCTGCTATGAACAGAGGGGTGCATATATCCTTTCTGATTGGTGTTTCTGGTTTCTAGGGATATCTTCCTAGAAGAGGGATCACAGGGTCAAATGGGAGTTCCATTTTTAGGTTTTATTTTGTTTTTGTTTTTTATTTCTTACAATATTACAAAGGGTATTACATATGTGTCCCCTTTTTTCCCCCTGCCCATGACAATCCCCTGGCCTCCCCTACTCCCCAGTGTCTTATGTCCATTGGTTATGCTTACATGCATGCATACAAGTCCTTCGGTTGATCTCTTACCCCACTCCCTCCTGCCCCCCAACCCTCCCCGGCCTTCCCGTTGCAGTTGACAATCTGTTTGAGGCTGCTCTGCCTCTGTATCTATTATTGTTCAAAAGATTATAATGGTCTCTATTATCCCTGAATGAGTGAGATCATGTGGTACTTTTCCTTCATCAACTGGCTTATTTCACTTAGCATAATGCTCTCCAGTTCCATCCATGCCATTGCAAATGGTAAGAGTTCCTTCTTTTTTACAGCAGCATAGTATTCCATCGTGTAGATGTACCACAGTTTTCTAATCCAATCATCTACTGATGGGCACTTAGGCTGTTTCCAGATCTTAGCTATGGTGAATTGTGATGCTATGAACGAAGGGGTACATATATCCTTTCTGATTGGTGTTTCTGGTTTCTTGGGATATATTCCTAGAAGTGGGATCACAGGGTCAAATGGAAGTTCCATTTTTAGTTTTTTGAGGAAATTCCATACTGTCTTCCATAGTGACTGCACCAGTCTGCATTCCCACTAGTAGTGCACAAGTGTTCCTTTTTCTCCACATCCTCTCCAGCACTTGTCGTTTGTTGAATTGTTGATGGTAGCCAGTCTGACAGGTGTGAGATGTTACCTCATTGTTGTTTTGAATTGCATCTCTCGGATGATTAGTGACTTTGAGCATGTTTTCATATGTCTCTTGGCTTTCTGAATGTCCTCTTTTGAAAGGAGTCTATTTAGATCATTTGCCCATTTTTTGATTGGATTGTTTATCTTCCTTTTGTTAAGTTGTATGAGTTCCCTATAAATTTTGGAGATTAGGCCCTTATCAGATATGACATTGGCAAATATGTTTGCCCACGCAGTGGGTTTTCTCGTTGTTTTGTTGATGGTTACTTTTGCTGTGCAGAAGCTTTTTATTTTGATGTAGTCCCATTTGTTCATTTCTCTTTAGTTTCAAGTGTCCTAGGAGCTGTATCAGTGAAGAAATTGCTTTGGCATATGTCTGAGATTTTGTTGCCTTTGGATTCTTCTAGAATTTTTATGGTTTCCTGTCGTACATTTAAGTCCTTTATCCATTTTGAGTTTATTTTTGTGTATGGTGTAAGTTGGTGGTCTAGTTTCATTTTCTTGCATATGTCTATCCAATTTTCCCAACACCATTTATTGAAGAGACTATCTTGGCTCCATTGTATGTTTTTGCCTCCTTTGTCAAATATTAATTGAGCATATTGGTACGGGCCAATTTCTGGGCTCTCTGTTCTATTCCATTGATCTATATGTCTGTTCTTGTGCCAGTACCAGGCAGTTTTGAGAACATTGGCTTTTTTAATACATCTTGATATCTGGTATTGAGATCCCACCTACTTTGTTCTTTCTCAGGATTGTTGCTGCTATTCGGGGTCTTTTTTTATTCCAGATGAATTTTTGGAGAGTTCGTTCTAGGTCTGTGAAGTATGTCGTTGTTATTTTAATGGGAAGTGCGTTGAATTTATAGATTGCATTGGGTAGTATGGACATTTTAATGATGTTGATTCTACCAATCCATGAACACGGTATGTTCTTCCATCTGTTTATGTCTTCCTCTATCTCTTTTTTCAACGTCCTGTAGTTTTCTGAGTAGAGGTCTTTTACCTCTTCAGTTAAGTTTATTCCTAGGTAGCTTAATTTTTTTGGTGCGATGGTAAATGGGATTGTTTTTTTAGTTTCTCTTTCTGAAAGTTCACTGTTTGTGTATAGAAATGCCTCAGATAGCTTGGGGTTAATTTTGTGTCCTGCTACATTGACAAATTCATGTATTAAGTCTAGTAGCTTTTTGATGGAGTCTCTAGGGTTTTGTATGTATAATATCATGTCGTCTGCAAATAAGGACAGTTTTACTTCCTCTATTCCAATTTGGATGCCTTTTATTTCTTCTTCTTGCCTAATTGCAATGGCTAATATTTCTTTATTATTGTACTAGAGGCCCGGTGCACAAAAATTTGTGCACTCAGGGGGGGAGGGGGAGGGTCCCTCTCCCTGGCCTGTGCCCTCTCGAAGTCTGGGACCCCTCGGGAGATAATGACCTGCAGGCTTAGGACTGCTCCCGGGTGGAAGAGGGCAGGCCTAATCCCTAGGTGCAGCCCCTGTTCGGGCTCAGGGTATGGCTGTTTGGCGGATTGGGGCACTGCCCCCTGTCACACTCAAGGCAGGGTCGATGGGGAGGTTGCGGCGTCACCCCCTGTCACGCACAGAGCAGGGCCCATCAGGGGGTTGAGGAGCTCCCCCCTGTCACTCACAGAGTAGGGCCGATAGGGGAGTTGGGGCACTGCCCCCTGTCACACACAGAGCAGGACCGATCAGGGGGTTGGGGCACTGCCCCCTGTCATGCTGATCCCGGTGCCGGGAGGCCTCGAGGCTCCACTGATCCCGGTGCTGGGAGGCATAGTACCCTTTTACTATATAGGATAGAGGCCTGGTGCATGGGTGGGGGCTGGGTGGTTTGCCGTGAAGGGTGTCCCGGATCAGGGTGGGGGTCCCCACTGGGGTGCCTGGCCAGCCTGGGTGAGGGGATGATGGCTATTTGCAGCCGGTCACACACCCTTCAGGGTGGGGGTCTCCACTGGGGCGCCTGGCCAGTCTGGGTGAGGGGCTGAGGGCTGTTTTCAGGCTGTGACTGAAGCACCCAACTGCTCCTTTTATTCTTTTTTTTTTTTTTTTTTTATTCTGGGCCAGCTTTAGCCTGGCTCCAGCTCTGAGGCTTCCACTTCTGAAAGCAGGTATCTGGTTTGTTTCAGTTCTACAATCGAAACTCTGTATCAACTCCAGCTCTGAGATCCCAGCTCCCTGAAAGCTGGTTTCTGGGTGTTTTCTTTTAGCTTCTATTTGTTACTATGTTTCTTAAACTGCAGGCTGAGAGGCCAGCAAGGCAGGCGGGGAATGTTGCAGTCCTCCGTCACTGAAGCAAGCAAGCCTCATGTTCAGTTTAAGCTTCCTGGTTGCCGGCCGCCATCTTGGCTGACAGTTAATTTGCATATCGCCCCTGATTAGCCAATGGGAAGGGTAGTGGTCGTACGCCAATTATCATGTTTCTCTTTTATTAGATAAGGATTATGTTTTTTCTTTTTCTTATAATCCTCACCTGATAGTTTTATTGATTTAAGAGTGAGAGAAAGAGAGTCAGAGGGAGAGAGAGAAACATCTATGTGAGAGAGAAACATTGAATGCTGCCTTCTGTATGTACCATGACTGGGGATTGAACCAGCAACCTAGGTATGTGCCCTGACTGGGAATCAAACCTGAAACTTTTGGTGTATGGGACGATGCTCCAACCAACTGAGCTACCCAGCCCACGTGTTTCCTTATTTCTTAAAAAATGAAAATATAAAAGAAGGGGGCAAGATATGATCGCTGTTTATTGTACACTGTTTATTCTACATCTATTAAATGTTTTCTGTACCATAAATATAACTTTTCATAAAAAAGGAAGGCGACATGTCTATGGAAGCATTTATTTTTCTTTGTTGACAAGAGAAATGTGAATGGTGTAAATGCAGACCAAATCTGCACATACCACCAAAAAATAAAAATAAAAAATTGATGTTAATCATTGGGTTCTGATGACTTATCAGAGAATCACTTATTTTTTAAGAGCCCTTAGAATACACTTGGCTTAATAGACATCAGCTGGGACTCAGGGCAAGGTCAGAGCCATGCCCTGAGGGCGGGACCAGTCAAAAGATTGGATGTCACTCAGTCTGACTCTCCTGCCCAGTGTTAAGGGGATGGATCTCATGATGTCTCAGGCCCACCCAGATGTGATGTAACTTCCTGTAATTGGAGTATATAATAAACAGCTTTCAGAGCTGGCTCTCTCTGTGCCTTTCCCTCCAGAGGGCAGACTCTCTCTGTCTGTCCCTGGAATCAGAGGTCAGAAACCACACCCAGCCCAAGCTTTTAATCTATTTTATGTCTGTCTTTCATTATTCTTTAAACCCGAAAGAGCCTCCGAACTTGCTCGAACCGGTTCAAGTCTCCCCACCCTGCGGGATGTGGAGAAGAGACCACAGCCCCAGGGCACCCACCATAGTCATTTATGACTAACTTATCCTAAAAGAAAAATAAATAACAGCCAATAGCTTTTATTGAAACACAATAGATGTATTAGTTCTTCTAATGCAACAGGGAACTGTTCCAAGGCCAATGTGAGACATTGAAACCAAACAAAAACTGAGCTTCCTTATAAAAACTTGATTGTTCCCAATAATTACAGATAACAAGATAGTTGCTGCTCATTACTTACATATGGCTCAATAAATTCCAGTAACTAGCTATGGGATTAGCTTCCCAATGCTTGATAATTTACCTCATTTGTTGCAGGGGATTTGAGGTTTGGCCATTCTGCCTTGTTTCACAAAGTACATTGGACCTCATTTTATTGCCCCTTTGCCATTTCTTCTGCTAAGTTTAGAATGAGCCCTAAAGATTAAAGTAGACAGAACCTAGAGACAGAACCTAGTGAGAGAACATGGCAAAAGATCCTGGACAGAACCCGGCTACAGGAATTGGCTGGAGATCCTAGACAGAACTTGGCTGGAGATGCTGGCTATAGAACCTTGCTGAAGAACCTAGCAAGAGAACATGGCTAGAGAACCTGGACAGAACCTGGCGACTGAACCTGGCTGGAGAACCTAGCAAGAGAACATGGCTAGAGAACCTGGACAGAACCTGGAGACTGAACCTGGCTGGAGAACCTAGCGAGAGAACATGGCAAGAGAACCTAGCTACAGAACCTGGCTATGATGATCACCTGAACGCTGCCTATGTGTCATTCCTTCTTCGCCAACTCCGTCCACACCTTTGGGGACGCCTGGACCTGCTGGGGTTGGACCCCAGCATTAAATCTGATCTTTCGAAGTTCCAAAAAAAAAAAAAAAGACTAAAGTAGCATCCTGGATATTTGGTTAACATTCCCCAAAGGGGTGTGCTTTAGGGATAAATCTCCAATACAATATGTTTCAAGGCAATTTCGAGGATGCAATAACTTCCAGGAACTCTTCACATTTCGCCATTCTTGGAAAAAGATATCCTTGATGCCTAAAAGTGATCATTTCCCAATTGTACTAATTCTAGGAATAACCATGCAAAGCCTTATCTGCACATAGTAATATTGTTGGACTTGGGAGATAACAAGGTCCCTCTGTTTAAAATCCTCCCTGTGTCCCAATCAAAAGAGTGAGTCTATTCTTAGTGTTTTTCTAAATATTTACTGTCCCCTGCAATTCATTTGCCCTGTGTGGTGACTGTCTTTTAGCCATGCCAGTCTTAAAACTTCCAGATAATTTATATAATCTACCAGGTGACATTTATGGTTTATGAACATTCTGAAGTTACAAGAAAAAATACTTGCTCATACTTGCTAATACACCTTAGTTCCCAAAATTTCAGAAGCAATATTCTAAAAGGCCACAAGATGGGGGCATTCCTGCATACAAGCAAATTCTCAAAGCAGTGCACTGAGCTCCCAAGTTTCAAGTTCTGCTTTGTTGTTTGTCTGTTTTTCTAAAATTTCTTTATTGATTAAGTTATTGCATATGTGTCCTTATCCCCACATTACCCTCCGCACCCTCCCCACTCATGCCCTCACCCGCCTGTTGTCTATGTCCAGTGGTTAGGCCTATATGCATGCAAATAAGTCCTTTGGTTGATCTCCCCCTCTTACCTCCACCCTCCCCTACCTTCCCTTTAGAGTTTGATGGTCTGATAGATGTTTCTCTGTCTCTGGATCTGTTTTTGTTCATCAGTTTATGTTGTTCATTCTATGTACCACAGTCCCTGGAGGTCTAGTGGTTAGGATTCAGCGCTCTCAAGTTCTGCTTTGACCAATAAGGGAGTCATTACCCACATGTGGCTAATTTAAAATGAAGTAAAAGGTGAAATCACGCTCCTAAGTTGCACTAACCACCTCTCAAGAGCTCAATAGCCATATGCGGCTACTGGCTACTCTACGGCAAAGTGCAAAATAAAACATTTCTATTCTCAAAGGATTTTCTAGTGATTTTAAAATTAGTTCTCTTTAATTCAAAAAACAGAAAAAAGTTTTAGAAAGTGCTGATTCTTTTTATTATTCATAACACTGAACAAGTGGGAAAAACTTAAATGACCAGTGATAGAATTTTGGTTATCTGAATTGTGATTTAAACATATGCTGGAATATTACAAAGCCATTAAGATAGGACTCTCTTAGAATATGCGGGAAGGTTTATGGTATAATTTTAAGAACAAGGGGAAGCAAAAAGTATGTGTACATATATTTTTATAAATATATGTGCATACACATTTGAATATATAATTCCAAATTTGGCAACTTTATACTGTGCATACATATACATACCTATATAAAACAAAAAAACACACAAAGAAACAAAGGGAAAAGATCATACTATTATCTAACTGTGGGATGTGAAATTACGGAGAACTTTTTATGTTCTTCTTTCAACATGCCTTTATTTTTTTATCTTTTTCCAGTATTGGAGAAAAAAAAATCAACAAAGGAAGAAACTATAAAAAGAATGTGAAATTTTTTGAACTTTTGCAAAAGCCAAAATAAGTTTCAGAAGATTCAGTAATTCATTTTAAAAAAACAACAACTGAAGATTTTTTTCTAAAGAATTTTTTTAAAATAAGTTTTATTGATTTTCTACAGAGAGGAAGGGAGAGGGATAGAGAGTTAGAAACATCCATGAGAGAGAAACATCAACCAGCCGCCTCCTGCACGCCCCCCACTGGGGATGTGCCCACAACCAAGGTACATGCCCTTGACCGGAATCGAACCTGGGACCCTTGAGTCTGCAGGCTGATGCTCTATCCACTGAGCCAAACTGGTACTGGCTAAAGATTTTTTTGATTTATATAAAGTTTTGTATAACCCCTGAAGCCATCTGCATAATTCTTGTCAACAAGACAGGTGTCATGGCAAGTGTCATTCGTAGGATGCTCCCATGTCTACAGAGCAGCTGAGTGGTGTCTGGATTCTCTCTGTAGCTGCACGTGTCTAAACGTTGAGCCCAGTGTGACATTCATTCATTTATTCGGAAGCAGATCTGTAAACATTTTCTATGCTCCAATTGTTCTGAATGAGAGTCTCTTCTGTGTCCCTATTGCTGTCCTTAACCGTAAAAATTCTTTTCCCACTGGTCCTTTTGGAAATTGGTTGAAATTCATGAAGACACCAGCATGTGTCTTAGGAACGGAAGGTCAGACTTTCCATCAGGGAGGACAAGGAAACCCTGGACACAGGAGGCAGCTTGCTCTGGGGGAGCCGACTTGGCTGGATTTGGAACCCCACCAATTCTGGCCTCCTGTCTTCATTTCTCTGACTTCAGTTCTCTGCTTTATAAAATGGGAGGCACATGGGGACCATTGTGGGATTAGAACAATACATGTAAGGTGCCTGAATTATGGAAGACAACTAGGTTTTTTTTTCGTTCTTACTCAGATGTTTATTTAACAAAAACTTATCCATTTTTCCCTTTTATCAACCATTTTGAGCACTGTGAGATTTTACACTGTCTGGCCAGGTGTCAGGCTGTGTTTAACATTTGTGTAGCTGGAGGTGACAAAGGCTCCAAATACCTCTGAGGTCTCTGCTTTTGTTTTCCCTGCTGCCTTCAGATTACCCTAAGAATTCCTTCTCAGAAAGAGTTTGCTTCATGCAGTGCCATTAGTTGGCATGCATTCATAGTTCAGAGGGCTAGAGAGTGTCACACCCAGGGGCAATGGTAAGATTTCTTTGAGGAGGTGGGGAAGGCATAGTTTTCTTTACTAAAATGAGAGGAGAAACTGGGAAAGGTGAGATGGAAAAAAAAATAATCACAGATGACTCCTCAAGCAGATCAAATTTGAAAAGAGTACCTAGAAGGAACAGAATTTAGAAATTAATTTTCTCAAATACTTTGTAAACACTTACATACTCTTGAAAAGTCTTCATGTGCCCTGTTTTCCAGTGTTCTCAAATTTTCCATCAGGGAAGGTCTGTATGGATAGGAAGGAGAAGCAAAGCCTTCTGAGCTCTGGTAACTGTGGGAACAAATGAAGAGATTGAGGACAGGGAACTGCAGATGCCTCCTGTTCCCTCCTCTGCAGCCAGGACTCTCAGAGGGGAGAGGGGGACACACAGACACTGGGGTTAGAATTGGAGGGCTGAGGACTGCTCCCCTGGGATTATCTGGGCAGACTGGGAGCCCCCAGCAGGGATGCTGCATGTCCTCACTCTCTGGGTGAGAACTCCAGAGGGAAACTTGGAGTAGGACCCCACACATGGACCCAGACTAGCTACTCCCTGAGTGACAATAGGAGATACAAAGACTCTGCCCCTGTTGCCAGAAGAACAAAATAGCTCCACCTCCCATCCCATATAACACCAATGGGAAAGGCACTGTGTTCATTTAAAGACAGGATTCAGTTCATGAGGCTGAACTCAGATATTAAATTGAGCTAAATATTTTCTTTTGCTCTTGTCCCCTCTATCCCCTGGTGGGGGACTCAAGAGAAAATCCATTTAGAAATAAATAAATAAGCTATATTTTTTCTGCACATTGAACATACTGAATATATTTGCAACTTTGGTCCGTACTTATCTTTATTCATACAAAACTGTAACTCTATCTGACATTTCTTCTTAAAGGTTTTTCTTCCTCGGTACAATGTGCAAAGGAAATTTCTTATTATAAAAATCATGCTGTGGTTTCACCTGTTGTGTTTCTGTAAAGTAAGCTGACCTTCTTTCACTAGATACTGAGCAGGGGTCTTGTGAAAATAGCATAAAGGCTCTTGTGAGGGGAGAACCCTTCCTAGTATCTAGTGATAAAAGTAATTCAGAATTTGTATATATTTCTTAAAAAGAAACCTTCAAAAGTCATTGCTGAATTCCCACTCAGCACTGGGGACTCTTTGGTCCTAGCACAGGCCTAGGCACCTTCTGAGAGGGAGAGCCAGTACTGAAAAGGTCAGTTCTAGAAATGTCTGTAAAACATACATTTGGCAAATGAATGAACAAAGAAGCAAAGAAACACTCATAGAGAAGATGTTCCACTCTGCTGACTTAAAGTTCGCTTTCCAAAGGAGGTTTGAAGCTTCCTACTGTTTTTTCAGCTCCTTTGGATTTTTAAAAGGCAGGGCCTTTGAAGTCTAATGGGAGAAAGACAAGAAAGTGCTGGGCATTCAGAATCATGGGCAGTGGGAATATTGGGGAACCTCAGACCAGTCACTTCATCTCCCTGAACCAGTTTCAATCTGCAAAATAACTAATGTGTGTTTTTTTAAAAAATGTTTTTATTTATTAAATCCATTGGGGTGACATTGGTCAACAAAAACATACAGGTTTCAGGTGTGGGTTCTATGTTACAGGATCTGTATATTGCACCTTGTGACCAACGCGGGAAGCAACACCAGGCTGGTGAACAGGAGATGAGGTGTAAGGGCGCATCATGGGTCAACTGGCCACCAGAGGCCAAAGGACTGGCCTGTGAAGGACCAGGAACAGGAGCAACATCCTGGCGTGAACCTGGTCTGCAGTCAGAACCCTCTCCTCCCCGAGGCAGGACATAAAGCAGCTACTGCATTTCTGAACAAGAAATTGAGACGCGGGTTTTGACCAAAAAATTAAGATATTTTAAAAATTCATGAATCTATGTGGGATGTCCTAAAGAGGATGAAGATATCATATGTATGTACATGTTAATGAATCAGGTTTATTACAAATAAAAATATATGAAATCCGAAAAGAGCTCTTTGCTCAGGAAATCATTCAGCAAGTGTGTGCTGTCTACCTGGGTCTTGGGGGCGTGGCCTTCACAGGTCACCTTTCAGGTGCTGAGAGGGCCTGAGAGACAGACAGGTGAACAAGAACCAAGGCCACACTTTATTTCAGAAGATAGGAAGAGCCATGAAGAAAATAGACTTAGCTTATATGACTAGGGAGCCACAGGGACACAAAAGATTTCTATTGGTGCCCTGACCTATGACCTTAAACGCAGTGGTTCACAGGACAAAGTGTGGGATCCCAGGTGCTGTGGGTCAGAAACCTGAGGTGGTTCATTGGGTTGCCCTCCTCCCAGGAGGCCTCAGGGTCCTGCACATGGGGAGGTGCAGAATCCATTCCTTATGGCACAGTTCCCTTCTGTGTCCCTGCCAAAGCCACACCCAGCTTCCTGGGGCTCCCCAAAATCTTGGCCTTTGATCCCTTCCTCCAGCCTCAAAGACAGCAACTCAAGTGGAGTTCCTCCCTGGCTTCTCTGACCCACCCTCCCACCCAGTTTTCACTTTTAAGAACACCTAGTTACTGAGGGCCAGGACCCAGGAGAGCCACACCTCCTGTGGTTTCTGTAGAGGGCCTTTGGTATGTTGGGGTCAATAAATGTTTATTCACTGATTTTTAACAACACCACCACCAGAAAACTTGAGAGGTTGGCCCGCATGGCTGGCCTGGCATGGTGGCTAGGTTACCTCTATGACCTGTCTTACCATTCTGACCTCTGTTAGTATTGTGACCTACTGCCAGGTGATATACCATAGGGCTGGCTACATGGGGGCTTCAGAGCAGAGTGACTCCCTAGCAGGCTCAGGAAAGGGCTCCCCAACATGTTTAAACTGAGACATGGCTGTTGAGACAGAGCTGGCGCCATGGAGACCTGGGGAAGCCACCCCAAAAGGAGAGGCAGTGCCCCAGGGCAAGGACAGCCAGGCTGGATGGGAACAGCAGAGAGCGGGGGGTCGGGGGGGGTGCATAGAGGGCCCTAGTGTGGGTTGAAATTGCTATCACAGCAGGAAGGCTTTTAGGCACGAGAATAGGGGGATCTGATTTATATTTTTTAAAGATCACTCGGTGATTTGACATTTGAAATGATATTTGACATGTATCCTGAGAGCCCGGGAGGATCTGGGCAGATGAAGACGGTGAGATGTGCTTCATGTGCAGACAGTGGACATGGCCTGGAGGCAGGACAGATGAACACTGGGGACCAGAGCACATGCCTCGCAGAGCCTGTGAGTGATGGGAACAGGCAGGGAAACAGAAGACCCTGCATGGATGGGGCAGGGCAGGGGAAAGGGGTCCTTCCATGGATGGGAAAGGAAGGGAGGAGAAGGGACCCTTCATGGAGGGGAGAGGGCATGGAGGAAAGGGGACCCTCCATGTAGGGGACAGGTAGGGAGGAGAGGAGACCCTCAATGGAGGGGAGAGGGCAGGGAGGAGAGGGGACCCTCCATGGAGGGGACAGGAAGGGGGGAGAGAGAACCCTCCATTGAGGGGAAAGGAAGGGAGGAGAGGGGACCCTCCATGGAGGGGAGAGGGTAGGGAGAAGAAGGGACCTTCCATGGAGGATGCAGAGCAGTGGGGGCAGGGAATCCTCCATGGAGGGACAGGCAGGGAGGAGAGGGGACCCTCCATGGAGGGGACAGGGCCATGGGGAAAGGGAACCCTCCATTGAGGGGACAGGCAGGGAGAAGGGGGACCCTCCATGGACGGGACAGGCAGGGAGGAGAGGGGACCCTCCATGGAGGTGTCAGGCAGGGAGGAGTGGGGATCCTCCATGGAGAGAAAAGGGCAGGGATGAAATGGGACCCTCCATGGAGGGTGCAGGGCAGTGGGGAACCTTCCATGGAAGGGACAGGTAGAGAGGAGAGTGGACCCTCCATGGAGGGGTGAGGTCAGGGAGGAGATGGGACCCTCCATGGAGGCGGCAAGGGTAGGGAGAAGAAGGGACCTTCCATGGAGGGTGCAGGGCAGTGGGGACAGGGAACCTTCCATGGAGGGGACAGGCATGGGTGTGAGGGGAAACTCCATGGAGGTGATGGGCCAGGAGAAGAGGGGACCCTCCTTTCCGGGACACGTAGGCAGTAGAGGGGTCCCCCCATGAAGGGAACAGGCAAGGAGGAGCGGGGACCCTCAATAGAGGGGATGGGTCAGGGAGGAGAGGGATACCTCCATTTAGGGGAAGGGCAGGGAGGAGAGGGGACCCTCCATGATGGAGAAGGGCAGGGAGGAGTTGGGACCCTCCATGCAGGGGGGACTGTTAGGGTGATGGGAACTCTCCATGGAGGGGACAGACAGGGAGGAGAGAGGACCCTCCATGGAGGGGACAAGACAGGGAGGAGATGGGAACCTCCATGGAGGGGACGGGTCACGGAGGAGAAGGTACTCTCCATGCAGGGGGACAGTAGGGTTATGGGAACCCTCCATGGAGGGGACAGGTAGGGAGGAGTAGGGACCCTCCACGGAGGGCATGGGTCAGGGAGGAGAAGGATCCCTCCATGGAGGGTACAGGGCAGGGAGGAGAGGGCAGAGACGGGGAAAGGGAAACCTACAGTGATGGGCCAGACAGGGAGGAGAGGGGACTCCTCCATGGAGGGGACAGGGCAGGGAGGAGAGGGGGCATTCCATGGAGGGGACATGCCATGGAGGAGAAGGGACCCTCAATAAAGGGGACAGATCAGGGAGGAGAAGGATCCTTCCAGGGAGAGGAAGGGCAGGGAGGAGCTGGGAACCTCCATGGAGGAGATGGGTCAAGGAGGAGAAGGTACCCTCCATGGAGCAGGGAGCGTATGGGACAGGGAAGGGAGAATAGGGGACCCTCCATGGAGGGGGCAGGGCTATGGGGAAGGGATACAGGGAACCCTCTAAGGATGGGCTGGGCAGGGAGGAGAGGGGACACTGCATGAAGAAGGGAGGGCAGGGGAAGTGGGGGCCCTTCATGCAGGAGACAGGGCAGTGGAGCAGGGGACCCACCATGGAGGGAAGAGGACAGAGAGTGAAGAGACCCTCCATGGAGGTTATAGCTAAAGAGGAGATGGGACCCTCTGTGGAGGTAACAGGGCAGGGAGGAGAAGGGACCCTCCAAGGAAGGGAAGGATAGTGGGCATGGGTGCTCTATATGGAGGGGGAAGTGCAGGGGGTTTGGGGAACCGGGAACTCTCCATTGATGGGGCAGGGCAGTGGGGACTGGCAACATGGTACCCTCCAAGTATTGGCCGGTCAGAGAGGAGAGGGGACTCTCCATGGAGGAGGGAGGGCAGGGAAAGTGGGGACCTTCATGGAGTGGACTGGGCAGAGAGGAGAGGGGACTCTCCTTGGAGAGGACAAGGCAGGGAGGAGAAGGCACCCTCCATGGAGAGGGCAGAGCAGAGGAAAAGGGAACCCTCCTTGGATGCGACAGGGCAGGGGGGAGAGGGCATACTCCTTGGAGTGGACTGGGCACGGAGGAGAGGGGACCCTCCAGGGAGGGGGCAGGGCAGTGGTGACAGGGAAACCTCCATGGAGGCTACAGAACAGGTGGGGCAGGGAACCCTCCATGGAGGGGGCAGGGCTCGAGGGGGGGGGGGTGTCCAGGGAACCCAACAGGGATGGGTCAGACAGGGAGTAGAGGGGACCCTCGTTGGACGGGGCAGAGAAGAGCAACAGGAAACCCTCCATGGATGGGACAGGGCAGGGGGGAGAGGGCACACTCCATGGAGGGGACAGGGCAGGGAGGAGAGGGGACTCTCCATAGAGGCTGGAGGGCAGGAGACAGGGAAACCTTCATGGAGGGGGCAGGGCAGGGGGGCAGTGAAACCTTCAGAAAGGAGTTAGAGCTGGGGGATAGGAACTGCACTTGCAGGGATGGAATAGTGGGAACAGGAAACCCTCCATGCAGTGGGGAGGACAGGAAGGAAGGGAACCCCAATTATAGGGGGCAGGGCAGGGAGGAAAGGGGAGACCAGGAACCCTCTATGGGGAGGGGGCAGGGCAGTTGGACAGGTAATCCCCATGCAGAGGGTAGGGCAGGAGGAAAGGGAACCTCACTTTGAGAGAGCAGGGCACAGAGGAGACAGAACTATCCATTGAGGGAGCAGGGCAGGGGGACAGGGATCCCAACTTTAGGGGGAGAGGCAGGGAGGAGAAGGTACCCTCCATGGATGGGGCATGGCAGGGGTGTAGAGAACCCCACTTTGAGGGGGAGGGTCAGGGAGGAAGATTTCCTTCATGGAGGGGGCACGGCAGGGGGACAGAGAACCTCACTTTGAGGGGGCAAGCAGTGGAGAAAGGGAGCCCCGGTTTGAGGGAGAAGGGCATGGAAGAGACAGAATCCTTCATGGAGGGACAGGGCATGCATGAGAGGGAACAGGGAACCCTCCATGGAGAGGAGAGGCTGGGGGGATAGGGAAGCCTACTTTGAGACAGCAAGGATTTTAGCACAGGTCCTGAAATAGATGGCAGGGCAGGGGGGAGAGGGCATCATCCAGGGAGGTAGCAGGGCAGGGAGGACAAAGGACCCCACATAGTCTGAGCAAGATAGGGGGGTTAGGGCACCATCCATGGAGGGGCCAGGGAAGGGGGGACATGGGAGTAGAGATAGGTAACAGGAGAAACAGACCCCTCCATGGAGAGTTCCCTGTTCCCCATGGTGGAGCCCTTGCCCCCAGCCCTGCCCCTTGGCAGCATTCCCTCTCATACCTGTCCATCGGCCCCTCCCCTGGTCCCCTGACCCTGCTGCCCTGCCTTCCCATGGAGGGGCTGCTGTCTCTCCTGCTCTGACCACTCTGTGGTTGGTCCCCTTATCCCTCTGCCCTTTCCCTCCATGCAGGGTCTTCTGTTTCCCTGCCCTGACCCCTCACTCACAGGCATCTGAAGGGCATATGCTCTGGTCTGTCCAGTGTTCATCTCTCCTGCCTCCAGGCCGAATGTCCACTCTCTGTACCTGAAGCATATTCTCACCTTCTTCATCTGTCTAAATCCTACCCGTGCTCTCAAGACACATCTCAAATATCATTTCAAATGTCAAATCACAAGCAGGGGAAGGGGGGTGGAGGGTGGGGGCTGGGAAGTTGGGGGTGGAGGATGGGAGGTGTGGGGTGTGGGGTGCGTGATGGGGGGGCGGTGGGGGGTAGGGTTGGGGGTAAGAGTGGGAGGTGGGGGTGAGGGGTAGTGTTGGGGAATGAGAGCTGGCGGGAGGGGAGTTGGGGGTGGCAGATGGGGGCTGTGCATTGGGGATGTGGTGAGGCAGATTGGGGCTGGGTGTGTGGGGTGTGGGGTGGCAGGTGGGATGGCGTGTGGGGAGTAGGGGGTAAGGTTGGTGGGTGACAGGTAGGGGAGGGAGAAGAGGGCATAGGGGGGATAAATGGTGATAGAAGGAGACTTGACCTGAAGCCAGTGAGCACACAATGTGATATACAAATGATGCATTATAGAATTGCACACCTGACCTATGCAATTTTATTAATGAATGTCACCCAAATAAGGTTGATTAAAAATAAATAAAAGGTGGGTCTTTTGAGGTTGATTAGGTTATGAGGGTGGAGCCCTCGTGAATAGGATTAATACCCTTTTCAAAGATATCCCATGCTAGACTTATCAGGAGATGCTTTTATATGTTATATAAATGTCTGACCACTATTTTGTACACTTGAAACTAATATTGAATGTCATCCCTAATTGAAAAAAAATTAAAGAAGTAATTTTTAATAAAAATGAAAATGCAAATCAGAGTGATCTTTAAAAAATATAAATCAGATCATTACACTCTGTGCCTAAAAGCCTTAAGTGCTCCAGCAGGGGTCAGCTCTCCAGACAGAATCATGCCTGTGAGGGTGTTACACTGCTGGGAGAGGAATGCCCTGTCTTCTTCCTCCAGTAGCTCCCTTCACTGCTCTGGTGATGTGTGGCACTGGTGCAGGGCAGAACTGTGCTTCCTTGAGAGTGAGCTAAGCATCACTTTGGCTGCTTAGTTATAGTGTGGGAGCAGACACACAGAAAATAAATTTAAGCCGTAAAAGTTCTCACAGCATTTCAACCCTCCAAACGGACCTCTATCCTCCCTTCCCTACACTCCAGCCAGCCTGGCTCACCCAGCCTTGAGGAAAGAAGGCAGGGACAGTGCTGCCCGGGAAGCCAGTGAGCATGCATCTGGTCGGAAGTCTGGAGAGAGCTCCAGTTCTCCTAGGACAGAAACGGAGGGATGAATCTGCTGAAATCAGCCACCCATGAGGGGATTCTACTTTTCACTACGTGATGGCTGGATTGCACCTGCATGATCCCACCACGCTCTTGCTCCCCTGTGGGGATCCATGAGTCATCTACAACAGGAAGCAGCTCTCTGGCCTTTGAGAATCCACAGACCTTCTGCAAAGCCCTTAAGCTCACACAGCTGATCTCAGACTACAGATTCCAGACACCTTCAATCCTGGGAAGCAGCCTCTTTTGACTTTTTCATTCTCCTCCTACAAACAATGCCAGGTCTGTGTCTTCTGTACACTGCTCAAGGATGTGTGAGGACCCAGCGGGTGGCAGCTGGACCTGATATCCCCTGGGACATTTGCTGAGTGGCCTCAGACCCAACACTGACACTGAGCTTGAACCTGCATCCATCTGGTGAGCACCACTCACCTCTACCTGGGGACTCCCTGAGAAACTCCCTCATGCAACTTGAGTGCTTCCAGAGACTCTTTCATTAACTGAGACAAACAGGCACCCGGCAGATGGAGGCAGACAGGGAGGCAGAACATGGTGTGCTCTGGGGCTTTTGCTGACCTGCCCCCAGGCTCAATGCTAGTCAAAGCCAGCTTTGGTGCCCTGCTTGGACCTTCCTGTGCTCACTGGGCCTCAGCAGAGGCTGTCACAAATTGTGAATTGCTTTGTAGATGCAAAGAGTTTGCCCTGGGAGAGTCACATCAAGCATCTGACATTGTTCAGCACCAGAGTCCCTCCCAGGAAGCCCCAGGAACAACAAGCCAATAGCCAGCTTCAGAGCACATCAGAGAAGGATACAATTAGCCTCAGAAGCGGCAGATCCAAAGAGAGATCTAGGCAGGCACCAGACCCCGCTGAGATGAATTGCGCTCCACGTGGTCAACACCTGTCAGCAGCTCATACACACAACTGTAGGCAGGGTACACTGTGGTCACAGCCAACTAGCCTGAGCATCTTATCACTACATGAATGGGCCAACAGCCATCAAGAATCAACTGCCACAGGAAGGTTCACATTACACACACGGGACATCCCTGGAGCACTCAACTCAGATGATCAAGAAGAAATTGCCACTGGGTTCCACAGGACTCCTACTACACGAAACCACACTGCCAAGACCTGGATTTTAATACAAAGAAAGAAACACACAGAGGCAGCCAAAATGCAAAGAAACATGCCCCAAATTTAAGAACAGGGGACACATCCAGAAAAAATGCTAAACAAAGTGAGGCAAGCAATATTTCAGATAGTTAACTGAAGTTAGGTGAAGAATGGATGAAATCATTGGGAACTTGAAAACTGATAGTAGGCATGAAAAAGAACATCTAAGCCATATAAAAGATCCAGTCAGAAATAAAGAGTAAAATCTTTGAAATGAAGAATACACTAGAGAAAA